>NC_051863.1:13424025-14024025 GCF_015732765.1 Culex quinquefasciatus | reverse complement strand
AATTACAAAAATTACAAAAATCATGAAAATCACAAAAATTACAAAAGATCACAAAAATTAAAAGAGATCACAAAATTTACAAAAGATCACCAAAATTACAAAAGATTACAAAAATTACAAAAGATCACAAAAATTACAAAAGATCACAAAAATCACAAAAATTACAAAAAAACATGAAAATCACAAAAATTACAAAAGATCACAAAAATTACAAGTGATCACAAAAATTACAAAGATCACAAAAATCACAAAAATCACAAAAATAACAAAAATCACGAAAAATAACAAAAATCACAAAAAAAAACACGAAAATAACAAAAAAATATAAAATATTATTTTAAAAATCCAAACATAATCAAAAAGCCGTTGCAAATATTTTTCTAGGGTTTTGTCAACCTCCTTCCTAATCTCTCCGAAAAATCAGGAGGCAAAAATACATTTTTTTCAAATAAAGCCGTTGCAAATTATTCTTGAAGTTATGTCCCTTGGCTGTGACCAATGTTGAAAGGGGGTTGGTGGGTTTCAACATTTGAATGAAAAATGGATGCGCTTAGTTGCTTTCCTATGACCAGTTTTCAAAATATATAGGTATCGACGGAATTATTTTTTTCGCGAAAAAAAGTTTTCGTCAGACGGTACCTAGTTATTTCACGACAATTTTAAATGTTTTCAAAAGAGTTTAACCATACTAAATATGATTATTTTGATTTTTTTCGAAAAAATATTTTTTGCCTATGATTATTCAGGCCGACTATAAAGGGAGGGCAGGATCATGAACGAAATACTTAAAACTAAGTGGGAACTTCACATTCGATCAAGATTCAAGGTAGCTTAATGTTTTGAACTTTGATGAACTTGACATAAACTTTTCCGCCACATCATATCACGAATAAAAAAAATGTTACAAAATTTCAATCTCCCGAAACAACGAAACAATTACTCACCCTTCTCTGGGGAAACCGCCGGCTGCCTCCGTTGCTGGACGTAAATTGGGCGAGACTGTTTCTGGATGGGGACGACCAAAGGTTGGGTTCAGGATCAAATGCAAAGAAAATTAAAGAGAAACACACGAAACATGAAAAATGGCTTGTCGAGAGTGGTTGGAGTGGAAAAACAAAACTTTTCCAACGAGGTTTTCCACCGGGCAAAACAATGCGAAACAAGGAAAAATAACAAATTACGGAAGAACGCAGCAAACCTGACGGGCTGGGAAATTAATAGCATTTCCATTTTAGGTTGGGAGCTACGGTGCGAGCAGGTTTGGTAATTAATTGAGGATTAAAATCATCCACTTTTTTTTTGTAGAAATCATGATAATTGTGTTAACAGACTGTTTGGGTAATCAACAAAAAATAAATCTAGAATAATGTTTTTTTTCTAGAATAATGGAATCTTTTTGCAGTACTGTACAACGGAATTTCACAAAAAAATATTGATCGATGATTTCAAATATGCAAAATATGATTTGAACACATGAAAATGCATTTCAAATTATTTTCATTTCATTAGATTTCTTTTCCATTGAAATTTCGAAGTTTTTTGAAAAAAAAAATTAAAATTTTTGGCTCCCTGATTTTTCGGACCGATTTTAAAAAGTGGGACACGTAAATTCCACAACTGATCTTTTTTTTGCAAAAATAAGGGGTTCCCGAGCAGACGGAAATAACTTAGGAATAACATTTGTTGATATTTGAAAATACTAGGCCAATTACATTTTATGTTATTTATAACGAAATTTGTTATTCGTCGTTATGATTTTTTTGTTATTGGATTGTTATTGTAATTATAGACTAATAACATTTTTAGTTATTCTTCTAACAAATTTTTATTATAATTTTTTGTTATTTTAACAACTAATCCGATCATCCCAATAACATTTGGAGATATTCTTCCAGAACAAAAATCGTTATTTCCAAGTTTGGGCTTGCAACCAATATCAGGACAATATCAAAATTTGTTATAATAACGTAAACTGTTATTAAAGTCTTATACAAAAATTGATTTCTCAAGAAAATTGCTGGTACAATTTTTCCGTTTAAAATGCATTCCCCTGCGTTTAGAGCCATTTTCAGCATGTTTGAGTTGATTTAAATATCTTTTAGAATTATTGAAAATTTTTGATGTTCATTATTGCAAAAAGTTTTTTGAAGCATTTTTTTTTAACTGATGATAAACCATTGAACTAGTGTAAAATGCATTTCAAAACACTTTTTCCATGCAAATGTTGAAACTATGGCTTGTTATTTCAATATTTATGTCTTTTTTTCATTTTTTTGCCCTCCCCCTTGACCCCGGCAAGAGCCGAGGGACAAAAACTTTGAAAAATATTAGCATTGGCCTTATCAATCACTGGTTATGAATCTCATTTGTATCTCTTCTTTTAATACCAAATTTGATAAAATTTGACATTACATTGGAATTCTAAATTCACGTACACTCGTTGTAGTAATTTTTCAAAAAAATGTTTTGAAGTTTTTTTTATTTTAATTTCTTCATGTTTCCGACTTTTTAAATTTATTTGTATCGATCCTTAACTTAACGTTGAGTCCTTTCAGAATGAAGATTGCGGCAGTTTTTTAGCTTACTAATTATTAGAAAAAAAAAGTATTTTTTGCAATTCCGTCGTAAAACTAATTACTTTTCCTGTCATTCTTGAACGACGAAATAGCCTACTTTTCTGTACCAAAAATAACAAAATCGAATAGCAACACTTTTCAAAAAAAAATGCTGAAAAGTTCTACTTTTCAGCACTCAAATAGGTGCTGAAAAGTGGAACTTTTCAGCACTTGTTTCGAAAAGTAACACTTTTCAACATTTTTTTGATTTGAACGATTTATTGACAAAATACATGAAAACTAGACATAAAATTTCACTCAGTGTGTGTTTTTTGGAATTGCAAAAAATGTTGTATGGAACTCGTTGCAAAACTTGATTTTTTCAACACTCTTCGTATTTATCCAACTCGGTGAACCTCGTTGGATAAATGTATGACACGTGCTGAAAAAATCTTCTTTTTGCAACTTGTTGCATAAACTACTATTAAAATGTCTCCATTAAAATGTTTTTCCTTATTTTTTGTGCTTATAGAATTAAAAAAAATTTAAGGCATTTTAAATAATCTTTTAAAATTGCTACAATACAACAACACTGACATTTAGAAAGTGCAATTGGTAGACAATTTTATTTTTAATCAAAGCAAAGCAATTTTCTACCAAATGAGCTTTTTCTTCAAATTTTAGTTTTGGCTGAAACACATCATCAGTTTGTCCATTTTATTATCCATACAAAAAAAGGCAGTTGAAAATTAATAAATCCTCCTTTGAATCCTTTCCTTTGAAATTTTATTTTTTTGATCTATTTTGTGTTTGTGTTTGTTTTTTTTTTGTAATATTGAATGTTTGGCCTTTGTGAAATGTTAGTCTTGATTTGAAAATTCCAAAAATATTTTTTTCGAAGAGATCGGAAAATTTCACAAATGTTTCATATATTAACATTGAAAATCGGACCATTAGTTGCTGAGATATTGACGATAGAAAATGGTGGGTTGTTTGGGTGAAACTTAGAAAACATCAATTTTCCTGTTTTTAAACCTTTGCATTGCAATATCTCAGCAACTAAAGGTCGTATCAACAAAGTCCAAATAAGCAAAATATAGAGAATTTTCTCAGCTTTTCAAAAATATTTTTTTCAAAACTGGGCAAACATGTGCACTAATTTAAAAAAATGAAAAACTGCGACTATTTTCAAAAAAGTCACTTAAATATGGCTATAACTTGAAAACGGTGCACTTTATCAAAATTTCAGTAAAGTACTTTTTGATTGCAAATTTGATTTTACATCGAAAAATGAAGTTGAAAAATTTTTACGACCAAAATTTCGATTTTTTGAAAAAATCAGTATTGATTAAAAAATTCATAACTCGGTCAGTGATTTTTTGCACAACCTGGAAATTTCTGAAAAGTTGGCATTTTATGCCTTCTAAAACATATCAAAAAATAAAAAAAATTAAAAATAGTGTTTTTTTGTAAATCAAGTTTTAGTGATAAAAAGTTAAATAAAAAAATCACCAAATTTTTTTTACCGTGTATTATTTTTTCCAGTGTAGTCCGTATCCATACCTACAACTTTGCCGAAGACACCAAATCGATCAAAAAATTCCTTCAAAAGATACAGATTTTTGAATTTTCATACATCATTTTTGTATGGACAGCTGCCGAATTTGTATGGAAAATTATATGGACAAACTAATGATGCAAAATGGCTTCTTTGGGCATACCGAAGGCACCAAAAAAGTTTCAGTCGGATTAAAAAATACAAAAATTAAAATTGAAGAAAAAAGACCGATTTCGTAGAGAATTGCTCACCTAACTCAGAACTCAACTCGAAAAAAAAAATCTCCAAAACTGCTCGAAATTTCCCACCAAAGACTCAACCCCACACTTTATCTAAACCACTTTATCCCAACCCAAGACACCTTACCTCGAGTCAATCGCCGAGTCGTATCCATTCATATCTAGCGTGGCGCCACACGGTAGCGAGTAGAAGAACCGCGTCAGCTTAAAAGCAAAGGGAGAAGTTGAATGCAACACTGTTGATTGAAGCAACTGCTCGACGGACTCACCTGTTGCTTGAACTGTGCCGTCGTCAGCGTGTACAGCACGGGATTGAGGGCCGAGTTGACCGGAAGGACCATTACGGCTAGCCACGCGTACAGCGAGGGTGAGATTCGGACGCCTGTGGGGGGTGTTTTTAAATGGAATTAATTGTTTGAGCACGAGAATTTTTAAGGACTTTAGTTTATGAAAATTATTTAATTTTGCTATTTATCAAACACTTTGAGTTCAAATTTAAATTTGATTTAATTTGTAGAACAAAGCTTCCCAGCAGAAATTACGACCGGACCTAAAACACAACTGGGTTATTTTGGTTATGTTTTGTCAAAACGAGCACTTTGATGCTGCACACTTTGGCCATTGCCCGCGGAAGTGTTCCGACCGAAAAAAGCCCTTCTACTGGGGTCATAAATCTAACGATATAACGAACATTACATACATTACAGATGCAACCGATTTTTGCTCGTTTCACAAATTGCCCCCACGAACCATCTGGGCCTTTGGTTTGGGAACTCTATTTGGTCAAAAAGGACAAAGTCAACACGGAGCGACGGAACGCTGTCTGGGAGCTTTGCAGACAAACGGGGCAAATGTTACAAAAAGCAAACAACACACAAATTTTGCGTCGAATATGCACCGAAAAAAAAACGACTTGTTGAATGTCTACCAGTTGAATGGCTGGAAAGGGCGTGCAAGTGAGTTTTAACTTTTTAACTGTGCATTACGAGCACGTGCTTGGGCAAATTTAGTACTGTCGAAGGGCTGCTAAGGGCATTACCATGATTTGGGGCTCAATGTCGTGCCATAGAGCTAATGCACTGAAGAGCAGAAGAGCAGTGTTTGTCTTTTTTTAAGTGCATCAGTACGTAACATTTGATTTTTTTTTTTTGAGTCCGTAACAGAATCCCGGAGGGTATTTAAACTGGGTTTCAACGTATTTATTTACTGTTACGATATTAATATATTAAGTTGTATACTCTTATAAAAATTGGCTTTACACTTTCAAAAACTAATTAAAACTTTTTTTTTTGAAAAAAACGAAAATTCAATATACATATATTTAAAAAAAATCAAGTTTTTCTATTTTTTTTTAAATTGCAAAAACTTTCCAGTGAGCTTCCCTGCAACTAAAATAGAAGATTTTGGCAGCTATTCCTACGAAAATGGTCTGCAAATATTCGAAAACCTGTAGCTTGGGAAGGAAAGTTATGCAAAGTTATGGGTATTTGGTTTGGATTTAACAGTCAAAATTATATACTCTCTAAAAAATTGCTAGTGTTGTTAACTACCTTTTTATCATTTAAAGTTGGATTCCCAAAATTCGTATTTTTAAGACCAAACATCTTTTGAAAAGTATGGGTAAAAATTTTGCGCGGGTTCATACATTTTTAAAGAATGTGTTTTTTTTTTTTTCAATAAAATGAATTAGGCTAAAACATTGTTTAAAATTTATTTGATTTAAAACCGATGTTGCAATCCGAATTATTACTGTTCGAGTAGTAACTTAATTAAATTTGCTAATATTATAGTTTGGAGTGAATTATGTTTTCTTATTTTATTTTAAAAATATCCATATACGAAAAATTTAAGATAATTAAAAAAAATGAGTTTATGATCTACTTAAAAAAATTAGTTATATTTCATATACAGTCATCCCACATATTCGGAACGGTTTCCAGATCGGCCAATGTTCAAAAAATCATAGCAAATCGATAATTGAACTTAACGATTCGCTTTTACCTTCATTTGAAAGCTTTTCTTGCGATCTTTCGAATGCTGTATCGAACATCTGCAAATTTTAACTTTTATATGAAGTTTTTGAAGAATTACTTTGACCCTTGAAATCCACAAATTCGGAACACTTTTTTCTTACGAATGTAAACAAACTTTGGATCACTCCAGGAGTAAATTTTTTTATACAAAATAATGTGTGCGAAACATTGAAACCAATGAAACTCAAACTTAGTGATGTTTTATCCATGGTATGATAACTTTTTTTGTGAAAATATCAGTTAAATTCAGGTGTTCCACAATTGTGGGAGGCACAATAACATCCCACATTTATGGAACAGGCAATTTGGAGGCAGTGTTTTGCTGCTCTGAATAAAATAGTCTCGAAATGCAGTTTTTTATTCAAAAGAACTACTTTTACTAGTGAAATAGCAAGAGAATGTCCAAATAAAGGTCCTTAAAATAGAAGGGTCGCCAGAAAAGATGCATTTGGCATGCTATTGACAAATTATCACAAAAGTGTTCCGAATTTGTGGGTGTTCCGAATATGTGGGATGACTGTACCTGTGTAAATTATACAAACAACAATAAGGCCGTTGCAAATATTTTTCAAAGTTTATGTCACCCCCTCCCCCCCTCCTTCAAAATCGGTCCGAAAAATCAAGGGGCAAAAAAATATTTTTTCAAAAAACTTCAAAGTTTTAAAGGAAATTGAAGTCTAGCCAACCGAAAACCAATAGAAATGCATTTTCCTGCGTTTAATAGTAGTTTATGCAACAAGTTGCAAAAAGAGGATTTTTTTAGCACGAGTCGTACATTTATCCAACGAGGTTTACCGAGTTATTTATTTTATTTATTTTGAAAAGTGTTGCTATTCGATTCTCTTAATTTTTGGTACAGAAAAGTAGGCTATTTCGTCGTTCAAGAATGACAGGAAAAGTAAGTAGTTTCATGACGGAATTGCAAAAAAAACATTTTTGCAATTCCGTCGTGAAACTACTTACTTTTCCTGTCATTCTTGAACGACGAAATAGCCTACTTTTCTGTACCAAAAATAACAGAATCGAATAGCAACACTTTTCAAAATAAATGCTGAAAAGTTCTACTTTTCAGCACTCAAATGGGTTCTGAAAAGTTGAACTTTTCAGCACTTGTTTCGAAAAGTAACACTTTTCAACATTTTTTTGATTTGAACGATTTATTGACAAAATACATGAAAATTTTACATAAAATTTCACTCAGTGTTTTTTTTTTGGAATTGCAAAAAATGTTGTATGGAACTCGTAGCAAAACTTGATTTTTTCAGCACTCTTCATATTTATCCAACTCGGTGAACCTCGTTGGATAAATGTACGACTCGTGCTGAAAAAATCCTCTTTTTGCAACTTGTTGCATAAACTACTATTTTAGCATGTCTGTGATCGATCAAAAATATTTTTGATTTTTGTGAAATTCCAATGTACAGGCACCGCAAAAAGTTTATTTCGACGAAAAAAAAAATGTCTTCAATACTTGGATATTTTGAAAACTAATGATTGCAAAACAACTGGGCAGGTGTAAAATGCATTTTAAAACACTTTTTTCATCCAAATGTAGACAATGACTTGTTATTTGAATTTTACATATTTTTTATTTTTTTGCCCCCCCCCCCTCCCTCGACCTCGATCAGAGTCGAGGGACATAAACTTCAAAAAATATTTGCAACGGCCTAAAAGGCATTCCAGAGAATCGTTTCTGATAAGTATTTTTTTTATTTTTATACAAAAAACGTTACTTAATCCACCTTTAGGTGGTTGTTCAGAAGTTTAACTAAAACCGTTTTTTAGCATAACTTTTGAAGTACTTTACTAAACTTCATAATATTAACTAGGGTCTTGAGACAAAAACGGATCAAATCGGTTCAGCCAGTCCGGAGACAATCGTGTGCATATTTTTTCGGTGCACGGACTTACAGACATACACACGCACAGGCATTTGTTCAGAATTTGATTCTGAGTCGATAGGTATACGTGAAGGTGGGTCTACGAGGTCGAATAAAAAAGTTCATTTTTCGAGTGATTTTATAGCCTTTCCTCAGTGAGGTGAGGAAGGCAAAAGGTGAATTGTCAAGTTGACATTTTGCGATCAATTCATGAAAAATTATAAAAAAAAACGATTTTTAACTACGTCTAAAGTGGCACTGTGCTCAGAAAACAAGCCTCATCGATGTGTATAGTAAAAAAAGCAATACAAACTCAATTGTTGGGACCCATTTTCAATATTACAGTACAGACTTGGAGCCAAACTCACCACTTTTCACCACTTCAGCGGATAAGACAGCTAAAATCGGATTAAATGGCGCGGAGATATGATTTTTTTTAAAAAGTGGTTTTTGCGAAAAATGACGAAAATTGCCATTTTTTTAACTACCCTAGCACGATGTAAGTCACCCTAATGGCCAAACAAAAAAATACGGGTCTAATTATTTTGGCCAAGGAACCATAAGAAAAAATTTGAGTTCGATCGAAGGACTTTTTTCGGTTTTAGGCTCAAATGGAGTTGCTGTAAAATGGGATCGCAGAACTCTAACTTGGTGTTAAAAGAATGAAATTAAAAAAATCGTAATTCGGTTATCCGAAGTCGCATACAAACCTTCGGCAAATCGATCTTCGGATAATCGAATCTTGGGATAATCGAGGCTTCGGATAATGGAGTCTTGACTGTATATGTTTTCCACAAATTTTATATTAAACCCTTGCCTTTTTCATAACAACCATCAAGATTTTTTGTAAAATTCTTGAAAATAGTAATAAAATAATAAGTTAGTCAAATAAGACCAATTTATTCATTGTTAATCTTCAGGCTTAAGCTGCAACATAGTGACATAAATTTAAAATTTAAAATAAGGAGTTCTGGAGCTTTGGTTTCTTAAGAGGAGTTGTCGCAAATGGGAAGGGGCAGGTATTGGTTTGGTTGAAAATTAGGGTGGTTCACGATTAAGGAGATTTTGAAAATATAACTTTTTAGGAATATTTTCGTCCTTAAGTCCAAAAAAATAAGTTTTTTAGAGCTCTTAAAGTCCCCGAACATCACTTTTATTTAGAACTTTACCCTGATTTCCTACTGAAAAAAACTGATTGTTGAAGGTTTGCTCAGATGCCTGCACTAAATTTGGTCGTAGAAGGCGTAGATTGCGAGATAAAAATTTGATATTTTCGACAAAGTTGCTTGGATTGACAAACATTCTAGAAGACAAAAGTATTCGTGAAAAGGTAGATTTCCTCTTTAATCTTTACCACTCTAATTTTCAACCAAACCAAAAGCTGCCCTTTCTCATTTTCAAAAATTCTTCTGAAGAAACTTAGGCTCCAAAAAATCATATTTTTGGGATCTGAACCACATTTTCATATGTATTTTACAACCATTTTTCATTGAAATTTTAATCCACGGCTTTTTTTATACATTTTGTTTTTTCTTGGAGCAATGCAGCACTTTCATTTGAGCAGTTTTTGCTTTTTCTATAATGTATTCTTTATGAAAGAACTGTCATTTCTACCACTCGAATCCGGTGCTTCATTGAAACAATTCAGATCCGAATTTGACATCTTATTTGATTAATCCATTTTGCGTCTCGGGATTTTCATTTAAAAATAATCTATTAAAAATTTCTACAGAAAGCTTTATTTCATCTCTGAAAACGAGTTTTGTTTTGAATTAAATTATCATAATTGAACTTTTTTTCAATAAATTACTTTTTTTTGTCGGTCAACCGTCTCCGTGGCTTAATGGTTACGGCTTCTGCCTCACAAGCAGAAGGTTCAGGGATCAAATCCCGGCCGGTACCTCTGAAATTTGGAATCAGGAATTTGAACTTTGAATATGAATAAAAACGAAAATGAATCAGGTGGGATTCGAACTCACACCTCCGGATTGGTGGTCTGGGACGCTAAGCAGTCGGCCATCAGAAGGTTTACACTATAGAATTGAATTGATCCGTAGTGTTGAAACATGTTATCTCTTTCTCATATTAAATACGCGCTGATCCCTGATTTGCCTGAGGGGATTGGAAGTCTAAATATAGATCGAGTTTCCTTCAGATGCTTGCTTCTATGTTTAGGCGGGGCCGAACAATGCCCAGCGACCTCGGAATTGGACCGCAAGGAGCTCTGTCATTCTGAAACGGGTCGTTGGAAGCAGCGCGAGGGCTATTACCACCTAATACCCGGGACTGAGATAAGTTGTATCAGCATTCGGCATATACAAAGTCTGATACAAATTATACTTTCCTATAATATCGCTACCGGTTAGCGGGTATTGGATTGGACCACACACACACACACAATTACTTTTTTTTTGTCGATCAATTGATCAATTTCAATGCTCTTTACAGGGCTTGAGAAATTTCGACTTTGTTTGTGATAGTTGAAAGAACACTCCAAGCGTCTTCACCACGACAACTTAATTTTTACATTTTACATTCGTTCGTTTCACACACAAAGGAATGATTGCTACGCAAAGTCACTCACACAATCATTGACTTCCCTCCAGGAAAAAAATCGCCTAGAGAGCGGTCGTTTGACATTCTACCGAGATTCCGATCATAGCAATCATAGCAATCATATGACTCCTGTCACCACGCAGCATACACTAGGAAGAGAGAGACAAAAACGAGAGCATGAGCATGAGCATGAGCATGAGAGATCACCCATGGTTGCCCCTCCGTTGCTGAACAGAACCGTAATATCCTTTCAGCACTACTGATTATATGCTTCGACGATCTAGTGGTGTTTCCCTTATCAACAGCATGTATGAATGCGCTGAAAAGATAAAACACCATGATTGCTAAAGCTAGATCAGTTGCGAATAGGTAACAGTCATTGGCCACCAACGGCGCCCGCCATGTCAGTTTGTAGATCTCGATTTTAAGGGACGGGAATGTTAGTTAGCGCAGGTTGCTACTAGGGCAGCTGATTTACTCTGTGCTTACACCCCACAAGCGCCAGGAACCTGAAAATTGGTTAGTAGGATAGGGTGTTTGGTCAGGATTCATCATAGAAGATGATGATGCGACCCAAAATCATAGTGTTTGTTGAAAGGTATTATGTTTTAATCTCAAGGCAAGCAATCGGATGCTGCGGATGAGTCATTTCCCGTTTATCGGCTGTTAACTTTTAATTGAAATGGATTTATCTTAGACAGCCGGCTGTGGAAAGATAGAACCAAAATTATTTGTAATTAAATGATGAAGAATTTAACAGTCTGACTTTTTAAATGAGATGTTTTTACGAGTTTTAAATGATTCATGTTTAGTGGGGTACTGATTAACGAAGCGAACGACGAGTTACGATGTTTATCGAGCTGAAATGGTATGATAAGGTTTTGTTGTTATTGCACACCGACGACGAATGTGAAAAAACCCTACGACCCGACCGAAAGGCATCGCAAATCAGACTGACTCATTTGTCATCGATGACAACCAGAGCCAGCCGCACCTTTACACACATACACGCACGCGAAAAAAAAAAACGAAAAACACACCGACGACGATCGCGAAAAAAAAAACACGACCCGACGGAAAGGCATCGCAAATCAAACTGAGGAAATGGAGAGAAAAAAATAAAATAAAAAAAACCTACTCACATAAAACCAATCACCCCATGCACACAAATAGCAACACAAAAGAGACGAAAATTATCACGAAAAAACAAGACTGCGCGTCCACCGAAGCACCGCACTTTTGATGGCATTATTCAATTATTATGCCCAATCATCTCATGCACACAAAGAGCGACACAAAAGAGACGAAAAAACAGGACTGCGCGTCCCAAGAAGCACTGCACTTTTGATGGCCAAAGAGAGAGACAAAAACGAGAGAAAGAGAAAGAGCACGTTGTCTCGTTCGGGCGGCTGCTTGAGCGGTGCTCATTTTTCGTTCGTTTCGTCTTCGTGTTCGTCTTCGCGTTTTCGTTCATCGACCGTCACCAAGCAATGACGGTCATGATAGGCGTTGTGGGTCAGCGATCAAATATCGTTTTGGGAATTATCGCTGACAGAAAGTTCTATCGAATATCGAGCAGTCCCATTCAGTGATAGATCCCTTTTCAAGTAGGGTAGAGGATCCAGAAATCGTCCACTTTATAGTGGCAATCTAGGAAATTTGATGAGAATTTAATGACAATTTATGGTTTTGGTTCTATTTGTTGTAAAACGATGATAAACTATTTGATTTTAAGTTTCCACAAGGTTTTAATCATTTACATGTTCATTTTTGATAAAATATTGCATTTTAATAAAGTGCTCTGAAGAGCCTATTTTCGCCCCCCTAAATCCAATTTTCGCCCACCCTTGGAACCAGTTTTTGCCCACGACAAAAATCAAGAAATCAAATGAAATTATGACACAAAGCTAAGCAAATATGGTCTCCTATTGATACAAAACATGTTCCCGAAGCTCAATTTCATTGATGTGCACATTTTTTGTCGTAAAAAAAATTGAAGTTCAAAAAACCCTAGGAGTTTTCATACAGATATCCCACTAATTTTGATGTTCTTTGTATCAAAATTTGTGATAGAACTTATGTGTCCCTATTCACCCAAGATAAGGGCACATAGTTACAAATTGACTCAATATAAAACTTCGAGTACCTTTTAATAAAAATATTAAAGCATATGTAAAACTACTTTTCTATCCTCTGCTTAATTTATTCTCCTCTGGTTACTAGTTCAACTTTTACTACATTTGAGCTAGCTGTCCCATATCTTAGCTTAGGTTAATTAAAACAAAATTAAAACTGGGTCTTCTACCCTATTGCTCTTTATCTTTTCTGTTCTGAATTCGATTTTATGAAACTCAAACAATTGAAAATAGTTTGAAAGAAGATCATATGAAAAAAAACATAACGACATTCTTAGTATTCCACAGCAAATTCAAAACACCACGAATGATTCTGACACGCGGTTGGGTGCAAGTGTCTGGATATGAGCAGTGAGTGACAGACTGACAAATCGTGCGATGATGACGATGAGTCCGTCCAACTTTTCCGCGAGTTTTCCACCGCAAAGCGGGCGCGCGCTTTATCCCGGAAGTGAGCCGTTACGCGGCAGAACCGACTCCTCCGGCGACGACGACAGGAAGTGACATGTTTATGGGGTGAATTAAATTGCAAATTTATTACCATAACTGATACCGCAAAGAGCTCTCGTATTGCTCCACTTTCCGGGAACGTTGCAAAGCATCTGTTGAGCCTTAAGGGTGCGCAACGCTTTAAGCTGCTTTAAATCTGGCCGACCTTCAGGGCTGTACTAAATCGATGCAAAATCTCCGCAGTCTGGCGGAGATTCAAAGGTTTCACAGGGGAGAATATAAAAAGCTCAGCGAGGCGGAAAAGGACCAAATGGAGTATGAATGGCACACTGGCACTCTATTGCTGCGGAGTTTGAATTGGGAGCGAAAGCTCGCTGTTCTGCATTTTTATTGCCCGTGGAATCCGTCCAGCAGTTGGTGTATATTTGCATTTTGCCGCTTCAAAGTCGGTGCCGAAGCCAACCTTACTTACTTTCTGCGTTGGTTAGTTTATTTATGGAGTAATTATTTCATCTCAGTGGAGCTGTGGACTGGCAAATGAAACAATTTCGAGGTTATTTTTTGTTTATGTGACATTTAAGCTGGTTCTAATGAACATCATAAATAACTTTCATAAAAGCAGCCATCCAAGTGAAACGAAAGTTCACTGAAATCGTAAGCTTATTATAGATGGCAAAAGCACTCAAATGTAACACAATGGAGATTTAAAATAGTCCCACGTGCGGCCATAATCATATTGTTCAGTTCATTTGCAGAGACCCAATAATTTTGATATAACCGATCGAAGAGCAAAAGCGTTAGATCTAATTATTGAGCAATTTTTAATAGATTCAACATTTTAACGCCCCCAAAATAAATTTTACCAATTTAGATTCAGTTTATGCAACTTATATCTTCTAAGAATTATGTAATGGAAAATATTTCAAAGAAACATTGCGGTTACTTTGGTCTCTACTCATAAATCTGAGGTCCATTTTTTTATAACTCATGACGGAGGAACAGTACGACCCCTTCCATTTACGAACATTGAACATTTTTGTACGAAAAAGACGTGTTGTTCATTAATTTGCAGCCTGAAATGGTGATGATATGGAAATTTGGAATCAAAGGAACTTTTATGTAAAATTGGACGCCCGATTTGATCCTATCTTTGTAATCCAAAAACATATTTTTTTGTCGAAACAATACAAAAATAGGGGAAATATACACTTTCCAACCAAACACCTCAAGTAAGCACGCAAAGTTTTGCCACTTACTGGCAAAAAAAAATCAAATTTAGTGCACTTTTGATCATAATTTCTATTTCTGCGAGACCATTTCTCATCATTTTGATGGCACACACATCCACACGCAAGATTAGAGCTGATCTGCTAAACGAAAGTCGCCATAAATATCTTTTCACTTGCGCTAACGTTTTCAAAGCGCTTAAGGTATGAAATTGCTTCCAACTACCTGCAACATGTTCTTTTGAACATCAGTTAGTCCCGAAACAACACTATTTTTATTTTTTTTTTATTTTTTTTATGTGTTTTAGAGGACATCAAATGCCAACTTTTCAGAAATTTCCAGGTTGTGCAAAAAATCTTTGAGCGAGTTATGAATTTTTGAATCAATACTGATTTTTTAAAAAATTGAAAAATTGGTCGCAAAAAATTTTCATCTTCATTTTTCAATGTAAAATCAAATTTGCAATCAAAAAGTACTCTAGTGAAATTTTGATAAATTGCACCGTTTTCAAGTGAAATCCATTTTAAGGTGACTTTTTTGAAAATAGTCGAAGTTTTTGAATTTTTTAAAATAAGTGCACATGTTTGCCTACTGTTGAAAAAATATTTTTGAAAAGCTGAGAAAATTCTCAATATTTTGCACTTTTGAACTTTGTTGATACGACCCTTAGTTGCTGAGATATTGCCATGCAAAGTTTTAAAAACAAGGAAAATTTATGTTTTCTAAGTCCCACCCAAACAACACATCATTTTCCAATGTCGATATCTCAGCAACTAATGGTCCGATTTTCAATGTTAAAATATGAAACATTCGTGAAATTTTCCGATCCTTTCGAAAAAAATATTTTCAATTTTTTAAAGCCAAGACTAACATTTCAAAAGCGCCAAACATTCAATATTACGCCCTTTTAAAATGTTAGTCTTGGTTTAAAAATTTTGAAAATATTTTTTTCGAATAGATCGGAAAATTTCACGAATGTTTTATAATTTAACATTGAAAATCGGACCATTAGTTGCTGAGATATCAACATTAGAAAATGGTGGGTTGTTTGGATGGGACTTAGAAAACATAAATTTTCCTGTTTTTAAAACTTTGCATGGCAATATTTCAGCAACGAAGGGTCGTATCAATAAAGTTTAAAAATGCAAAATATAGAAAATTTTCTCAGCTTTTCAACAGTGGGCAAACATGTGCACTAATTTAAAATAATTAAAAACTGCGACTATTTTCAAAAAAGTCACCTAAAAATGGATTTAACTTGAAAACGGTGCACTTTATCAAAATTTTACTAAAGTACTCTTTGATTGCAAATTTGATTTTATATCAAAAAATGAAGTTGAAAATTTTTTGCGACCAATTTTTCGATTTTTTGAAAAAATCAGTATTGATTCAAAAATTCATAACTCGCTCAAAGATTTTTTGCACAACCTGGAAATTTCTGAGCAAAAGTTGGCATTTCATGTCCTCTAAAACATATAAAAAAATAAAAAAAATAATAAAAATAGTGTTTTTTTGCAAATTGAGTTTTAGTGATAAAAAGTTAAATAAAAAATCACCAAATTTTTTTTACCATGTATCATTTTTTCCAGTGTAGTCCGTATCCATACCTACAACTTTGCCGAAGACTAAAAATCGATCAAAAAATTCCTTCAAAAGATACAGATTTTTGAATTTTCATACATCATTTTTGTATGAACAGCTGCCTGATTTGTATGGAAAATTATATGGACAAACTAATGATGCAAAATGGCTTCTTTGGGCATACCGAAGGCATCAAAAAAGTTTCAGTCGGGTTAGAAAATACAGAAATAAAAATTTAAGAAAAAATACCGATTTCGTAGAGAACTGCTCTTTAGTAAACTTCAAGGAACACTCCATATTATCCAGCATCATTCAAACACGACCGCTTATTAGGCTTAAAATGGGTATATTTCCCCTACACAGAAAAAATGTGTTAATTTGGAAGGTCTTATTTTGGAAGATTGAGTATTACTTCTTTTATAATGTAATTTTATCTCAACTTAGACTGAAAAGGTGACATTACACCAAACAAATGGTAAAATTACCCATTTTCAAAAAAAAAAAAATTCTGGCATAAAAGATGTAATCCTTCCAGATGTAAATATTACCATTTATTTTACTGTGTACAGTCCAGACTCGATTATCCCAAGTTTCGATTAATGAAGTTTGATTATTCGAAGGTTCCTTACATTGAACATCAAATTCAAGTTCTGCGACCCCATTTTAATCAAATTTGTACGTTACATTTTCTCAATATTTCATTACCGTAATTTTGAGCCGCCATTGTCGATTCAACCAAGTACAAAGTTGCCCCTTTTTGTTTGCAATTTTCAAAATATGATTTATTTACTAAATTTTGTGATGTGAACCCCTGTATTAAATTAATATATTTTTACATAAACAAAATGTTAAACCTTTTTACTTCCAATCGATTGGTAGTCAAATTTTCAGCATCATTTTGTATGAAGAATATCATGTTTTGAATGAGACCAACATAAATTTGTCTCTCCACTAGAACTGATTTCTGTGCTGATCCATTTGCAAGTACTGTCTTTTTAACCTGGCATTATTTTCGCCATCCTTTCGCACTTATTTATAGGTCACAGAAAAACTATTGGTACAAATGTCACCCCGGCCAACAGTTTACGCCCATTTCACTTCGAAAGACGCGACCTGACATTATAGACACACTATTCTTTTACAACGCTCGCACTATCACAATTTCCGCCCGTGCACCGACCACTGCAAAATTTATAGTCCAACGATCATTTGATGCTAATGCCGTTTGTAGGTTTGATCCCCGGGAAGAAAAAAAAAACTTCGTATTTGTGTCATTTAACGAAAAAGCTTTTCACTTTAGCCCATCACACACCGAACATAAAGTTGACTTTTTACAAACTTTTCGGTGACTGCTCCATTAATGGAATTGTAACCACCCCCAAATCATCAATCAGGAAGTTTTCCTTTGTTACGTAAAAAAGTAAAAAAGTGTCCGAAGAAGTTGTCCCCGCTGGGCGAGGAACGTGTCTATTTCCGTTTGATGTGCCCCGAAAACTTACCTCCCAAGGCCACCAATTTGACGACAATCACCGGCATCCAGCAGAGGCAATCGGTCGCAACGATGATTGCGAATCTGTAATGGGAGAAAGAACATGGGGAAGTGGGTCAGTGTTGGGAAAATGTTGAGAATTTTTCGCATTGTGAAAATAGTCTTTGTCTAAAAGTACAGAGCAGTTATAACAAATGAATCCCTTTTTAATCACTGAACTGCAACTCATCCAACCATACAAAGGCAGCTTTGGGCTTTCTTCTAGACAGTTAAATGACGCCTAGAAATGGTGGATTTTGGGCAACGAAAGATACATCGATGGGAAACAAGAGCGAATAAATTGGATCTGTCACACAGCGTGAAGCATTTTTTTCTATTGCGGGAGTATTGAATAGTTTCCTTGAGGGGAAACCTTAATTGGTGTAGGCAGCATTTGAAATGTAATGTAGAAAATTGAAAAAAAATGAAAGCGATGGTCAATATTGAAAAAAAAACTTCGAGTTTACTGTAACATGGTCTTATAAGTTTTAAAGAAGTGTTCATTGTCTGCCGTATTACATTAAAAATTCAACATTTCGCTAACAAATAAAAAAAGCATCGTAACTGTTTTAATAAACCGTAAACCGGGCTGACTTTGATAGTAATTCAATTTGTTTTTGGAATATTTTCCATCAGGTAAGGTTTATCTCAAGATTATTATCTTTTAAACATGGACTGGGGAAGGCCACACAAAGTCCATGCACTATTTTGGAAAAAAAAAGTTTTTCAATTGTGTTTAGAAAAATAGTTACGTTAAAAATTCTTAGTTTAAATTGCGCGGTGACTTTGATAGTCATAATTTTTCTTGTTAAAATCATATTTAAGGTGATCAAACTTTATTTTTACGTTCAATGTACCACCACTAAAGTAGCTGATATAGTTTTAAAGAATAAAATCAATGTTTATATTTAGTTAACTAAGTTTACATGCTTTTAAACAAAATGCATATGGGTAATTCTCCGCCAACTCACACAGCAGTTGCCCCGACCCCTCTTCGATTTGCGTGAAACTTTGTCCTAAGGGGTAAGTTTTGTTCCTGATCACGAATCCGAGGTCCGTTTTTTGATATTTCGTGACGGAGGGGCGGTACGACCCCTTCCATTTTTGAACATGCGAAAAAAGAGGTGTTTTCCAATAATTTGCAGCCTGAAACGGTGATGAGATAGAAATTTGGTGTCAAAGGAACTTTTATGTAAAATTAGACGCCCGATTTGTGTGTTTTTTCTAACTTTGCAGGGTTATTTTTTAGAGTGTAACAATGTTTTACAAAGTTGTAGAGCAGACAATTACAAAAATTTTGATGTAGAGACATAAGAGGTTTGCTTATAAACATCACGAGTTATCGCGATTTTACGAAAAAAAGTTTTGAAAAAGTTGGTCGTCATCGATCATGCCAGTTCATGGTCACCCGCGACAGACACGGACGACGAAACAAAGAGAAACGCAAAACTTAACTTTTTCAAAACTTTTTTTCGTAAAATCGCGATAACTCGTGATGTTTATAGTCAAACCCCTTATGTCTATAAATCAAAATTTTTGTAATTGTCTGTTCTACAACTTTGTAGAACACTGTTACACTCTAAAAAATAACCCTGCAAAGTTAGAAAAAACACGAAATTTTAAAATGAAAATTTTTGTTCTAAATGAAAAAATGACCCTTCTGGGTCAATGTAGATTCGAAAAGGGAGCGTTCTTTTATTACGTAACGCGAAATATCGGACTTTTAGACCCCCTCCCCCCCCCTCGTAACAAAATTTCCATACAAATTTTAAAAATTTTGTATGAAGCGTAACACGGCCTCCGACCCCCTCCCCCTACTGCGTTACGTAATAAAAGAACGCTCCCAAAGTACATTAAATTTCCCATAAAATGACATGTTCCAAAAATGTTTACAGTCAAGTAACGGAAAATGGGAGAATTTTTAAAACTTTTTGAGTGTTTTTTTTCGAAAAAATACGTTTTTTTCGGAATTCTGAGTACGCCATCAAATCGGGCGTCTAATTTTACATAAAAGTTCCTTTGACACCAAATTTCTATCTCATCACCGTTTCAGGCTGCAAATTATTGGAAAACACCTCTTTTTTCGCATGTTCAAAAATGGAAGGGGTCGTACCGCCCCTCCGTCACGAGATATCAAAAAACGGACCTCGGATTCGTGAGCAGGAACAAAAGTTACCCCTTAGGACAAAGTTTCACGCAAATCGAAGAGGGGTCGGGGCAACTTTTCCCGATTTCGTGTGAGTTGGTAGAGAATTACCCATATAAATTTTAGGTAAACTTGTTTAAAAATCGTAATTTTACCTGAAATTTGTTAAAACTAGTTTTGTTTATAAGTTTATCGAATTATCTTGCATTTTATACTGAATTCGAAGCACGAATCACAAGTTTTCACATTTTACATGTAATTTGTTCAACTGAAATTTCCTATAAATTTGGAGATTTATTTTTATTGTGTTTTAAAACACATATTATTTATTATTTACAAACCTATACCTTCTCCTAGTAGAAAATTGTCCAAAAAATCCGAAAATGCATTTCGTTTTCTGATTCAAAATCATGATCATTGATAAAATCTTGACACTTTAAGAAGTTTAAAATGATGACTTTCATCAACATTTTCTTATCTATAGTTAATTAACTTTTTAAACTTTTCAAATTTTATGAAAAATTCTTCCTGAGGTACTTTGAACACTTCTCTACCACGGTCAGTATGATTATTAACCATTTCTTGCGTATTTTAATTACACTCTTCATTTTGCGGAAAAGTCGCAAACCTATCAAAGTCACCCCGTTTTACGGTATAACTTTCGCATATATTTTGATCAATTATATAATTAATTTTTTTTAAAAAATGTTGTTTATTTATCATCTCTGAGTTTTTATTCTTTAATGATTCAAATTACATCCAAACAATTCTCTAAACCTTCTGTAACTGTAAGCCCAAAAAACATTTATCATCAACAGATTTGTTTGATGTATTTTAGGGAAAACTCCAGAAAAGGAAACAAATCTTTAACGAAGTGATTTTAAAAAAAGCCGTTGGAAATATTTTTTCAAAAAAAAATATAAAATTTAAATCATAATTCATAGATTTTGAAATGAATGATTAGAATGAAAAAAATATTTCAAAAGGATATTTATACCAGTCCAGTTGTTTTGCTATCATTCGTTCACAATTATCTTAGTATTTTTGTCGAAAGAAAAACTTCGCAAAAACATTTTTTTTGCGGTACTGCACATTGTAATTTTTGCAAACATGAAAATATTTTTATGTTTTCGAAAAACATTTTTTTTGCTCCCTGATTTTAATGGTCTTTTTTTTAAGGAAGTGGAGAGGGGGGTGGAGTAAGTTGAAAAACATTTGCATGGCCTTAAAAAGGTAGAAACATGACTTTAGTAAAATTATGATAAAATGCACCGTTTTCAAGTTAAGCCATTTTTAGGTATTTTTTTCAGAAACATGTTGGGCTTTTTATTTTTTTTTTTTTAAGAATTGAAAATGTTGGCCCCCATTTTGGGATAATTCTTACGGCCTTTGGTTGCTATGATATGGCTAACCAAAGATAACAATTAAAACGTGAAAATTGAAATTTTCCCATTGTTGCTCAATTAGACCTCGTTTTATTGATCATCTGCTGAAAAAAGAAAATTTTGTGATTTTTTTAAGCTTCAGAAAGAAACCAAAAAAAAAATATCAAAATTAACAAAAACAATAATTGTCTAAAATGGCAATAAAAATCAAGTTGGGCATAAGAGGTTTAATCAAAATTCGTACAAATGACTGCGCATTGAAAAAAAAGAAAACAATAAAAATACTAAAATAATCAATATTTTCAGCTTAAAAAAATTATTGATTGATTATAATTGAACAAAATATTGAAAAAATAAATATTAAGCTGGTGCACAGTTAAAAGTACATTTTCAAGTATTAAGGTACTTCACAATTATTCATCAAATATGAAAAAATTTAAGAATTGATACTTTGGAAAAATGGGATGTCAATAAAAATAATATGCGTAAAACACACTCAGGCGTTGTAACGCAACGAAATTAAAAAAAACGAAATTTGTGTGTTAGATATCAAAAACACTCCAAAACTCAAATATTATCACAGATTCGGATTAGAGATTGAATGTTCTGCAAGTAGTGACTATGGAAAAATAATTTCAAGTCGAACTTTTCATTTGCCACATCGAGTACTCCGTGACTTAGCAACCCAAGTAACAATTTACGTTTTAATTCACTCTGGAAGAATATTTTAAGAGTCTCTGGAAAGATTCGAGCAAAAAAACCGCTTTATCCTGAAAGCAGCAATAAAGAAGAGTTAAAGCAGCAATAAGTGTAAAATGGACCATTTTAGGAGGTTGTCAAGAGCGTATTTCAGGAGAGTTCTAGAGCCAAACAGTATTGCTGTTGATTTTGAACGGACTCTCCAGATACTCTCAAGAGATCTAATAGAACTTATTCTAAAGCTAATCAAATTTGTAGCTTTATTGAAGATCTCCTTGGTAGCCGCAATAAAACATGATTTAAACTTTTTTATTCTTGATTAGGATAAATTATATTTTATCAAGCAAATATGGGTGCAAGATTTACTTTATTAAATCCAACTATTCTTTGAAACTTTTAACGACAAATGGTTAACTTTATTCGGTGACATGAATATAATAATTATATAAATAAGTGTTTGATTATCGATTCAATCATATTGCGAAAACCCATGCCATTAAAATTTTACCAATCAATTTCTAGAGATACCTCGAAAAAATAAACACCGAATACATTATTCTGTCAGAATAACTATCATTTTTCATAAAATTTAAGCAAACTTTTCTTGTTTAGCTGTAATCATCATCATGGCGTCCATCTAGGTCGCTATTTTTTCATTTAAACATGGCGAAATTCGTTAAATCTATTTGTTCTGACTTAAAGCTATTAGAAAAACATCTTTTCTTGAGATGCTCTTGATCAAGAACAACGTTTCTTGAAAAGCTCTTGTTTAAGATTAAGCAAGGGGTTCTAGACTGGAGTGAGCTTTGACATAGTTTTAACCCAGAGTAAAATGCACAATACTGCGACCGTAGCGCATGCAAGTTTTAGCCCACTGGAGATAGATCCAAAAATCATGTGTTGGCACATTTTCGTCACTTTCGTGAATTACGAATAACGAGTTTTCGTCAAATTTGAATGAAACTAGGATTTCGTTCAGTTCACCGTTTTTATTTATTAATTACAATAGAAAAGAATACTTGTCACTTTTTTTCACTTGATGATTCGGAAACGCCTTCCAATGTTCAATGCCGGAAGCTCAGAAAGATGCACAACACTTGTTTCATCACCTCACGAATCTAAATTTGACACAATTGAATCACTAACTCACATAACAATTACGAATGCAGTATGATCTTTTTTAATTTAATAAAAGAGCTTGCCCGGCACTTTAGAAACGTCTGATCTTCTTGCTGCTAAAAGTAGACTGAGTTTGACATTTGAAAGGTCAAGACAACAAGATTTCGAATAAAGCTTTCCCTATACAACTTGGTTTTAATACTGATTTGGTGAAGTCAATTTGATCTGGGAATATCTTCTTCAAGATAACTGTAAGTACATAAAAAAGAGATTAATAAAACTTTGCTCCATGTTCTTCGAGAACATTTCAAGATTTTTTCAAGATAATTCTAGAACAGTATTTTGCTAAGCCCAAAAAAACTTGATAAAAGCTTTATAAAAGCAAGACGCTTTTTTCAAATGTTTTATAAAAACTGATAAAACTTAGGAGCATTTGGATTGCTACTTGGGAACGGAGTGAGAAATAGCGAAATTTTGACTCTTCTTGGTTTCTTAAAAATAGCTAACTCAGGATTTAGATATGATAAACATTTGTTATAGTTAATCCAGCTACGATTAATTATTGGACCAATAAAAAATAAATAAAATTTTTAAATTCTTTAACCTGTCAGCCAAAAAGTGTCATTTATGTCGCTGGAATTTGTCTTAATCTTTAGATAATATCCTTAATTGCAAAACCACGAAGAATATCTAGATTATCCTTGTATGTTGTCTGGTTTTTGTTTATGTCGAATTTTTAAAAGGTAAATTTGTTGTAAATAAAATCATTCAATCAAAATGCAATTGAAAAGGTAATAGTTTTCAATTCCTCGTAAGAACCATAACGATTACGATGATTTTTTTCTCTAAAGCAAATCGAATTTTCGCGGTTAAGAGCACTTAAAAGAAGTGCAGTTGAACAACTTAAAGCATATTTAAAGTTGATAATTCGTAAATTGAACGAGAATTAAAAGAAAAATTGAATTGTTTATAAATGAAGCCTAAAACCTATTATGTAATATTATAGCATAGTAAGAAATTGAACGCAGAATCAAAAATTATTTCATAAGGCCAACTTGGCAATCGAAACTCCCAAGTTTGAAAATCAGAAAAGAATCAAGGTTATCACAGAAGAACAGAGATATCGATTTCCCACAAGCAAAAATTTATGAACCTTCATCATCTGCAGCAAACAGAGGACATGTCGGAAAAATTTCGACACCAGAGATGCTGGGAGCTTGCTCTTCGAAGCAGGAACGATTTCAGAAACAAAAAACAAACGATAACTCATTTTCCCACACGTATGTACGTACGATGACAAGGAAGGACCAACCCGCCGGAATCCTCATCCACTTCAAACTCTGCGTGCAACGACCAACAGCATCTACGATAAAGTGCCGAAAAATCCTGCCAGAAAGCTGTCTCCACCTTGGTCTCCACCGTCAGCACTGAGTTTTAGTAGTAGTAGTTGTTGTGTGTGAGTGTGACTGTGCTTGCGTTCCGGAAAATTGAATTCTTTTTTCCTATGGCTTGGGGAAAATTTGCCACAAATTTGGTTTCCGGTAGCGTATGTGTGTAGGTGTCGTAAGTTGTGTTGCATAAACAACCTGAAACCTTGTTCAAATTAGTATTAGGGGGTAAAATGCACCGCAGTTATGTTCAACAACACACTGAACAGCTTGACGTGACCTAAAACCTATTTTCTTTGGTGAACTACAAGGTCTCTCATGACTTTCTCACCTCCTTGCGACGATCTTCTCACGGCAGTTGAGCGTGTTCCGAACTTCATTCCGCGACACCCGGATGGCCTGCAACATCCGCAGGTAGGACGTCCCGATGAACACCAGCGAAAACGTATTCACCAGGATAAACAGCCCCGCCGAGTACTGCCAGCCCATGGCGTACGGATCGTGGATGTGAATCGACAGACAGACGCCATTCGAGCCGTAAAAATGCGACCCAAAATAGTCCGTGGCCGACAAAGGGGCAGCTGCAGCGGCCGCGGCCACTCCCCACAGCAGCGCCAGCCGCATGATGACCCGGGTTTTGCTGTTGGATCGCTGGTACAGCGGGCGCGTCACCGAGATCAACCGATCCCACGTGACCAGCGTCAGCAGCAGCGTCGACGACTGACAGCTCAGCGTGCTCAGGAAGCCGCAGAAGGCGCAAACCGCACTCGAGCGCCACTCCTCGTCCCAGTGCAGGTACTCTCCCCTTGAAAAAACAAGAAAAAATCTCAGCTACAGAAGAACCCTTGGCAGAACCCTTCTCGAAACTCACCGGAACATGATGTCGGCCGTGGCGATGATCGTCAGGTAGATGCCCATCATCAGGTCGCTCGCCGCCAGATGGCGCAGGTACAGCGAGTGTTCCGCGTGGGCCTGGCTGCTCCGCGTTCCGACCAGGTACCGGCCGAATAGGACCAGCAGGTTGCCAACGACGCCGACGGCGGCCATTATCCACACGCTAAATGGTGGATGCAGTAATTATTATGAGGTTTTGAAAGATACATTTCAGAACATAAAATCATAAAATCATAAAATCATAAAATCATAAAATCATAAAATCATAAAATCATAAAATCATAAAATCATAAAATCATAAAATCATAAAATCATAAAATCAAAGTTTAAAAATTTAAAAAATCATTAGTTTTTAGTTTTTAGTTTTTAGTTATTGTTTTTAGTTTTTAGTTTTTAGTTATTGTTTTTTTTTAGTTTTTAGTTTTTAGTTTTTAGTTTTTAGTTTTTAGTTTTTAGTTTTTAGTTTTTAGTTTTTAGTTTTTAGTTTTTAGTTTTTAGTTTTTAGTTTTTAGTTTTTAGTTTTTAGTTTTTAGTTTTTAGTTTTTAGTTTTTAGTTTTTAGTTTTAGTTTTAGTTTTTAGTTTTAGTTTTTAGTTTTTAGTTTTTAGTTTTTAGTTTTTAGTTTTTAGTTTTTAGTTTTTAGTTTTTAGTTTTTAGTTTTTAGTTTTTAGTTTTAAGTTTTTAGTTTTTAGTTTTTAGTTTTTAGTTTTTAGTTTTTAGTTTTTAGTTTTTAGTTTCAGCTAAGCAGATTATTAGGGCACTATTGTTTGAATGTTCGTTGATTCCACAACATAACCAGTTATTCGTCAAAAAAATGATTTCCTGCTAGGAAACTCCTTTTTTTTGTTTCGGAAAAAAAATTAAATGATTCAAAAATGCATCAACTACACAAAGTTGAATTAAGCACCGTTTTAGTCACACAATCTCTCTAAATCAAGATTGTTGTGTCCCCATTTTCAACAAAAAGAAGATAAAAGAATCCACTAATTTCGCTTCCGAAATGAGCGCATTGCATGTGATCACGAAGAACGAGACTCCGGAAACAAATCATGAAAATTTTAATTAAACTTTGCAATTTCAGTGGGGGTGGGGTCAAAACCACTTGGGACGATTTTGGTGAACGATTTTCGAAATGACAATCACGCTCCATAAAAAGAAGGCTCGTGTCGTGACCAAAACTTTAATACGTTTAACTAATGGCAATCCCCCTCCCCCCCCCCCTGCGCACGAAGCAGCTATCATTTTCAAATCAAACGTGACTTGTACTCATGTACTTATTGATTGGTGTGACATTCAAATCTCACCTGGTCCTCAGCACCGGATTGTCCAGCAGGTGGCTCTTGCTGCTGATGCCGTCGCCACGTGGCTCGCAGACGCGCACGTGGAGGGCCGCCTTGCAGTGGTGGAACTCGGAAAAGTGTCTGCAAAATTGGCAGGAAACGCTCATGAATGGGTGGGTTTTTTCTAGCAATAGAGTGATCCGAATTGGTGAAACAACAAGCGAAAGTTTATTTGGACCACTCTATTGAAAGTCATTTTTAATTGAATAAAATTTTAATTTTTTTTTTGAAATCAGAACCCCACTCCAGAATTGCCAGAAGGGTTCGGTACTTACATGTGATTCAAGCTGGTGAGATTTTCCAGCACACGTCGGTCAATCCTGGCAAATTTATTTCCCTTCAGGTTCCTGGTGATGAAAGAACAAGTGACTAGCTTTTCTAACCCTTTTCTCCCACTCTCACAGACAAATGGACGATTTGTACGCAGTCATTTTGAAAGAAAAAAAAACAATTCGAACAAATTTGGACAGCTGTTTTAAACATTTTTGGTCAAAAACTCAAAGTGTCTGAAATGGTTATGATTAAATGGATCAAAATATGTTTAAATATGAAAAAAAACATTTCATTTTTTCCCTAATAGTGATAATTGCATACCTTATCCACAACTTAATATTTAGGAGCTAAGAGATTTTTTTTCAATAATTGGCAAAAATCTAGTAGGACATTTCTAGAGTTTTTTTATGGATATACACAGAAAAAAAATGTGAATTCACTCGACACTAAAAAAATGAAACGCGTGTAAACTCAATTGATGTTAACTTGGGATTCAACGTAAACGGTTGAATCACACGTAAAATCATGCTTTTACGTATAATTTGTTGCAAATTTACATCAAATTTCATTTAAATTTAAATGTTTTTTTTTTGTGTGTATAAACATATGAAACACAATAGCTTATAGGACCTTTATAAACAAAAAACTCTAGATGTCTGAATTTGAGATACGCAATTTGTTTCGAAGATGTCTCCAAAAAACATTGTTACAATCCTCAAAAAGCTATTTGTAGATCTTTTCAAAAAAAAAAAAGCTAAACAGAAAAAATCGCCAAAAGTCGAATTCCCGAAATTCGTGTTCAAATATAAGCTTTCAATGTGTTGAAGGAGACCAAACAAGGCGTCTCCTTCTGCTTATATTCGCGATAGTGCAAAATGTAATAACGGAGGTACAAATTTGTAAAAAAATATAATTCTTGAAAAATATCTGAGACGAAAATAATCTTAATCAGTTTTTCGATTCAAAATCATGTTTCCAATCAAGATGAACATATAAAATATAGTTGAAAAAATGCATAGTTTTCAGATTGGATGCATTTCCAAGTTGAAATTACCAAAAAGTATCAAGATTTTTTTTTAAGGAACTGGAAAGCTCCTACAATTTTCCTCAATAAATCACCTAATAACCCTTATTTTAACAAATGGCAATAATTGTTTTTACTAATTTATTTTTGTTAAGAAATTTAGCTTTTGAGTAACTCTCTACGAAATCGGCCGATTTCGACCATTTTTATTTTTTGTATTTTTTGATTTGGCTCAAACTTTGTGGTCTCCATACAATTTTGGCTGCTGAGCAGTTCTCTACGGAATCGGTCGTTTTTCTTTAATTTTAATTTTTGTATTTTTTAATCCGGCTGAAACTCTTTTGGTGCCTTCGGTATGCCCAAAGAAGCCATTTCGCATCATCAGTTTGTCCATATAATTTTCCATACAAATTTGGCAGCTGTCCATACAAAAATGATATGTGAAAATTCAAAAATCTGTATCTTTTGAAGGAATTTTTTGATCGAGTTGGTGTCTTCGGCAAAGTTGTAGGTATGGATATGAACTACACTGAAAAAAAATTTTACACGGTAAAAAAATTTTGGTGATTTTTTATTTAACTTTTTGTCACTAAAACTTGATTTGCAAAAAAACACTATTTTTAATTTTTTTTATTTTTTCATATGTTTTAGAGCACATAAAATGGCAACTTTTCAGAAATTTCCAGAATGGGCAAAAAATCTTTGACCGAGTTATGATTTTTTGAATCAATACTGATTTTTTCAAAAAATCGAAATATCGGTCGCAAAAATTTTTCAACTTCATTTTTCGATGTAAAATCGAATTTGCAATCAAAAAGTACTTTAGTGAAATTTTGATAAAGTGCACCGTTTTCAAGTTATAGCCATTTTTAGGTAACTTTTTTGAAAATAGTCGCAGTTTTTCATTTTTTAAAATTAGTGCCCATGTTTGCCCACCTTTGAAAAAATATTTTTGAAAAGCTGAGAAAATTCTCTATATTTTGCTTTATTGAACTTTGTTGATGCGACCCATAGTTGCTGAGATATTGCTATGCAAAGGCTAAAAAACAGGAAAATTGATGTTTTCTAAGTCTCACCCAAACAACCCACCATTTTCTAATGTCGATATCTCAGCAACTAATGGTCCGATTAACAATGTTAAAACATGAAACATTCGTGAAATTTTCCAATCTTTTCGAAAAAAATATTTTCAAAAATTTAAAATCAAGACTAACATTTCAAATGGGCGTAATATTGAATGTTTGGCCCGTTTTAAATGTTAGTCTTGATTTTAAATTTTTGAAAATATTTTTTTCGAAAAGATCGGAAAATTTCACGAATGTTTCATGTTTTAACATTGTTAATCGGACCTATAGTTGCTGAGATATCGACATTAGAAAATGGTGGGTTGTTTGGGTGAGACTTAGAAAACATCAATTTTCCTGTTTTTTAGCCTTTGCATAGCAATATCTCAGCAACTATGGGTCGCATCAACAAAGTTCAATAAAGCAAAATATAGAGAATTTTCTCAGCTTTTCAAAAATATAAACATGGGCACTAATTTTAAAAAATGAAAAACTGCGACTATTTTCAAAAAAGTTACCTAAAAATGGCTATAACTTGAAAACGGTGCACTTTATCAAAATTTCAATTAAGTACTTTTTGATTGCAAATTCGATTTTACATCGAAAAATGAAGTTGAAAAATTTTTGCGACCGATATTTCGATTTTTTGAAAAAATCAGTATTGATTCAAAAAATCATAACTCGGTCAAAGATTTTTTGCCCATTCTGGAAATTTCTGAAAAGTTGGCATTTTATGTGCTCTAAAACATATCAAAAAATAAAAAAAATTAAAAATAGTGTTTTTTTGCAAATCAAGTTTTGGTGACAAAAAGTTAAATAAAAAATCACCAAAATTTTTTTACCGTGTATCATTTTTTTTTCAGTGTAGTCCATATCCATACCTACAACTTTGTCGAAGACACCAACTCGATCAAAAAATTCCTTCAAAAGATACAGATTTTTCAATTTTCACATATCATTTTTGTATGGACAGCTGACAAATTTGTATGGAAAATTATATGGACAAACTAATGATGCAAATTGGCTTCTTTGGGCATACCGAAGGCACCAACAAAGTTTCAGCCGGATTAAAAAATACAAAAAAATCGAATGACCGAAAACTCAGAGAATTGCACTGCTGTCTATACAAAAATGGTATGTAAATATTCAAACAGCTGTAACTTTTGAGTGAATTTTCTGATCAATTCGGTGTCTTCGGCAAAGTTGTAGGTATTGTTGAGGACTTTTGAGAAAAAAATAGGCACACGGAAAAAAAAATTTGCTTTTTTATCACAATTTTTTTTACTAAAACTCAATTTCCCAAAATATGTATTTTTTGATTTTCGAGATTTTTTGATATGTTTTAGGGGACAGAAATTCGCATTTTTTGAGCTATAGAGAAACATGGTCAAAGAATTAGAAGTTTCATGCAAAAACAAGTTTGACATTATTTTATAATGCAAAATTGAATTTGCAATCGAAAAGTACTTTACAGATTTTTTGATAAAGGGCTCCGTTTTCAAGATATAGCCTCCGAAAGTTTTTTTTTTATTATTATTATAGAGACTTTACACCATTGTGCATTCATCTCTTCAAGGTGGATAGTGAAAGAGGAAAAATTACAGAGTTTAAAATCACTTCAATAATTATTACCGTGCCTTTTTTCTAACGATTTCTGTCTATGTTTCAAATATTTAGCGGAATATTTAAAGAGTGAATTATCAAGTTCTTCAAGTTTATCTTCGTCCTCTTCTTCCAGGGATTTAGAAGTTATCTCACAGCACTTTTTCTTATAATATTTTGCTTTCCTCCGAAAGTTTGATTTTAGCGAAACATTTGCAGTTTTTGGATTTTTAAAAAATGTTACCATGAGTGACTATTTCTCAAACAATTTTATTTGAAAAGTTCCGAAAATTTGCTATAAAATTGACTAAGAGACATTGAAGATTGGACCTCGGGTTGCTGAGATAGAGCCGCTTTAAGAAAAAGAAACACGCAAAATTGAAGTTTTCTAAGTCTTACCCAAACAACCCACAATTTTCTAATGTCGATATCTCAGCAACTAATGGTCCGATTTTCAATGTTAACACATGAAACATTCATTAATTTTTCCAATCTTTTCAAAAAAAATATTTTGCAAAATTTTAAATCAAGACTAGCTTTTTAAAAGGGCCAAACATTGAATATTACGACCATGTTCAGTGATTTATCAAATTCGGAAAAATATAAGTGTTTATGTTGAAAGATTCTGGCTGGGTTTTTTCTTCATTATTCAATAGTGAAAATTATGTGAAATAAAAAATAGATTTCGAATAAATATTTGATCTGATTTTTTGGATTAAATTATTATTTTACAATTTGGAAATTCTACATGAAACAAATCTGAAATCTTACTACCGAATTTCGGTAAATTTTTGATCATTTTGACACTTGACTTTATCGAACAGAAATTCAGTTAAGAAAGATATCCTTTTCTGGCATCCAGTTCGAACAAAATCCAGCATTATCTTGATTTAAAAATTCCAGTCTCGTATATTTGTCTGTGCCGGGGAGGAAAAGTTCGTCACATACACACAAACCCAGTCTAGTCGACTCGACAAGTACCACAGCTTTTATAGTGGTGAAGTCAACGTTGGATTTTGTGGTTGATTTTGGAAGGGTTTGTCAGTTTGCCAAATGAGTTTGGGAGAGTAATCTCTAAAGAGTGCAAGCAAACTTACATGGTAGTTATATTATTGATTCCGGCAAACGAACCGAGTTGGAAGTAGCTTATTTCGTTGTCATTTAAAAATCTGGAAATAACCGGAAAGAAGGGGAAAACCCCATTACAGTTTACTGTTTATGGACGTGTTTGGCGAGCTGGAATCTGGTTGGCTACTTACAGTCCTAATAAATTCGGCAATTTACTAAAGGTACTGTTGTAGATAAGTCGCAGCTTATTCTCGGACAGATACAGATGCTCGAGCTCGGGCAGATCCAGCGCGTCGAGCGAAATCGTCCGGATGTGGTTCTGGGCCAGCGACAGTGTCCGCAGCGTGGGAATTCGCGGAATCATTCCGTGAACCAGTGTGGTGAGTCGATTTTTGTTCAGATATCTGAAAGGTATTGTTCTTACAAAGTTATTAAAATAAAATAATATTTTTTCTTACAAAATTTCCAAGCTCTTCAGCGGTTGAAACACCTCCTCGTGTATCGTTTCAATCTGGTTGTCCTTTAGATCACTGCCGAAGAACAGAGCAAAAAAAAACATCATCAATTTTAAATCAGTTAAACAAAACCCAATCTCCGCAGTCAACCCCCACACACGAAGTACTCACAGCTCCTCCAGGTATTCCAGGTTCTCAAAGTTGCGAGCGCCAAGTTTGGTTATTTGATTTCCGCTCAGGATGCTGAAAGTGCAGAAAACCCGGGAACCGGCAAGAAGTGCAGGAAATCGTCTATTAAACACTTGTCAACTGGAGCTACCGCCCACGTCCCGGTGGTAGCTTGAGGGGGTGCGAAAGGGGGCGGTAAACCCATTACTCACAGTGTGTTCAGTCTGTTCTCCAGCGGGAAGAAGATATCCGGCAGCGATTTTAATCGGTTCTGGTCGAGATGGCTGCGAATCAAAACGGAGGGGGCGAGAATGGAGAACGGATGATTACTGGTGGGAAACTAAGGAAAGCGCTCTGTAGTTTGTTGATTACAAAGGAATCAAAGTTTGCACTCTCTGAACAATGCTTCTTTTCATTATTTGTGGAAGAGTGAAACTATCAGTGAAACTTGGTGAATCTTTAAGATAGAAAATTTTGAAAATAAAAACAGAAAACGAAAAGCATTTCGCCGAATTGACAAAAATCGTTATTATATAAATGAAAGGAGGCCCAATATTTTATTTAAGGAAATTTACGGTAAAATTCTTTGTTTTTTAAAAGCAAAATTAGTGCGTCCATCCCGGGAATTCCCGGAACAAAAATTCCGGGATTTTTCCAAGACCGAGAATTTCCGACTCCCGGGGTTTTTTTAAATATTTCTCCCGGGAATTCCCGAAATTGAAAACAAACCAAATTCTAGAAATTTAGATTTGAGGTTGGAAATAGATCAACAGTTTAACCCTTTTAACAGAATTCAGTTTCATTGAGAAGAATCTGAGAAATGGTAAAATCCGTAAAAAATCACTTTGACCCAATCTCACCTCCCAGACTCAATGTCACCCCCACTGACGGTATACCTATTCAGACTGAAGTTCCGATTATCCAAAGTTATCAGAAGAGACTTAAAGATAAATTTTTGACACATGTTTCAAATATAAAACATATAATTTTATACTTATTCAAAGTGTTACATTGTCTGGTAAAATTTTATTTCTTGTTGTTTATGACAGTTTTTTTAAACTGTTTGAAACTATCTAAAGACTGCTGTCATTGTTCAGTTTGAAGTGTAGCTTATTACAAATTCACATTTTTGAGCTTATTCTATGATTGAAGCTAGAAAAAACATAACAAATATAATGAATTATAGATTTTATAACTGCTTCAAAAATTTCCCGGGATGCCTCTAATTCTCGGGATTCAAAAAATATTTTTCCCGTTCCCCGGGAAATTCAGAACGCGAGAAAATTTGACGCCCAATCATTATCAGTTCATTACTTTTTATTAAGTATTTTATATTATTAAATTATAATTAAATCATTATAAAATTATTATAAAATTATTACAAAATTATTATTATTATTATAAGCGTATTGTACCAGGTCTTTTCTACTCCGCTAAACAGGTTGGTGCAAATTTTATTTAAAGTTTTTGTTACCCCCTTTTTAATTGAAACTTTCAATTTTCCATGCAAATTTGAGTCCAATTAACTGAAATCAATTTACAATGCATTCTTCTGCCTATAGAATAATTTTTAGTAAACGAAAAAAAGGTTATTTTTAAAGCTATCTGAGAATTTACCAAACCAAACAATGCAAATGAAAATTTTATATATATTTTTTTGTTTCTTCTTATTCAGGAAATAAGTCATGCAAGGAAATTTTCAATGTTAATCTATTAATTCGTTTTAATATATTAAGTGCAATTTGTTATCTTTATTTTTCATTAATTGAGGCAATTTAAAGAATTTTATGGTTAAACAATAAATACATAGAAAAATTAAAACCTCAGGGTTAGAATTTGATTTTCATTTGAATTTTTTTTTCATTATTTTTTGCAACACTCTGAGGGAAAAATCACAAGTATTTGTGTAAGCCTGATCAACTTAATTATTTCAATAATTATAAGGGCATATTTGCTTTCAACAAATATTTTTTTAAAAATTGAGCAATTCTCTACCAAAACCGGAAATGGATTTTATTTGTACTTTTGATTTGGCTCAAACTTTGTGGGGGCCTTCCCTATGACCAAATAAGCTATTTTGTGTGATTGGTTCATCCATACAAGTCTCCATACAATTTTGGCTGCTGTCCATACAAAAATGGTATGTAAATATTCAAACAGCTGTAACTTTTGAGTGAATTTTCTGATCAATTTGGTGTCTTCGGCAAAGTTGTAGGTATTGTTGAGGACTTTTGAGAAAAAAATAGGTACACGGAAATTTTTTTGCAGATTTTTAATCAACTTTTTTCACTAAAACTCAATTTCCCAAAATACGTATTTTTGATTTTGAGATTTTTGATATGTTTTAGGGGACAAAATCCGCAACTTTTGAGCCATAGAGAAACATGGTCAAAAAATCTGCCGCCGAGTTATGAATTTTTGAAAAAATAGTGATTTTTGGAAAAAATCGAAGTTTCATGCAAAAACAAGTTTGACATTATTTTTTAACGCAAAATTGAATTTGCAATCGAAAAATACTTCACAATTTTTTTGATAAAGGGCTCCGTTTTCAAGATATAGCCACCGAAACTTTGATTTTAGCGATTTTTTGCAGTTTTTCATTTTTTGAAAATAGTGACCATGAGTGACCATTTCTAAAAATATTTTTTTAAAAAAGTTCAGAAAATTTGCTATAAAATTGTCTAAGAGACATTGAAGATGGGACCTCGGGTTGCTGAGATAGAGCCGCTTTAAGAAAAAGAAACACGAAAATTGAAGTTTTCTAAGTCTCACCAAAACAACCCACCATTTTCTAATGACAATATCTCAGCAACTAATGGTCCGATTTTCAATGTTAATACATGAAACATTCGTAAATTTTTCCGATCTTTTCGAAAAAAATATTTTAATTTTTTTTAAATCAAGACTAGCATTTTAAATGAGCGTAATATTAAATATTTGGCCCTTTTAAAATGTTAGTCTTGATTTAAAATACTTTTTTCGAAAAGATCGGAAAATTTCACGAATTTTTTATCTATTAACATTGAAAATCGGACCATTAATTGCTGAGATATCGTCATTAAAAAAGGTGGGTTGTTTTGGTGAGATTTAAAAAACTTCAATTTTCGTGTTTCTTTTTATTAAAGCGGCTCTATCTCAGCAACCAGAGGTCCTATCTTCAATGTCTCCTAGACAATTTTAAAGAAAATTATCTGAACTTTTCAAAAAAAAAAATTTAGAAATGGTCTTTCATGGTCACTATTTTAAAAAAATTAAAAACTGCAAATAATTCGCTAAAATCAAACTTTCGGTGGCTATATCTCGAAAACGGAGCCCTTTATCAAAAAATCTGTAAAGTATTTTTCGATTGCAAATTCAATTTTGCATTAAAAAGTAATGTCCAACTTGTTTTTGCATGAAACTTCAATTTTTTTCCAAAAATCTCTATTGTTTAAAAAATTTATAACTCGGCGGCAGATTTTTTGACCATGTTTCTCTATAGCTCAAAAGTTGCAAATTTTTGTCTTCTAAAACATATCAAAAAATCTCGAAAATCAAAAAATACTTATTTTGGGAAATTGAGTTTTGGTAAAAAAAAAATTGATTAAAAAATCTGCAAATTTTTTTCCGTGTACCTATTTTTTTCTCAACAGTCCTCAACAATACCTACAACTTTGCCGAAGACACCAAATTGATCAGAAAATTCACTCAAAAGTTACAGCTGTTTGAATATTTACATACCATTTTTGTATGGACAGCTGCCAAAATTGTATGGAGACTTGTATGGGTGAACCAATGACGCAAGATAGCTTATTTGGTCATAGGGAAGGCCCCCACAAAGTTTGAGCCATTAAAAAAATACAAAAAATAAAAATGGTTGAAATCGGCCGATTTCGTAGACAGTTGCTCAATTATTAAAAATATATAGATTTTTTTTATGAAGGCTTCAGAATAAGCAATCTTCAAAGTCAGAAAAAAACTATAAAAAAATGTAAATATTAGGGGAAATTCTCGTATGTTTGGCATGTTAAGCACTCGGTCCTGACTCCATCCAATTTGCTGATTTTCACTATTTAATCAACTAATTTTGCAAAACTTTTGAAAGAAACTTGCTTGCTCACTTCTTATTGAGCTATTTATCACACGATTTCAGTTGAAAACGCTTTTAATTAGCTTTAATTGAATGTCAAAGTTCTGACCTGCCAACATTGGAGGCACGCTGGAATTAGATGCTGTTCCCCTAAATGTCATGAAGAATAAATAAATTATTTAGAATATTTGACATTAAGTAGATTAACAATAAAAAACAACATTTAAATCTTCTCACTATTTAACAAAAACAAAAATTTGGATTTTTCGATCTCCTTCAACAAAAACTAAATTTCCACACAAGTTTAAAAAAAATAGTAAAAACTTATGCAAACTCTTGCGAAACAATCATCTAGTTGATTTAGAGACGAGTATCGAACATCGGTTGCTGCGATCCCTGTCTAACATCGAAGTAACAAAGTTTATAGGGGCAAAAACGACAAACGCAACATTCAGGCTTAAAGGTCCTTTATTTGATTGTCGTTGAAATAGTTTACAATTGATTTTACTTGTTTATTTCTCAATGAAGAATTATTTTGTAAGCAATTATTATTTTTTCACTTCCCAGGGAATATTATAATTTTAAAGAGTGGGTGGGCAAAAACTTGTCATAAAATTTGCATTACGCTTGTGCCTGATCCAGAAATCAAATATTGCCAACAGCATTAAAGAAATAGCAAACAGAAAACTGGCCAAAGTAACCAACAGTTTTGCTAAATTAAAAATATTCAAAAAATCTGTTCAACCTTAAACCTGACGTTGCATTTTCCATCCCATTTAAAGTTCCACTACTTGTTTTGGGAATCCCGACCAAAAACGTCCCATTTCTCGCATTCACCACATTTGCCACAAAAAGGCTTCAATTTATCGCCTGTTGTGCGCTTTTTGGCGCCGGCACAAATTGTGGTCCCCTTTTTCCGTCTGGCCCTAATGGTATCATTTGATAGCGAAAAAAACTAACGAAATTAAGAAACTTTAAAGTTTTCAATCCTGATAGCAAACAGTTTTCCGAATTAATTAAGTCGCATTTCTGGGGAAGAAACTGGTGCACCAAAAATCAACCAAATTAGAGGCAATTAAAATGCTCTGCATGGGCAATAAATTTACCAGCAAAACCAGCTTCAATGAACTGGAAAATTTCTCTGTTGCAAATAAGGAAAGCACACCCAGCAGATGCTATCAATAACCATTTGGACCATCATGCGGTACTTCAACGATCCTTGCAGTGAAATCTTTCGATAGTGTGGGAACCCATCGTAGATGGGTCACATCGGTTGTAACATTTGAATAGGGTTTAATTGCAAAATAATGTAGCGAAAATTTTTAATTTTTAAGAAATCAATTTTGTAGATAGTTTTGAAAAGTGATTCCAGAATACTTACATGGCAATGATTTCGGTCATGTCTTCGGTTGGAGCCTCAATCTTCTCAATCAGGCAGTGCTTCAGGACGCTACAAATAAGAGGGAGAGGTTGGAATGTCAACAATTTGTCAATTGGACTGATGAATAGCTGCACTTTGATGATTGGTGCTGATTCAAAGGAATGCAAACTCAGTTAGAATCAAGTTTTACAAGGTTTCTTCAGCATGGTGCCAATGTTGAAACTTTAATGCACCCATAAGTCACGATACTTCAGGCATATTTCAACACCATAATGATCTGTCATGGCACAACAAATCAAAGCTGACACGGTGCTGATTGAAATACAGTAGTTGTTCGGTAACTGGGCTGAACAAAAAATAACGAGGGGACCACCGATGCATAATATTTTCCAGATGAAATATAAAAATAAAAGTTACTCAAATTTATTCACATTGCTTACTTTTCATATTTCTTTAATTCTAACATAAAATTAAACAAAAATTTGAAAAAAAAAATTATTTATTGAATATGATTTTTGCATCCATCAACCCCTCGGTTTGGTTTTGATTTGTTTTGGTTTTTTGACGTTTGTCTGCTTTTTAACTGGGCTACAGCCCAGTTATCGAGCGCCCAGTTAAACAACGCCCAGTTACCGAACAACTACTGTAGTATAAAATGGAGAGAAAAAATATCTACTAAACCAAGAAAGAAATGTTGATCCATCCATCGCAGGAGAATCTATGTTGCTTCACTATAGAGATGCATTCCAAGAAATTGAAAAAAGGTGAACCATACTTACAGTGTTTCCAGTGCAGGAAGCTTCACAAAGACATCCATCTGCAGCTCCGGGAACCTATTGCCGGTAAGGTCCCTGCCGAAAGAAAGGATATCAACTACGTGTTAGGAAATGTGAGTGCAATGCACAATAGTACGAAAACCATACGATGGATGTTTGTTACTGCAAATGGAAACGTTGCTCAGGTATAAGACTCGTTGCACCCTGATTGATCTTCCAGTAAGGTAAACATGTTTATGAAATTGAAACGTATGCTGCAGTGGCAACATGCTTGATTAGAATGAGACCAATATTGGATAATAATGCCTGGCAGTTAATTGAAAACAATCATAAAATTTTGGTTGATTATGTTTGGATTTAGAGAAAAAAAAATCAAATTTCCACATAGCGTAATGCACAAAGTGACCAGCCTGGGTAGTAAATAAGCTTACATAAATTTCGAAACGAGTTAAATTGAAGAGTGGTCAATGGCCAAAAACCACATAAAAATGCCAAAATCTCTGTTTATTCAACTTTTTTTCTACCGCTATATTTTTACAAGGATTGGACTTGAGACAACGGTCAAAGTAGAGATTTTTATGTAAAATTGCCTGAAGAATCTATTCCCTCTATAAGTTTTTACAAATTTTGACTTTTAGACGGAGGAGAACATTCTCCAAAAAAAACGTGTTTTTCAATAATTTGCAGCCCGAACTGGTAATTATTTAGAAAGTTGGTATCAAAAGGATTTTTATGTAAAATTTAACGCCCAATTCTATGGCGTACTCAGAATTTAGAAAAAAAAGGTATTTTTCATCAAACAAACTGAAAAAAATAGTTTATCAAATTGGAAATTGCCATATTCATTGAAATTTAATGTGGGTAATTCTCTACCAACTCACACGAAATCTGGAAAAGTTGCCCTGACCCCTCTTCGATTTGCGTGAAACTTTGTCCTAAGGGGTAACTTTTGTCCCTGATCATGAATCCGAGGTCCGTTTTTTGATATCTCGTGACGGAGGAGCGGTACGACCCCTTCCATTTTTGAACATGCGAAAAAAGAGGTGTTTTTCAATAATTTGCAGCCTGAAACGGTGATGAGATAGAAATTTGGTGTCAAAGGGACTTTTACGTAAAATAAGACGCCCGATTTGATGGCGTACTCAGAATTCCGAAAAAAAGTATTTTTCATCGAAAAAAACCCTAAAAAAGCTTTGAAAATTCTCCCATTTTCCGTTACTCGACTGTAAAAATTTGTGGAACATGTCATTTTATGGGAAATTTAATGTACTTTTCAAATCAACATTGACTCAGAAGGGTCATTTTTTTCATTTAGAACAAAATTTTTCATTTTAAAATTTCTTGTTTTTTTCTAACTTTGCAGGGTTATTTTTTAGAGTAAAACAATGTTCTACTAAGTTGTAGAACAGACAATTACAAAAATTTTGATATATAAACATAAGAGGTTTGCTTATAAACATGACGAGTTATCGCGATTTTACGAAAAAAAAGTTTGGAAAAAATTGGTCGTTGTCGATCATGGCCGTTCATGGTCACCCGCGTCAGACACGGACGACGAAACAAAGAGAAACGCACAAAGAAACTTTTTCAAAACTTTTTTTCGTAAAATCGCGATCTAAAAAATAACCCTGCAAAGTTAGAAAAAACACAAAATTTTAAAATGAAAAATTTTGTTATAAATGAAAAATTACCCTTCTGAGTCAATGTTGATTTGAAAAGTACATTAAATTTCCCATAAAATGACATGTTCCAAAAAAATTTACAGTCGAGTAACGGAAAATGGGAGAATTTTTAAAACTTTTTTAGTGTTTTTTTTCGATGAAAAATACGTTTTTTCGGAATTCTGAGTACGCCATCAAATCGGGCGTCTAATTTTACATAAAAGTCCCTTTGACACCAAATTTCTATCTCATCACCGTTTCAGGCTGCACATTATTGAAAAACACCTCTTTTTTCGCATGTGCAAAAATGGAAGGGGTCGTACCGCCCCTCCGTCACGAGATATCAAAAAACGGACCTCGGATTCGTGATCAGGGACAAAAGTTACCCCTTAGGACAAAGTTTCACGCAAATCGAAGAGGGGTCGGGGCAACCGCTGTGTGAGTTGGCGGAGTACTTTTCGAATCTGCAAATGTGCTATTTGGAAGTGTCATTTTTTCATTTAATAAAAAAAACATTTTTTTGTTTATATAGATAAGATCAAAATTTTGTGAGTTTTTTCTTACAAATTTTCACAAAAATTTATATTTTTCTTGTATTTTGAAAAAGCAAAGTTTCTCAAAAAATATAAAAAAAATTGTTTCTGCTACGGGTATTAAATGTTCTGGATTTTTTCATACATTAAGAAAGTTTTAACAAACATTTTTAAACTACTCAAATTTTTAACAAAGCTGAAAAATACTCAAAATTTCTGTTTTTACAATATTCATTTTGATAGGAATAATATTTTTTTGTGAAATACTCAAAAAAATCACAAAACTAAGTATTTTAGTAAAAATACTTAGCTTATAAGTTTTTTTTACAATATCGGTATCAAATGTTCGGGTTTTGTCGAAAGTTATAAAACAAGTTTTTGAAAATAGTACGTATTTTCGAAAACACATGAAATTAAAGTTTTTTATACAATGGGCATCGAATGATTGGGATTTTTCCATACATTTGAAAAGTAATAATTTTTTTTTTAAACGCTTAAAATATTCACAAATCAACATGTTTTTAAAAAAATATTAAAAAATTTCAGTTTTCAGTTATAATGAAATTTTTTTCAAAAAAAAACGTAATTTTGTGAAAATTTGTAAGATTTAATAAAACCTATCGAAACGTTTGAAAAATTCCCACTCGTATATAAATATCGTATAAGTATTAAATTTTGAGAAAATAAAAACAAAATTTCAGTATTTTATCAAAAAGACGTAGTTTTGGGAAAATTTTTAGTACTTCACAAAAAATATGATTGATTGAATATGATTAAATGATTGATCGAAATGAAAATCCCAATCATTTGCTACCCATATTGCAAAAAAAACTGAAATTTAGAGTATTTCATTGTGAAAATTTTAGTAGTTTCAAAAATGTGTGTGAAAACTTTCTAAATGTATGAAAAAAACGTTAATTAATCCACCTTTAGGTGGTTGGTGCCTTCCTCGCATTTATATAGTTTGAAAAAAAATTCTGATTTTAAAAACTGCAGACTTTTTGTCAAGTCTGCAAATTTCTATCAGAGTCTGTATAAGCCAAAAAATGCGCATCAGGAAATCGAACCGCACCCGACTGCAACGACTTTTTGGTTCCTTAGAGATCCGGCCTCAACCAATTTCATGAAATGCCTTTGAGTGCTAATAACTTTTGATACGGTTATTAGATCTTCAGCGATCATTTGAAAGGTCTTTCAATTATCTAACTAATGACGGGTCGCATCATGGGTCGCGTGCTGTGCCCGGACATCATTTCATGTAAATATCTGAGATCCAGCCTCGAAAAAGTGTATAAATAACACTTAAGTGCTCATAACTTTTGATAGGGTTATCAGATCTTCAATTTTTTAAACTCGTTGGAAAGGTCTTTCAAATACCTTACTAAAAATGTATAACAATATTGTGAACTTTAGCCAAAATCGTTTTTTAGCATAACTTTTGAAGTACTTAGCTAAACATAATGGTATGAAAATATGCCCTTTGGGACCTGAAGACGGATCTAAAAACACAGATCCGGACAAAATCGGCCAAGCCAGTTCCGAGACATTTGCTCAGAATTTGATTCTGAGTCGATATGTATACGTGAAAGTGGGTCTACGAGGCCTATTTAAGAAGTTCGTTTTTCGAGTGATTAAATAGCTTTTCCTCAGTGAGGCGAGGAAGGCAAAAACTCAATCATTTTATACCCATGCAAAACCAAAAAAATTGAGTATTTTTTCGAAAAATAAAAATATTTTTGTGAAAATTTTCATTTAATGGAGCATTTCCATTCGAGCAGATTTTGCTTTTTTCTGCAATGTATTTCTTCTGAAGCGAACTGTCATTATTATAATTGCAATGGATAACTGAAATCATCCCGATTCTAAAACACTACAATATTTTGAATTTTGGGTGAATTTTCAAACGATTATTGCCAAAATCCCATAAGCTCTGTGCTTCAGTTATGCAGGCCTTGGTTTTGCATCCCCCATATGCGGTCTAAACCAAGGCATGACTGTACACCATTCAGTCAGAAGCCCGATTTTTCCTAAAATATCATGTCTTTTTCTTATCTGTGATCCAAAAATTCAAAATTTGGGAAAACATGAAAAATTCATGCTTGGATTTTGGAATTTAAAAAAATTGAGGTATCGAAACTAAAAATTTAAATTTGAGTCATTGCATTATTTAATAAAAATTGCAATGACTCAAATTTTAATTTTTAGTTTCGATACCTCATTTTTTTTTAAATTCCAAAATCAAAAATGCATAGAGATAAATTCTCTAATACAATTATTAAATACCTTTCATGGGATTGTTCCAATGTCAAGATGTCAAGATCGGTTTGCATCGCATTATAAATAATTTAAATAAACTAGATCTAGTTATTTACTGGATTTTTTGTTGTAATTTTGAAACATGCAAAATGCAAGATTTCTGGTCAATTGTCATTTAAAGTTATCATAATGTTTCTATATTTGATACTTCCAATTAAGTGATTGAACTTATTTCATGAAAACTATATAATAATGTTGAATCAGCTTCAAACTATGTTACAGTTTTGTTTTATCAAATTAGTCGCCTCATTCGGAATCGATTTTCTGAACAAAGCATTTAAGTTAGGGGAGAGTGGGGAGACTTGATCCCCTTTTTTTGTACCGCACATAACTCTGTAAATTTCTCACAAAACTATAAACTTTTTTGCTTGAATTGAAAGCTTAAACATTCATCTATGTTGTTGTTGATTTTATTGGGGGAACTTTAACCCTATGGGTCATTCGCTCCCGTTGGTAAAAAATTCATCTATGTTTGGCTAATAAGGGTACTTCATCAGATGAACTCTTTGAATCATGCCAAGCGTTTTAAAAAAATATTTTAAACCGGCATTTTAAAAATGCTAGAGGTAACTTGATCCCCCTTTCAACATTTTGAAGAAATCTTAAGCAAAATGTTTCTTATTCATCCAAACTTTTAATTTTCTATAAGTTACAGCAATTTCACATAAAACCTGTACGTTTGTGTTCAAAATATAACAAGTTTAGTATGTTAAATATTTAAAAACCAAAAATATTATTTTTTAGACCAAAATTAAGCATGTTTACAAAAGCTGGAAATTTTTGTTTACAAAACTTTTGAAAAATGGTTCAAACTGCAATAAGTTATGTACAACTATACTAAAAGAAACTATGTACGAAAACCCAGCCCAATTAATTAATCTTGAGGCTGATTCCAGTGACTGTAAAAATGCAGGGATCAAGTCTCCCTAAACGCACTTTTTTAAACAATTGATTGTAAAAATAGTATGACGATAAATTTAACATCAAATGCGTAAGGGTTTTGGAGTTGATAAGTTTATCAAACAATTTATGTATAAAAAATATTTTTTTGAATAATTTTTTAGTGTTTTCTATACATATCAAAACAAAGAAAAAAAGATCTTTTGGAAGTTTTTTGCAGCTCGTTCTAGAAAAATGTGTGTAACTCAATCCAAACATTTTTAAATTTTTTTCTTTGTTTTCTACAATGAGTTTTAGTTTATTTCGCACAACTTTCTAGAACAGAGCTAATTGTTTTACCCACATGCTGACGAGATACAGGCTTGGGATCAAGTGTCCCCGGGGATCAAGTCTCCCCACTCTCCCCTACAGTTAATTATTTGTCCGTATAATAAAAAAGAGAATTTAATTATTTTACACTCTTATTTCCAAACGGTGTTGAACACAGAAGTGAGCAGAGAATACTTACAAAAACGTCACATTCTGCATTGGCCACGACGCTGGCAGCGCGGTCAGCCCTTTGTAGTCGCACAGGACGTCCGTGGCCCGGCACTGGCACGAGTTGTTGGTATCGTTCCATGCTGAGGGGGGGAGGAAGAATCTGAAATTAATAACCATTTCGAGAAGTGTGGAAAATCAATAGCAACAACCTCCTCTTAGGTTGTAAAATTGCAACAATTGAAGATTTAAATTTGAAGGCTCTCCATAAAGCTTGAAAAACTAGAATTTTAATAACTCTTGAACATTTTTTGTTGTCACTTTTTCCCATTGTACCCCGTTTGCAATGTACTCCACACTTTAAGATGTCCTCTCACGTAGCGAGGATTTGAACAAGAGGGTGTTCGGAAAATTTTGTCATTGACACCTTCAAAGCACTTTCCCAGCGTGCCATTTGGTCACTTTTTGCAGCAGCTCTTCCTATTCGTCGTTCATCTTTGAGCACGTTCAACATAACACCATCGGCTTAGGTGCTCAAAAGAGTAAGGGCTATTTTTAGCGGTGTGTCTACTTACCACACGGGCCAAAAGGTAGATGATCGTTGATGGCCGCTGGACGTTTTCGGAAAAAGTGGTCCCAAAAGGAGTTGGCAACTGCGTTTTCTGTAAAGAATTTAAATTTCAAAAATTGAACCACCCTACCCTAACTGCTGTGACTTTTTAAAGTCAAAAGCTAACACGAAACCATCGAATCCAGAACTCACCACAATTCTGCTCGTCCGAGCCGTCGTCACAGTGGACGATTCCGTCGCAGTTTAACCGCTGGGCGATGCACTGCACCGTGCTGTTGCACCGGAAGTATCCGTCCTGGCAGCGGAAACTGTGCGCCACCGATGCCGCCTTTTGGCTCGCCAGGTCCACCAGGGGTTCTTCGCCGCTGGAGACTGCCGCGGGATGATCCTGAGGTGCATTTGGTGGCTTGTCCTCGTGATGACCGTTGCTGGTCGCAGGCTCGTGGGGAGGATGATCCACTTCCGGTAGGATCAGCGCGTGCAGGGAATGGGCTGTTGAAGGAGAAATGAACAATTTGGAGATTGATTTGGGGAATTCACCTTTTTGTGTCAGAAACAAATGATAAGTGGGGAAAAATGCCAATCAAATTTATGAAGCACTCAGCAAAATTTAAATCATTTATTTCTAGTTTGGTTGAATCTTCGAAATGTTTGTTATCTCAAAACAGTCTTGACAAAAAAGCTTCATTAAATAATAAGCTACAGCTTTTTTTCATTTAGATTTCATAATTGCTTTACTTTATTTTCTGATGAAAAGTTTTGGCTTGTCACAGTATGTCGGAAGCAAAATACTATAAATTTAGATGACCTTTGAAATATTTATACGTTGAAAGTTATGATTAACCTTCTAGATTGAGAATATATACGATTCAAAGCATTCTCTGTGTGAAAAAGAAATTTTATCATAAATGACCACAAATTTTCTAAAACTGTTTTTTTTTTATCAAATTGTTTATTTTTCCATTAGTTTGAAAACACACGCAATTTTGTTTAAAAAGCCATATTTTCACTGATAGAATTTTTTGAATCGAACATCAAAAATCAACACTAATTATAAATCTTCTATGGTATGGGATGAGATTGGCTCTTATAAAAATACTGAAATTTGTATGACCCAATGACACCCCTGATGACGATTATTGTAACAATTCAAAATCTATCACTTTTAGATTAAATTTTCAAAAGGTCCTATCTGCATAGGAAACCCATGAGGGATAGGTTGTTTTAAAAATTTAATCTTGACTTGTAATGAAACAATTTAAAAAATAAAAATTGAACATTTATTTTTTTGAATATTTACAAAACTTGTATGGCCAAAACAATTACTGAAAAAATATTAAGTTCCCTTAAAAACCGGCAAAGAATCAGAAAAAAATATTTTTTTGAAAATGGATTTCTATTGAAGGGGTTACATACATGCAAATCGTCAAAAACGTCAGAGTTTGGTATGCGCACATATTTTAACTTTTTTTAAATCTTTTTGCAGGGCATTTAAATATACATTTTCATCTATTAACAAAATAAATATGAAAATATTTGAATGTAACGTTGCCGAGACATAGCTATTTTAAGTTAGCAGTTTCAAAAAACGAGTGCCATATATCATCACTGATATGACTAAATTGGCTCAAAATTTGGGGTGAAGGCTTGTTAAACTGGTCCTGTGTGCATGACGAAGACTGTTTTTTAAATACTTAGTTGAAAAAAAAATATAAAAATATTTTTATGTTTTTAATATAAAAAATCGTCAGTTTTTGATTTTGTATTTTTTTAAAAGCAACATTTCAAAATAAACTTGGTGTTTGAAGAAAAACGTTCACAAGGTTTGACAGTTCGCTTTGCGCATGGCAAAATTATGAATTCAAATCGTCTCTTACTCAGTTCAATCAAATATCTTCATGAAACTTTCAGGAGTGATTGAAAACATCTTTTTTAGTAAATTCGTGAATTTTGTTGGATATGAAATTTTGTGATTTTCTACATATATGTAACTCCTTAAATGAAAATTAGAAACAATAATAATTACCAAAAATAACTATTTTAAATGAAAATAAAAATATGTCCAGAAACGACAAACAAAAACCCTAACTGATTGTTTAAAGGCTCTTAAATAGATTTTTAAAAAGCAATTATTTGTTTTCTTTTTATAATCATAAACTTTACACTTTTTATTGTACTCTTTTGATTTCTTCATAAAATTATACTTATCAAAAATTTAAAAAACGACAAGATTTGAAAAAATCGAAGTTTTAAGAAGAATTTTGCATTTTGTCAATATCTTAGCCTTGTCTTGTTTTGAACATTTCAACCAGGGATGCCAAATGTTTTTTTTTAAATGTCTGTAAAAAAGTCTGTGTTTATCTGTGTGTTGCGAATAAACGCAGAGTGACGCGCCCCTCGGACACTGCTGCTGAAGATTTTTGTGTATTGTTCAATTGTGTGTACTTACGACTCTTGGTGCCCGTGCTACTGCTCAAAATCAGAAATAAACAACAATTTGAAGCGAGCGGTAGTGCGGGCGCAGCTGATGGATTAACAATCCTGCCTCAGCTGCGTTTAAACACCGAAGTTGTATGTATTGTGATTTTGTGAAACTTTATGTAACTAATTAAGTGCAATAAATTGCAGTTTTCAACATGTCTGAATTAAATCGTTTTATTTGGACTGTTCGAGGAACCGGTGCCCGTTCGCAACACTGTGCATTTTTCTAAAATTCAAATATATCAATTAATAGTGATGGAAATCCATAAGAAAATCCGTTTTTAAGCATTTTAGACTAGTGAAATAAGTTTTTGTTCATATTTTTACAAAATATTAATTTAATGAAGTTTTTTACAAGTCTGTGCACATCTAAATACGTCTGGCTCAAATATCTGTGAAACACAGACAAATCTGTGTATCCTTGATTTAAAATCTGTGTATCCTTGATTTCATGATTTGTGAAACACAGACAAATCTGTGTATCCTTGATTTCAACCCATGCTCAAAATTTATTTTCTCTTGGACAATTTTAAAAACCAGATTATGTTTCACAATCAAGACAATGAATGCCGATCATGAGTGGGAAAATGATTGTATAGTAGCAATCAATTTTCTGCTCAACAAAGATTAACAAACCTTTTCGAAAAACAATTTGGGGTTGATTTTCGTGAGAAATAATTCATTTATCCGGTAACCAGGGTTGGAATAATCGCAAAAAAAAATCTTTTGCGACTTTTCTTCACCCGCGAAAGAGAGAGAGAAGGCAAATCGCGCAAAAGAAAACGGGAGCGTTTACTTCTTCAAGAAAATTAATCGGTTGATGCGCGAGAGAGGAGAGCCATGTTACCTTTAGATATTCAATGATGATGAACGTTCAAAAAATTTTATTTGATGATGATTCTTCCATCGCTGCCGGTAATTCTATATTATTGTTCCTAATTACAACATAATATAAAATCTCGAGCTGCTTTTGTCATAGTGTACTTAATATCACTGTAGTTTAAATAAGTAATTTAAACATCAGGTGTAAAAATAAATAAGCGATGTCGGATTAAAATCAACATTCATGTAACACGGTAAGCAAACTAACCACATTGACTGACTAAACAAGCTTTGATGTGTTGGTGGATTTATGACCTTTTGAACTTGTGTTTAATTTAAATCAATATGAACCAATTCTGCTAATTTTACACACCAAAAGCCAATCCCGGTAAATATTTGCACAATCCAGAACTCCTACCTCAACATATTAATATTGACCCACTGCTGGGAAAGCTCTCCTGGCTAAATTGGTCACTCAATAAGGTGATTCGTGTAAACATCAGTCCATTAATAGGAGGGTGGGTGGTCTATTGAGCTTGCAAATATTTGGGTTGTCTGGTCAAGTAACACAACATTGCGTCAGCGCTCTAAAAACGGTTCCAGATAGTTCGGTACAGAAAAGCAACAAGTTGCAGAGTTTATGGGTATTGATGGTTTGTTTAGTTTGCTTAGAAATACACAGGATTTCAATTTGAGTTTAGAAATTTGAGTGTACCTTGCAACTGAAACAGTTCAATTGATAATAATTTTCTCAGCACACTCTACCCAGTGACGTAGGCTCTTCATTCATGGCAATTGTGCGCCGGTAATTCCGGATGCCACGTGCTGAATACTAATATTAACGACATTTTCAAGCCAGAGCAGTACGTAAACAAAAGGTCCTCCGTAGAAAACGATGGACTCTTGCTTCTCGATCCATTGCATTCAGTCTATGCTTGGGGTTGGATCATAGAGTAAGAGATTTAGAAATTCAAAAAAACAAGTATGTCAACTAAAATCAAAAACGTAACTACATAAAAAAGAATTATTTAAAAATAGATTTCAAAATGTAACTTGTGATCAGCTTAAACAAAGCAGCTCAAGGTGAACGAAACTGCAGGCACTGCAATAGTTTTCGCCAGCCGGTCGACCAGGCGTTTGTTTGTCCACCGCGCAAAGTTATGATGCATTAATTATTCCAGCAAGTTTACGGTTGCAGCAGTTGCGCCATTAACGTGCCGAGTCCGTCTTAGTATATAAACCAGACTCAACGCGCAAGACACCATCAATATAAGCTGGTTAAAGTGGCCTCTTCCGGTTGATCCTTTTGCAACTTCATGATTTGGGTTACTTTAAAATGATTTGCATTTCAAAGTTGGGGCAGAGCAATTTCAGCCCAAAACAGTAAATTTCAGTCATTGGCCGGACTGTTTATTGTTTCAACTTCTGTTCAAATTTTGTCACCCGCGTCCAAACAGCAACTTCACCAGGGTTCGATTTCAATGACTGGTACTTTTTTCTCAACCCTCGCTGATTCTAAGAGCAGTTCTCTAAGGAATCGGTCTTTTCGACCATTTTGCATCATTACTTTGTCCATATAACTTTCCATACAAATTTGGCAGCTGTCCGTACAAAAATGATATGAGCAACTCTCTACGAAATCGGCCGATTTCGACCATTTTTTTTGTATTTTTTTATTTGACTTAAACTTTGTGGAGGCCTTTCCTATGACCAAATAAGCTATTTTGTGTCATTGATTCAAACATACCTACAAGTCTCCATACAATTTTGGCTGCTGTCCATACAAAAATGGTATGTAAATATTCAAACAGCTGTAACTTTTGAGTGAATTTTCTGATCAATTGCCGAAGACACCAAGGCAAAGTTGTAGGTATTGTTGAGGACTTTTGAGAAAAAATAGGTACACGGAAAAAAATTGCAGATTTTTTAATCAACATTTTTTCACTAAAACTCAATTTCCCAAAATACGTATTTTTTGATTTTCGAGATTTTTTGATTTGTTTTAGGGGACAAAAATCCGCAACTTTTGAGCCATAGAGAAACATGGTCAAAAAATCTGCCGCAGAGTTATGATTTTTTGAAAAAACAGTGATTTTGGAAAAAATCAAAGTTTCATGCAAAAACAAGTTTGACATTATTTTTTAATGCAAAATTGAATTTGCAATCGAAAAGTACTTTACAGATTTTTTGATAAAAGGCTCCGTTTTCAAGATATAGCCACCGAAAGTTTGATTTTAGCGAAATATTTGCAGTTTTTCAATTTTTAAAAATAGTGACCATGAGTGACCATTTCTAAAAATATTTTTATAAGGGCCAAACATTGAATATTACGCCCATTTAAAATGCTTGTCTTGATTTAAAAAATTTTAGAACATTTTTTTCGAAAAGATCGGAAAATTTTACGAATGTTTCATGTATTAACATTGAAAATCGGACCATTAATTGCTGAGATATCGTCATTAGAAAATGGTGGGCTGTTTGGGTGAGACTTAGAAGACTTCAATTTTCGTATTCCTTTTTCTTTATGCCGCTGTATCTCAGCAACCAGAGGTCCAATCTTCAATGTCTCTTTGACAATTTTATAGCAAATTTTCTGAACTTTAAAAAAAATATTTTTAGAAATGGTCACTCATGGTCACTATTTTTAAAAATTGAAAAACTGCAAATATTTCGCTAAAATCAAACTTTCGGTGGCTTTATCTTGAAAACGGAGCCCTTTATCAAAAAATCTGTAAAGTACTATTCGATTGCAAATTCAATTTTGTATTAAAAAATAATGTCAAAGTTGTTTTTGCATAAAACTTCGATTTTTTCCAAAAATCATTATTTTTTCAAAAATTTATAACTCGGCGGCAGATTTTTTGACCATGTTTCTCTATGGCTCAAAAGTTGCGGATTTTTGGTCCCTATAACATAACAAAAAATCTCGAAAATAAAAAAAATACGTATTTTGGGAAATTTAGTTTTAGTGCTAAAAAAGTTGATAAAAAAATTTGCAAATTTTTTTTCCGTGTACCTATTTTTTTCTCAAAAGTCCTCAACAATACCTACAACTTTGCCGAAGACACCAAATTGATCAGAAAATTCACTCAAAAGTTACAGCTGTTTGAATATTTACATACCATTTTTGTATGGACAGCTGCCAAAACTGTATGGAGACTTGTATGGGTGAATCAATGACACAAAATAGCTTATTTGATCATAGGGAAGGCCCCCACAAAGTTTGAGTCAAATAAAAAAATACAAATAAAATCCATTTCTGGTTTTGGTAGAAATTGCTCATATGCAGCTTGTGAGAAAATATCGCTTAAGATTTTCAAAAAAAAATTCTTAGCACATGGTCAATGATACAAAAAATGTGGCAACACTGCCGAAAAGTCATGACCGTATCCGATAACATATCGACAGCTGTGTGCTATCTTGTGACATAGACCATTTTGGTCGAAAATGAGTAAATGATGACGTTTTGCTATACTTAACAAACACTACAAGATGCTTTAACCCGATTTTGGAAACTCGCTTCCGTTTCCCGGATATCGCAATACACACTTGTGACATAGACCAATTTATCATCAAAAAGATTGTGCACACTTGTGACACGTCATACATGTTGTTGGAAAATGTGGAAAATTTTTCTTGTTTTTCACAAATTAATGTACACACATACTTTCGAAAGGCAATGCAATCTTTTGTTTATAAAAATATACTGATTAAGTCGATTAAACCATTGATTTGAGCTTATTTTAGTTTGTATGGGGAAACACTTGTGACACGTAGTACAATTTTACTTTCGAAACACACTTGTGACACGTGCTTTTTAGATTTTTGTTTACATTATTTACTGTATCTTTTAACTGGTGTAACCAAATTAGTTGAAACTTGGAGCGTTTGTTAAGCGATAGTATACGAACCGATTGCTTCAAAAAGTTTGGCTCTATCACTCATAGTTTTTGAAATTATTTACCAACAAACTTTAAAAATCGATATTCTCGAAAAGTACTAAATGGTCGTTGTCACAAGATAGCACACAACTGACGATATGTTTAAAAAAAATTAGCTTTTTTTGTTAAATGTATGTATGTAATATGGGTAATTGTTTAAAGTAAGCCTGCCCAACCGTTTAGGCTCAATTTTTGACGTAAAATGTAGATAAAAAAGACTTGTATAGGGGAACTATACCCTTTTTCAGCCTATTTCTATTATCGGCCTATCAGCACTTTGATCATGAATTACAGCTTTCATAAGTGTTTTTGACTGTTCCAAAGTAATAAATAGCTCAAATAAAAGTGAGCAAGCAACTTTCTATTGTTGATACATCTTAAAATGTTGATTTAATAGCGGAAATCGGCAAAAGTGATGAGAATTGGTCGAACGGCTTAGAGTGATTAAAATGGGTATATTTCCCCTAAATATTTTTTCAAACTTTTGGAAAAGTTATGTTCACTGGACATCTATGAACCGATTCCATTAAATAAACCATAAAAAAATGAACAATTGGAATTTTGACGATCAAAAATGTAAAAACTGAGCTAAAAAGGTTGGTCAGGCCTGGTTTTAAGAGTACAGATAAACCTTTTTTTACGCGATGCGTTATGTTTTCCTAATTTTTGATTTCTCTGGAACGACGCAACATTTTTGCAATCATTGAAAATCAACACTTATAAACTTTTTTGATCGATCAGAAATACCGGTAACAAGATATCTGTATTTTTATAAATTCAAGTATTTTGTATAGATAGATGCCAAAATTTGAAGAAAATTTCTAAGAACGAATTTGCCTCATTGGTCAAAATAACAACAAAATAATTTTAAAAAAATGACTGACTCTACAGAGAATTGCCTTAAAATTAAATTACACAAATTTGGATACCACCCACCACGCAATAACAACTTCTAATTCCTTCTCCAAAATTTGGCATGTAACGGATCCTCGTTACAACGCCGTAAGCACGTGTTGCCAGGGCCAGATTTGCACACGTGCAGTTATGCTAGCTCAACTTTTTCCATCTCACGAGTCCGAGCAAAGTTACTGCCGCCAACTTTACTTTCAATTATCTTCTCCGTGTTTTTAGTTTGCATATTTATGATTTTTACGACGTACCATTACATGTTAACGGCGGTACATCCGGTCTAGCTTCCACTCGTTTTGTCGATGATTCGCTTATTATTACATCGTTACTTTCTCTTTTGTAATCTTGAACTTGGAAGCTCATGAACGGTGCAGGAAAGCTCAACGAATTAAAGTTGTGCAGTATTTTGTGCCTCTTTTTTTCGAATAATATTAATCGAGGAAATTATGGTAAATTGATTACAATTAAAAATTAAAATTAAATACTCCAACCAACTAAAATTGAATATTATACTAAAGCAGTTTCAACCCTCACGAAGCCACGACACTGCGCAAAGCTTTTCCATGTAAAACGTCTTCGAAACGAGGAAACGCTAACGGAGGGTGGATGATGGAAAACATCGTTTAAATATTAAATTTCATACACTCCAGCTGTGTGCCGGGGAATGCATATCCAACAGTCGCAGTGGGTGGAGGAGGCGTTTCCACTTACTAGACATTTGTGGTTCGAAATTGATACTATCAAATGTCTATGCCTTGGACCAATATTGGAATGTTATGGTAGATTGATTGTCACTAATAAAATGACCATGATTTTTGTTAAACACTTGAAACTTTTCAAGTAGCAAACCTAGCGAATGAATAAAGAAAACAATATATTTGACTCAATCCAAATTGAAGACGTAGAAGAGCTATATAATTTGATTTCTCGTTCAGAGAATCTTCGAATAAAACGAAACCTTTCTATAATTAACTTCCTATTTGTTGTGGTTTTCCCCACCCAACAAGCTCATTTTTTACCTTAATCGACGCTTCAAAAGGATTCAAATTGGTCTCATTAAGCGAAACAAAAGCGACCGATCCCATCAAAGCTAATCAATAAATCAATTGTGTTTTGAGTCCAATCCAAACCACAACTTTCCCCCAGTTAACCCAAGGCAATTTGTTCCACCAGCCCACCGGCAAAAAAAGGAAGGCAACGAACTCCCCGTCGTTATCTACGAGCTCCACTCTGCATAATGTGTGCCGATTACTGCCATAATTTGGCTATAAAGATATATCCAAGCCCAACGAAGAGCCCACCTAAGTGATTCGAAAGTGATCCCGGCTTGAAACTGTATAATCCCATCTTATCAGGCTCGATAAAGCCAAACAGCAGTGTCAGATAAATTATCCGCCCGGAAATGGGGTTTTTCCTCCCTTATGAAACGAAGAGCTACGTGGGGGGAGGTGGGTCGAGTGCAATCCTTTTTCCTGTTCGCACCAGCCAGCCAGCTAGCAGGCAGCCTTCGAGGAAGCAATTAAAACAACTGGGCTCAGAGTTGAACCCGGAACAAATGTGCTTTTCGGGGTGCAAGTCACGTTTGAAGCTTTTCAGCATCAGCGACCCGGGATTCACGCCTTATCGAAAATTAGGGTTTGCTGATAGCTTGAAGATTTTTTTTCAATATATTTTAAGCGAAGAAAACATCATAAATTTAAAAAAATATTTTCGATTGAATTTTAAATCTGTACTTAAACAAATTTTGTTTAGAGTAATTTTCCGAAATTCTCAATTTTTAGGATTGTTAATTTAGTATTTTTTTAACTGTCCATGCATTGTCAAATAAGGCCATTTTGCACCATCATTTTTCCATTCAAGGCTCCATTAAATTTTGCCTGCTGGTCATACAAAATGGACATTTGAATATTAATAAATCTGTATCTAAAGGGTGTACAGCAACCAAGGAAGTTGTTGTCTTCTTTTACCAAAATAGTCAAACTTACGGACCCAATCCTGTAAAAATCTGATTGTAAAAATAGTCAAACTTTGTTATAAATTATTTGGTAGACTGTACTTTAGGGGATGACTCAAAAATTATATCGATAGTTCCCGTTGTTTTGAAGATACTAAAATGTCTGTAACACAAATCTGGGTGCAAAAGCTCTGGTTGATGTGGATGGGATTTCCTGAAGCATTATTATTTTTTTTTTTGAAGAAGTATTTCTGCCCATGATTGCGTAAATGTCCCAAATGCATTTTCATCAATTTTGAGTTAATGATGCAGTTTTGGTTCTAAATCGTGTGCTCTTTCAGAAGTGCCCAACACATTCAGGAGGAAATTCAGTTTTTTCGCGAAAACTAAACACGTAGCGTTTTGTGTGGGACAAACTTGCCTTGTGTTTTTCTCAGGTAGTTGTTTTTGCATAATTGATATTGGCAGCTTCATTTTTTTTATTATTTTTTATGTATTTAATTATCCCTGACCCAACGCATTTAAAAAAAACACACACAGAAGGCAAAAAAATGAATATTTAGATTATTGGACCTTTAAAAAACAACATCTCGTTATTTAAAAATATGTCATAAAGGAAACCACCCCTGCAGAAAAAATATCCTACAATATTATTGAATTTATAGATGATAGACAGCCTCTTAAAATTTAAATCTTGTGTAAATTGAATTTTCTGGTGTCATGTTGCTAGCCCTCGTTTTTCAACTCGTGGTATCTTAGAAACTTTTATTTCGGTTTTTAATGTAAAAAAAGAAAACTTTTGGGAAATTTTCTCTCTTCATACAGAAAATATGAATTTGTTATAATCAGGAAAATTAACCTATAAAATTATATTATTATCAAAAATTGGTTTGATCTTCAAATTCGAATTAATTGTAACAGAAAAAATCAGTAAATTTCACAAAAAGCTTGAGAAAATCTATTTAAAAAAAATTTGGCTGTATCCCAGCAACCAGCAGCCCGACCAACAATTAAAAGAATGAAATTTGTACGAAATTTTCTCAGCTTTCCTAAAATATGTTTTGTGTGAATGGGGTTTCCTCTAGAAATATTTTTAAATTACAGTGAATCAAATATTTGTCCGTACCCCCCGTACGGAAAATGTTTGTAATATAAAAGTTCATAAAATACGACCAAAGTACCATGTTTTATACATCAATCGACGCGGCAGAATGTCCTCTTTAAGACATTGACACAGACACTGTCATTGGATTTGCAAAAAACTTTTTCTAAAAAATACAAAAATATTTTACTGAAAATAGTCAAAAAGAGGTCAAATAATTGTCCGTACCCTAATAAAAGTACAAAATCTGATCGATTTAGGTGAATTCATTTATGAAATGTTGTTTCTGTGTCAAATACTAGTACCTCTAGCCAGTTTGTGACAACTTTGAACTTCTGATAACTTTGTTAAGTAAGTTTATATTAAAAATTGGTTTAAATTTAGTTTTTTATGTAAAACTTACAAAACATTAGTTTATAAACAACTATTTTTATAAAATTGCTATTTTATGTTGTAAGAGTCTCTATTTAACAAGTTTTAACAATATTTGTTCAAAATATACATTGTTTTCATCTTTTTTATTGACATTTTTCGACCAAAAATACTGTTTCGGAACAATACCGTTAAACAATCCGGATTGTCCCGGAACCGGTTTAACCCCTCGGAGGTAAATTTTGTGGTGGTAAGATAGAGGACAAAAAAACCCACCTCTTGCAATTTGAAGCATCCAATTTCGTCCACTACAGCCCGATTACGAGTCCCTAGTCTGAAATTTGAAATTTTCACTTTCCGTACTGAGAATTTCTGTACCGTCCTGGGACAGAATGTTTTGCTTGGGGAATTTGAAAATTTCAAATTTCAGACTAGGGACTCGTAATCGGGCTGTAGTGGACGAAATTGATGCTTCAAATTGCAAGAGGTGGGTTTTTTGTCCTCTATCTGACCACCACAAAATTTCCCTCCGAGGGGTTAAACCGGTTCCGGGACAATCTGGATTGTTTAACGGTATTGTTCCGAAACAGTATTTTTGGTCGAAAATGTCAATAAAAAAGATGAAAACAATGTATATTTCGAACAAATATTGTTAAAACTTGTTAAATAGAGACTCTTACAACATAAAATAGCAATTTTATAAAAATAGTTGATTATAAACTAATGTTTTGATAAGTTTTACATAAAAAACTAAATTTAAACCAATTTTCAATATAAACTAACTTAACAAAGTTATCAGAAGTTCAAAGTTGTCACAAACTGGCTAGAGGTACTAGTATTTGACACAGAAACAACATTTCATAAATGAATTCACTTAAATCGATCAGATTTTGTACTTTTATTAGGGTACGGACAATTATTTGACCTCTTTTGACTATTTTCAGTAAAATATTTTTGTATTTTTTAGAAAAGTTTTTGCAAATCCAATGACAGTGTCTTAAAGAGGATATTCTGCCGCGTCGATTGATGTATAAAACATGGTACTTTGGTCGTAATTTATGAACTTTTATATCACAAACATTTTCCGTATGGGGGGTACGGACAAATATTTGACTCACTGTATAAAAAAAAACAGCTCATCTTTCGAAAAACTCTACCCAAATATGATGCTAACTTGAAAATGGTTCACTTACCAGGAAAATCATACGATGTTTAAAATTTTATTTTCCAATATTTCGGTTTTTTTAATATAAAATCTTCGGTTCTGGATTTTGCACCTTCCTACACTCTAGCGCAAAAAATGCTTTTTTTTAGTCTCATTAAATGTTTCAAAAAATCATAAATGCTCTTTTTGAAAGTTCAGTTTAAAGTAATCTTTTTTTGTGAATAACTGAATAAAACTTTTATAAAATTTTATAAAATTCAATTGGAACTTATGGGAACCAAAACTGGACATATTTATGATATCATTCTCTACAAACATAACAATTTGTTAAACTTGCCTTTGTGATCAAAATGATCAAAAGTGGGTAAGACTGGCACAGAGTATCGTGTTAGCAGCAGTGACGAGATGATGAATTTTCGTGGTGTTCTTCTTGTGCTGTATTAGTAATCGTGTTCAGAGTGCATTATTGGAAAAGGGAGCGTGTGGTCGTAAAAATATTCGGAGTGAAAAGTGATTTTTTTGTGTGCCTTTTGTTTCGCTTTTTTGTCGCGAATTGTGTGCTACGACGAGTTCACGCGATTGCCTTACTGAATTATTTGCGTCTTGAGCGTAATTTTCGCGGAATAATTTGTGTTTTATGTGCTTGTGTAATCTTAATTAATTGTTTTGTGATTTTCAAAGCCCTTTCCATATCAACGTTGATTGAAAGGCACGGCGTCGGGTAATGATATGATCGAAAGACGCGCTAACATTTTGAATCGTCGAGATAATAGTGGAGTAAAATAACTGTGTGTGAGTGATTTTGTGTGTTAACCAGAAAGACCTTCCCATAGCGTCGTTGCTCGGAAGTCATCGAAAAGCCAATACCTTATCCTACTAACCCAAAAAAATATTTATCACGTAATGCTTGAAGGAGATGTTGTGGATTCAACGGTCTCATGCGGTATCAACAGGTATATAGCGAAAAACTATGTGCTTGATGAGTCTGCAACTTCAACTATCGGACTAACATTCCTCCCTTTCGTTGAACTGCAGGCTTCTTGGGAGGGCGCCGGTATTGACTAATAAAGTAGGGATCTTCAGAGGTTAAACAGTGAACGGATGGTTGGCTCCCACTGATCATTTTTGATTCATTGTTTAACTTCAGCTGATCTATCAATAACGGAGTAGCAGCTCATTGGCAGTCAACCATGCTCATGCTCATGCAAAATGATCAAAAGTGGGTAAGACTGGCACACACAATAATAATGCATAAATTACTTTTTAAGGGGTTACATACATGTACATCGACAAAAATGTAGGAGGTTGGTGTGGGCACACACTAAAACTTTTTTAAATCTGTTTTAAGGGCATTAAAATATATATATTCAACTATTATCAAAATGAATTTGAAGATATTTTGTTGTATCATTGCCGAGAATTAGCCATTTCAAGTTAGTGGTTTCAAAAAACGGGTGCCACGATATCTCCACACTGATTTGACCAAATCGGCTCAAAATTTTGGTGAAGTAGCTACGTCATGCACACATGATATGTCTTGCAAGTCTTCATCTCAAATTTCAGCCAATTTGGTCCATCCCATCTCTAAATATCGTGGCACCCGTAAATCAACTTGGTGTTCGGAGAAAAACGCTCAGAAAGTTCGACAGTTCGCTTTGCGCATGGCAAAATTTTGAAAGTAAATTGTCTCGTACTCAGTATAATCATGAAACTTTCAAGAGTGATAGTAAATCATGTTTTGAGTGGATTTATTAAATTTTCTGAAATTTGAAATTATTGATTTTGTACATGTATGTAACCCCTTAAGAAAAAAATAAGTTTCGACTTTTGAAATAAAATATTTGTGCGTTTAGTTTTATTATTAGATTTTCTTTACTTAAAACACTTTTTTAATGTAATCACAGCCCAAAGTTTACTAAAACATATTTGGAACGAGTTTTTGAAATATGTTAGAATTTTTTGTGCACCTTTCAATCAAAAAGTAGTTTTTGATATTGATTTTTTAATTATGTTATGGTTTCTGTGACATGGTGTTAGACTAAATTAATGTTGAAATTATTTTTCATACCGCAAAAAAAAAAATGTTTAAAATCAGTTAACATAATTCTACAATTAGCCTTCAATTTTGTTCATATCAAACCTCCCAATGCCTAAAATGTTTACTTCAGGATGAAATTTCTCTTAAATCATAAAACGAATTGTACTACTTATTTTTGTAAAGTACTATTTAAGATATTTAGTGATAACATTTCAAATTTTATTATTTGATAATTGTAAACAAATGCATAATAAATCTCGATTTTCGCTTGATGGGAAAGGGTTATCTTTTACTTAAATTACATAACATCAATTATTCTTTTAAAACTCATGTTCATTAATTTACGTGTAATTTTGCGTATTCCTGGGACGCGAAATTGAATGCTCTAGCATTTTGGAAATTTAACCGTTAGTGAAGTGAAAAAAACGGATTTTCAAACTTTTATACCTTTTTTCTGAAAAAAGCCCTTATCATAACCAATCGTAACATAGAATAACCAATGAATCATAGATCTTCCAATTCATATGTCGTTTCTGTAGTACATTTTGTATTATATCGAGACTTGTATGAAAAAAAAACCTTATCATATAAAATGAATTGTTTTGACTTAGGGAATAAATCGGCTATGTTTCATCAAATTTAAAAAAATACAAAATTTAAATTCTACAAAATTGCGAAATTAAAGAATTTTTTTTGAAAACTCCACTGTTGAAAATTGCTGCCTTTCTTCATATGAAAGAAATTTCAATCATATCGTGCTATCTTGAGACAAACCTGAAAATTGCTATGAGTGCTACAATTAGTCAAAGGGATTTCTGGTCAGAACGCGTTTGCCACACGTACATGCCCGACTACCGTTAACTTTTGTAGTCGTAACTCGGGGTTCCGTTATCCAAATCCAACCAAACTTCGAAACAATGCACAGAATTGTCAGCCAAACAAAACGTGTTTGTTATTGTTTACATTGCATTCTCTTTTTTTTTGTCTATACACGGAAAAACGTATTTCCTCGGAACGTCTAAAAGCGACGTGCCATAAGATAGCACGACAGTGTCGATTAATTCGTACTGTCTATATCTTCTTTGCCTGTATGAGAAAAAAACGCATAATGTTGAAATTTCACAAATTTTCAAACAGTTTTGTAGTGCACAATACCAATTTCAGTAACCCTGCCCGGCACCAGCCAATATTTCCGCGTTTATTTGTTCCGGAATTTTCCAACCAATTTCCAACTATATTTGCGTAGCGAATGCCAATTTCAACAATCTATTCTCGAAATCGGGAAAGCAGAGGATTTGAAATTGATTGGATTATGGTTTTGGTAAACATTTACCCAAAGATTTTGTGTTGATTTGGATTGCGTTTTAAATCTTTTTTTTATTTTTAAACAGACATGATTTTTTCTATAAATTGTCTGCATTTTTCCCCCCACAGGAATGGGCGAAAAAATGCACTTTTATTCCCACTGCTTCATTCCATTTCAGCAGGACATTTTGCCATTAAATATTCACCAAGCCCGGAAAATAACAGCCAATTTAATGTGAATTATTATCATCAATTATAAACACCATCGAACTAAATCAAAGCATCCGACAATAGTGCCACCACAAATCCACAGGTTCATTCCACCAGTAATTGCGATACTGTTACTAACACTGCACTTCAGCAAGAGGAAATGTGAGTTCGAGTGAATGTGTGTGTGTGCTTTCGATGTGTCACTACTAACTAATGTTGCATGCCTTCCGGTGTTCCGTTGTCTGCATGCTGACCGGGGAAAAATGAAAGCGATAGTCATATGACACCACCCGCCTCTCAATACTAACAATCCCTACCCCATCCCACCACCCACCTTTTAAGCACTGATTGTGCTGGTTGGATTAGGTTAGTTATCGTTCCGACTGGGCCGACCAGGCGTCGCGTAATTTTGTAATTGGACAGCCGGGTGCACACATACACTGCTGGTAACACACTAGTTACACACAGTAACAGAGAGCGAGTGCAATGATTACATTAAACCGGTGCCACTTCACTAGCGGCTCGAAAACCAAGTGTGGTGTGTTGGTTCTGGCAGAGGGCGTGAATCCTGGTCACACACCCTGGAAATGGTTTACTGCCCCTTGGTGATGGTCCAGGGTTTGAAACAGCGTGGACCGGAAGTTGAATAATATCCTGCAGGAACCTTCTTTCAATTTAATAGTTTAATTCTGAACTTTTCAATTACCGTAAACCGGGGTGACATTGATAGGATTTCGAATTATTTTAGAAATATTTTTCAACTGGTAAGCTCCGTATAAAAAAAAAAACAATACAGTTTAAAATAGATGTTCATGCAACAAGTTCAACTTTTCAGCATCCATTTCAGTGCTGAAAAGTAAAACTTTTCAGCATTTATTTTGAAAAGTGCTAAAATTCGATTCTGTAATTTTTTGTACAGAAAAGTAGGCTTTTTCGTCGTTCAACAATAACAGAAAATGTAAGCAGTTTCACGACGGAATTGCAAAGCAGTAGTTTATGCAACAAGTTGCAAAAAAAGAATTTTTTCAGCACGAGTCGTACATTTTCCCAACGAGGTTCACCGAGTTGGATAAATACGAAGAGTGATTAGTTTAAATCAAAAAAATGTTGAAAAGTACAACTTTTCCTGACAAGTGCTGAAAAGTTCTACTTTTCAGCATTTGTTTCAGTGTTGAAAAGTAGAACATTTCAGCATTTGTTTGGAAAAGGGTTACTTTTCGATTATGTTTTTTCGTTCGTCGTTTAAGAATGACAGAAAAAGTAAGCAGTTTCACGACGAAATTGCAAAAAAAAATAGTTTCGTTGTCAATTTTTGTTTTAAATTCGGGGTAACTTTGATAGTCATAGTTTTTCTTGATTAAATCAAATCAACTAATTGTTAAATTTTATTTTAACGTCATATGTACGAAATGAATGTATGACAGAAGGTCGAAAGACATGAGATGGAATAAACAAAAGGTCGAATGCCAAAAGGTCGAATAGACAAATAGTTGAATGGACAAAATATCTAAAGTGGACAAATGGTCGAAAGGACAAAAGGACGAATTTTTTAAATATTTTTTTCACCGCAAAAAAACATTTGATGTGAATGATGTGATGTGATGTGAAACGCAGCTATGGAAATTTGTTTTGAACGGTTCTCATTATTTCACTTCTATATTTTTTTAAAACTTAGAGCTCTTCTGAAGAAAAACTTGCCCTCGGATTGTTGAAGGCTTTTTAAAATACGATCGAATGTTTTATGTATACACATATTCTTTTGAAGTCACATGACCATGAAGGATAGATTGGAAAAGGATAGACAACTTGCAACAATATTTAAGAAGCAAACTTTTGCATTTTTCGAAACTGTTTATAATTAGAAGAGTCACAAAAGCCACTAAAATATTCTAGCGATTATTTTTATTATAGAATGAATTAAAACTTACAAAATATTTTAAAGTAGTATTTAAAAAAACCGCTAGTATTTAAAAGAATGAAAAAAACAATCACAAAAATATTACGGCTGTCAAGAATAGATTTCCAAAAATTAAATAAAAGCTTAACCGCTCAATTTTAAGAATGGAAGGTCACAAAAAAATACGACAGTGAAGAACACGTTGTTAAAAAACCTTTAATAATATTTTAGAGGTCGAACCTTTTTTTTATAGAACTGTTCATGTTTGAAAGAGTGGAAAAACTTTCAAAAATATTACGACAATCAAGAAAACGTTTTTTTTTTTATTGAAGAAAAACTAAAAAAAATATTTTAGAAGCTGATTCAATGGAATGGATGAAAAAAACTTTTAAAATATTTGAGAAGTCAAACATTTCTTTAAATGCTCATGTTACTCACAAATATATTATGAGAATCAATAATAGGTTGTTTTAAAAAATAAAAATAAATATCCAAAATATTGTGTAGGTAATGTTTGAAAAAGTGGAAAAACTCACAAAAAAATAGCAAGAAAAGGTTTTTGCCTTCCTCACTGAGAAAAGGCTATAAAATCCCTCGGAAAATGCCCTTTTCAATTTGACCTCCTAGACCCACCTTCATTTATATTTATCGACTCAGAATCAAATTCCGGGATACGGGAATCGGTCGGCGGTTTACTTCGAGCAGGGCGAGCAGCAGATTGCCGCTGGCCGTTCGAAGGTTCCAAGTCCGCGGATGGTTATTAATGTGGACATCAAGCCCTCCTGGCCAAAAGAATAAGGTTTGATCACCGGAGAATCCTGGTCGCCGAATAGGACTTCAATCCGGGGACGTGATTATGTGCGGAACCGCTGCTGACGGTGATTGACTTCAAGCTGTGCTACGAAAACTGCGGAGTCAAGTTCAGCAACAGCTTGATTCCTTGCCCGGGCTGCGTCTTCTTCATGTACTGCGGCGAGGAGTGTCGGCAGAAGAGCTGGAATCTGTGGCATCAATTTGAATGTCCGGTAGCCCCGAAGCTGCGCAATTTCTCCAACTTTAATCTGCTGAGCACTCCACGTCAGTTTTTCTACGATCTTTTCCTGTTCGATGACAATGGATTTGATGAATCGATTGATTATCAAAACACAAAAGTGTAGGTGTAAAATCTAAAGTGCAAGAGGAAAATATTCAGTTTATAAAGAAAATTAGCAAAAGCTTGGAATAGCTTATTGAAAAGTCTGCTAAAAGTGTTTACGGTGATATAAATGTGAACGCGTTGAGCAGTACAGATTGTGTGAGAACATGTGTTGTGGTAAACAGTTTGAATCGATAAAAGTGTTGTTATTTTGTTTTCTTGGGGGTGGTGTAAGGTTTGATCGGGTTGTGAATTATTAAAAACTTAAATGAATAGTGTTAATCGGGAAATTGTTGCTGTAGCTGTAGATTTAAGAGATGCTTGTTGAAACACAAGTGTCTATCCTTCTTAGTTTTGAATCTTAGTCAATGCTTTTGTAATTTTTAAGTACGATTTATTGGTAAAGTAACAAAATGGGGGGAATTGGAAATAGTTGTATTGCTTGATAAAGTTAGAAAAAATTTTACCTCGTGAACTTTTGAAGCCAACGGCACGATGCTTAAGTGTGGACAAGCGTATAATTGCTACATGTTTTTAGTGGTATGAGTTTAAGAGCTACTACTTTACAATGAATGTCGACGCATAGTGCAGCAGAGGAAGTCAATCTCAAAGCATTCGGGAGCTATGGTGTGGTGTTATTAACGGGCGATAACGGAAAGCTCATGCAAACGTTGGTGTTTTAGACGGAAAAGCATACCTTGGTGAGTGTCTTATAACTGGAGAGGTCAGCGTGTTTTATGCGACACTGGGAACCCTGGGTGAGTTTGCTTGTGTGCATGTATGTGTGAGTCGAGTGATGTGGGTGCATGAATAGTTTTGTGAAGAGTCATTTGTGAGTTTCCACAATTGGTGAACTCTATCATTTGGCTCATGTATGGATGGATGTTATTATAATTTTTTTTATTGACCAATTTATTTTAATGTATCAATTTATTTTAACTTATTCATTTCAATCTATCTATTTACTTTAATTTATCCTTGTATGTATCTTAAATTTTACATATTTTTGCCCTCTTTCCCTCTTCTTTTTCTTCTTGCCTTCTTTCAAGTCGAGTAAAAAATAATATACCGGTCGTTAAACGAGAATGTATAACTCGAGTTCATGCGTCGTTTTTACGGATTCGTTCTCCTCTTACTCCGATCTTATTTTTGCCGAGAACTATAAATATAACGTAAAAGATATAACTACCTATAACGACTTTGGCTTAAAAATGCACCATTCGTAAAAATGTACCATTCGTGATAGTGTCACTTTATTAATAACTGCTCGAAACGAAAACTTTCAGTTACTATTTTTCGCAATTCTGTCGGTCTCGTAGATTACTATTTTCGGATCATTTCGTCTTAAAATCCTGCAACACGATGAAATCATTGCAAACCTCACTATAAAGTTTTGATATAATTCATTTGGAAATAACAGAAAACACAATTTAATATATTGCTTGAATAGTAAAAGGAGGAGCCCTTCTCACAGCGTCGTTGCTCGGAAGGCACGCCGACGGGGGAATGAATGATAATTTGGCGCCGCGTTCGAATTAAAACTATTTCTAAATCAATGATTGTGTATCTTTCCGCAGCCGGCTGCCTAAGATTTTTAAAATTTCAAAAGATAAACAAATTGCTTATGATCGCATCACCTACCACAGTGAATCCTGACCTCATACCCATCTTACTAACCCCTCAAAACTCATGTGATACTTTGTCGGAGACGCAGTCGATTTGGCGGTCCCATCACTCAAGTATTGGACTAACATTCCCATCCACTTCCCCGTGTCTTACCACTGGTCGTGGCCGGCGTCGGTATTGATCAGCATGATAGGGATCTTTGAAAATTGCGAAGGGGTGATGATTGGTTCCTACTTTTCATCTGTGGTCCACGGAGCAATGTTTGGGGGTCCTGGTCAATAACGAAGTAGCAGCTACGGGTAGACACCAATGCTATGCTATACTATGCTAGAATCAAATTCCGAACAAATGTCTGTGCGTGAATGGGGATGTTGATATAAAAAATATGCTCTTGATTTTCGCGGCTTTGGCTGAAAGAATATTGTCCAGATGTGGTCCACTCGGTTCATTTTAAGGTCTTACAGCTTGGTATTGAGAACCGTACAGTTTCATTTCGTCAGTGAAAAATTATGATAAAAAAGCTATTTGGACAACTACAAAAAAGGGTGATTTTCAACATAACCTCAAATGGCCGGGTCTGATCGCCACGAAAAAGTCATGTGCAGGGTTGCCATTTTATTCATAGGCGGTGTCTGTATATTCATGACAAGAAGTCTGTATGAAGATTGACTTTTTTTTATTCATAACTTATTTTGATTAGGACCATTTAGGTGAGAGGAAGAAACTAACCAGTAATGGATTAAGTAATGTTTTTTTTTAAGAAACGCTCATATTTAAAAGAATGAAAAAATCACAAAAACATTACGAAAATCAAGAACACATTGTTCTGTTTTTTGAATGAACTGCAATGGAACCATGGAATGGAAAAACTGAGAAAAATATTATGACAATCAAGAAAGGTTATTTTTAAACGTAAAAATAAACTCCGAAAATATTTTGGAAGTTGAACTTATTTTTCAAAGAACTGCTCATGTCTGAAAGAAAAGGAAAAAGTCACATAAATATTGCGACAAGCAAGAATAAGTTGTTTATATTTCAGATTATTCGGTTTATTTGGAATAAACTATGAATACTTAAAGGATGGATAAACTCACAGAAAAAAAAACCCTTTTTCAAAAATATTCAAAAAGTTTATAATAATTATTATTTGTTTCATTTTTTTACATTCGACCTTCTGTCCACCTTCGACCTTTTGTTCATTCTACCTTATGTCTTTCGATCATTAGGCAATCGACTTTTTGTCGCACATCCCATCACTAAGGTTGTTCCTTTGGGTTTTCATAAAGAAATAAAGGTTTTTATTTATTTAGTTGAGTTTATAAGCTTTTTAACTCAACACATATAGTTTTATATGAGTATAAGCAACATTCCAAGAGTTTTCACATTTTATATAAAGTTTGTACTACAGTTGATGTCAAATCATCGGGGTTTAGTGTAAGTACTTCCCAAATCGAACAATTGAGTAAATCTGGTCAACTGGTGTATGTAAAATAACATCTTTTTCGAAATATTTAACTTTAAAATTATTATAATTCGGGAAAAATGCAAGCCAAGTTCTTTTGCTTCTTATTTTTGACTGCTCTTTAACTTTGTAGAACATTGCTACACTCTCATTAAATAACTCTGCAAAGTTATAATAACCCGACACTTCTAATTGAGAAAGTTTGTTGCAAATGAAAATTTGATCTCACTTGGTTTTTGTAAATTTTGAAAAACATGAAACAGCGGGAACGGAAAATGGCAGCTAATTAAAATACTTCCTTTGATTTTTATTACAAAATAATTAAAATATTACAATTGTCAAAGTTGTAACTTTAACAAATAAAATTTCAAAACCTATAATAGTCTGAAAATTCAGTACTTTAGACTCTAAAGTTTAGAGCTCTTCATTCTAAAGATTCTAATGATTTTTGAAGTGTTACGCGAATTATAAGATTCAAGAAAGGTTAATTAATTTAGTTAATTTAGATTAGGTGGAGTAGAAACGAATAAATACAAAATAAGATTCAAAATTTTTCAAGCCAAAAAAAATGTCAACCACGAAATGATTTTGCAGAGGTCGCATAATTCTCATAGAATTAGACAAAAGTACATAGCAAAAAACGCACCGAGTTTCCAAACTCATTTCAACTTCTTGGAGGTGCCGTCTGTTCCGTCTCCGCTCTGCGGTTACAATAACCATCTTCACACTCACACACACATACACGCACTGCTCAGTCTGCAAAAAGGCTGGAAACCGGAATGCAATTGCCACATATTCATTCTGTGTCTGTGCAACATCAGTAGAAAACTCGTGGACCGACGCCGAGTCTGCTGCAACTTTACCCCGGAAGGCAACCCAAAACGAGCTACCCAATGCACAATCATTTGATTTATGTGACTTCTATGCGCCCCATTTATAATCCTTCGCACCAAATCACACACACACTCAAACATTAGGCTTTGAAGGACACAGTTAAAATATCATGATTTTCATGTAAATTTTATAAATGCAAAATGAAATTGTAGGTCATCATGGTCAAATAGTAATTATTATTTGAATATAATTTTATTTTTAATTTCCTCTGTGACTATTTTTCCTCCAAGCAATTAAGGCCCACCATCAGCTCCACTGATAATATGGTACCGGAAATTTGCCATCTCTCGGCATCAGCTCAAAAATGAGATGAATTGAGTGTTCAACGTTTTGGACGTTGCTGGTCCTCGGGCTCGTGACCCCAAGCAGGGCAATGAATTTTGCCTGGAAGTGATTTCCTAGCAGCAGGACCGTCAGCTACACACCCAGACGGACCAACAGTTTCCAGGCCAATCCTTTCACACTTTTCCTAGGGTAGTCGGGAAGGCATAACTGTCCCATTTTAAACTTTGTATTTTTTTTTAATTGTCAAATTTCCACTCATCGAAATTGAAATCAGTAAAAATTGTCTTGTATCAAAATAAAAAACGTTGACGTAGGACAGTTATAACTTCACGACCAACAGAGCCTCAGATGCACCAGCAACAGCCTGTGCACCCTCTCGCTGATGTAGCTGGCGCTGGTGCTGCTGTTCGGGAAGTTTTATGAGCTTTCTGGGTTGCACCAAGGACGGTTGACCCGGGTCCGGGTCAGTTCAAGGCCTCTTGCACTCCACTAACCGGGATTGGGTTGTAAGTGTAACCATAAGACTTACGACACTCCGTTATGGAAAAAGTGCTCTGACGATTTTTTAGTTGTTGGTTAGCTACACATTAAAATTTCAAGGTAAAAGGCGATTTTCGAAAATGTTTTAAGCTCAAAAAAAAAATGTTAAAAAATTCAAAAATGAATTGAAATACAGTCGACTCTCTGGCTGTCGATCTTCTCGATATCAATATTGCTCCATCTATCGATGAATTCGCCAGTCCCTTCAAACTGCATACTTCGATTGGCTTTATTCCTTGATATTTTCTCTTGCTTGAAGGATCTCTTCCTCGACGGTCCCTTGGATTCTGTTTGCTTTAAAAATCTCTTCCGGGTGTCAATATTGTCACTATCTCATGGCTTGCATGGACATTTTTCTTTGCGAAACGAAGCTTTGAAGGGTGTTTGACATTAGTTTGTTTTTGTTTGCTGGACGTTGCCATGATTATCTCCCATAGCTGGGTACCAAGAAAAACATATTTTCAATCGAGTCTTCATTTTGCATCGTTCTATAAACTGATGATTCTCTTCCTCGACGGTCCCTTGGATATTGACAACCAGAGAGTCGACTGTAATTAAAATTCTTTAAATTCTTCAAATTCAAATTCTTTAAAATTCTTGAAATTTTTGAAATTCTTGAAATTCTTGAAATTCTTGAAATTCTTGAAATTCTTGAAATTCTTGAAATTCTTGAAATCCTTAAAATTCTTGAAATTCTTGAAATTCTTGAAATTCGTGAAATTCTTGAAATTCGTGAAATTCTTGAAATTCTTGAAATTCTTGAAATTCTTTAAATTCTTGAAATTCTTGAAATTCTTGAAATTCTTGAAATTCTTGAAATTCTTGAAATTCTTGAAATTCTTGAAATTCTTGAAATTCTTGAAATTCTTGAAATTCTTGAAATTCTTGAAATTCTTGAAATTCTTGAAATTCTTGAAATTCTTGAAATTCTTGAAATTCTTGAAATTCTTGAAATTCTTGAAATTCTTGAAATTCTTGAAATTCTTGAAATTCTTGAAATTCCTGAGATTCTTAAAAATTTTGAAATTCTTGAAATTCTTAAAATTCTTGAAATTCTTGAAATTCTTGAAATTCTTGAAATTCTTGAAATTCTTGAAATTCTTGAAATTCTTGAAATTCTTGAAATTCTTGAAATTCTTGAAATTCTTGAAATTCTTGAAATTCTTGAAATTCTTGAAATTCTTGAAATTCTTGAAATTCTTGAAATTCTTGAAATTCTTGAAATTCGTGAAATTCTTGAAATTCGTGAAATTCTTGAAATTCTTAAAGTTCTTAAAATTCTTGAAATTCTTGAAATTCTTGAAATTCTTAAAATTCTTGAAATTCTTGAAATTCTTGAAATTCTTGAAATTCTTGAAATTCTTGAAATTCTTGAAATTCTTGAAATTCTTGAAATTCTTGAAATTCTTGAAATTCTTGAAATTCTTGAAATTCTTGAAATTCTTGAAATTCTTGAAATTCTTGAAATTCTTAAATTTCTTGAAATTCTTAAAATTCTTAAAATTCTTGAAATTCTTGAAATTCTTGAAATTCTTAAAATTCTTGAAATTCTTGAAATTCTTGAAATTCTTGAAATTCTTGAAATTTTTGAAATTCTTGAAATTCTTGATATTCTTAAAATTCTTGAAATTCTTGAAATTCTTGAAATTCTTGAAATTCTTGAAATTCTTGAAATTCTTGAAATTCTTGAAATTCTTGAAATTCTTAAATTTCTTGAAATTCTTAAAATTCTTAAAATTCTTGAAATTCTTGAAATTCTTGAAATTCTTGAAATTCTTGAAATTCTTGAAATTCTTAAAATTCTTGAAATTCTTGAAATTCTTGAAATTCTTGAAATTCTTGAAATTCTTGAAATTCTTGAAATTCTTGAAATTCTTGATATTCTTGAAATTCTTGAAATTCTTGAAATTCTTGAAATTCTTGAAACTCTTGAAATTCTTGAAATTCTTGAAATCTTGAAATTCTTGAAATTCTTGAAATTCTTGAAATTCTTGAAATTCTTAAAATTTTTGAAATTCTTGAAATTCTTGAAATTCTTGATATTCTTAAAATTCTTGAAATTCTTGAAGTTCTTGAAATTCTTGAAATTCTTGAAATTCTTGAAATTCTTGATATTCTTAAAATTCTTGAAATTCTTGAAATTCTTGAAATTCTTGAAATTCTTGAAATTCTTGAAATTCTTGAAATTCTTGAAATTCTTAAAATTCTTAAAATTCTTGAAATTCTTGAAATTCTTGAAATTCTTGAAATTCTTGAAATTCTTGAAATTCTTGAAATTCTTGAAATTCTTGAAATTCTTGAAATTCTTGAAATTCTTGAAATTCTTGAAATTCTTGAAATTCTTGAAATTCTTGAAATTCTTGAAATTCTTGAAATTCTTGAAATTCTTGAAATTCTTGAAATTCTTGAAATTCTTGAAATTCCTGAGATTCTTAAAATTTTGAAATTCTTGAAATTCTTAAAATTCTTGAAATTCTTGAAATTCTTGAAATTCTTGAAATTCTTGAAATTCTTGAAATTCTTGAAATTCTTGAAATTCTTGAAATTCTTGAAATTCTTGAAATTCTTGAAATTCTTGAAATTCTTGAAATTCTTGAAATTCTTGAAATTCGTGAAATTCTTGAAATTCGTGAAATTCTTGAAATTCTTAAAGTTCTTAAAATTCTTGAAATTCTTGAAATTCTTGAAATTCTTAAAATTCTTGAAATTCTTGAAATTCTTGAAATTCTTGAAATTCTTGAAATTCTTGAAATTCGTGAAATTCTTGAAATTCTTAAAGTTCTTAAAATTCTTGAAATTCTTGAAATTCTTGAAATTCTTGAAATTCTTGAAATTCTTAAAATTCTTAAAATTCTTGAAATTCTTGAAATTCTTGAAATTCTTGAAATTCTTGAAATTCTTAAAATTTTTGAAATTCTTGAAATTCTTGAAATTCTTGATATTCTTAAAATTCTTGAAATTCTTGAAGTTCTTGAAATTCTTGAAATTCTTGAAATTCTTGAAATTCTTGATATTCTTAAAATTCTTGAAATTCTTGAAATTCTTGAAATTCTTGAAATTCTTGAAATTCTTGAAATTCTTGAAATTCTTGAAATTCTTAAAATTCTTAAAATTCTTGAAATTCTTGAAATTCTTGAAATTCTTGAAATTCTTGAAATTCTTGAAATTCTTGAAATTCTTGAAATTCTTGAAATTCTTGAAATTCTTGAAATTCTTGAAATTCTTGAAATTCTTGAAATTCTTGAAATTCTTGAAATTCTTGAAATTCTTGAAATTCTTGAAATTCTTGAAATTCTTGAAATTCTTGAAATTCCTGAGATTCTTAAAAATTTTGAAATTCTTGAAATTCTTAAAATTCTTGAAATTCTTGAAATTCTTGAAATTCTTGAAATTCTTGAAATTCTTGAAATTCTTGAAATTCTTGAAATTCTTGAAATTCTTGAAATTCTTGAAATTCTTGAAATTCTTGAAATTCTTAAATTTCTTGAAATTCTTAAAATTCTTAAAATTCTTGAAATTCTTGAAATTCTTGAAATTCTTGAAATTCTTGAAATTCTTGAAATTCTTAAAATTCTTGAAATTCTTGAAATTCTTGAAATTCTTGAAATTCTTGAAATTCTTGAAATTCTTGAAATTCTTGAAATTCTTGATATTCTTGAAATTCTTGAAATTCTTGAAATTCTTGAAATTCTTGAAACTCTTGAAATTCTTGAAATTCTTGAAATCTTGAAATTCTTGAAATTCTTGAAATTCTTGAAATTCTTGAAATTCTTAAAATTTTTGAAATTCTTGAAATTCTTGAAATTCTTGATATTCTTAAAATTCTTGAAATTCTTGAAGTTCTTGAAATTCTTGAAATTCTTGAAATTCTTGAAATTCTTGATATTCTTAAAATTCTTGAAATTCTTGAAATTCTTGAAATTCTTGAAATTCTTGAAATTCTTGAAATTCTTGAAATTCTTGAAATTCTTAAAATTCTTAAAATTCTTGAAATTCTTGAAATTCTTGAAATTCTTGAAATTCTTGAAATTCTTGAAATTCTTGAAATTCTTGAAATTCTTGAAATTCTTGAAATTCTTGAAATTCTTGAAATTCTTGAAATTCTTGAAATTCTTGAAATTCTTGAAATTCTTGAAATTCTTGAAATTCTTGAAATTCTTGAAATTCTTGAAATTCTTGAAATTCTTGAAATTCCTGAGATTCTTAAAAATTTTGAAATTCTTGAAATTCTTAAAATTCTTGAAATTCTTGAAATTCTTGAAATTCTTGAAATTCTTGAAATTCTTGAAATTCTTGAAATTCTTGAAATTCTTGAAATTCTTGAAATTCTTGAAATTCTTGAAATTCTTGAAATTCTTGAAATTCTTGAAATTCTTGAAATTCTTGAAATTCGTGAAATTCTTGAAATTCGTGAAATTCTTGAAATTCTTAAAGTTCTTAAAATTCTTGAAATTCTTGAAATTCTTGAAATTCTTAAAATTCTTGAAATTCTTGAAATTCTTGAAATTCTTGAAATTCTTGAAATTCTTGAAATTCTTGAAATTCTTGAAATTCTTGAAATTCTTGAAATTCTTGAAATTCTTGAAATTCTTGAAATTCTTGAAATTCTTGAAATTCTTGAAATTCTTAAATTTCTTGAAATTCTTAAAATTCTTAAAATTCTTGAAATTCTTGAAATTCTTGAAATTCTTAAAATTCTTGAAATTCTTGAAATTCTTGAAATTCTTGAAATTCTTGAAATTCTTGAAATTTTTGAAATTCTTGAAATTCTTGATATTCTTAAAATTCTTGAAATTCTTGAAATTCTTGAAATTCTTGAAATTCTTGAAATTCTTGAAATTCTTGAAATTCTTGAAATTCTTAAATTTCTTGAAATTCTTAAAATTCTTAAAATTCTTGAAATTCTTGAAATTCTTGAAATTCTTGAAATTCTTGAAATTCTTGAAATTCTTAAAATTCTTGAAATTCTTGAAATTCTTGAAATTCTTGAAATTCTTGAAATTCTTGAAATTCTTGAAATTCTTGATATTCTTGAAATTCTTGAAATTCTTGAAATTCTTGAAATTCTTGAAACTCTTGAAATTCTTGAAATTCTTGAAATCTTGAAATTCTTGAAATTCTTGAAATTCTTGAAATTCTTGAAATTCTTAAAATTTTTGAAATTCTTGAAATTCTTGAAATTCTTGATATTCTTAAAATTCTTGAAATTCTTGAAGTTCTTGAAATTCTTGAAATTCTTGAAATTCTTGAAATTCTTGATATTCTTAAAATTCTTGAAATTCTTGAAATTCTTGAAATTCTTGAAATTCTTGAAATTCTTGAAATTCTTGAAATTCTTGAAATTCTTAAAATTCTTAAAATTCTTGAAATTCTTGAAATTCTTGAAATTCTTGAAATTCTTGAAATTCTTGAAATTCTTGAAATTCTTGAAATTCTTGAAATTCTTGAAATTCTTGAAATTCTTGAAATTCTTGAAATTCTTGAAATTCTTGAAATTCTTGAAATTCTTGAAATTCTTGAAATTCTTGAAATTCTTGAAATTCTTAAAATTTTTGAAATTCTTGAAATTCTTGAAATTCTTGATATTCTTAAAATTCTTGAAATTCTTAAAATTCTTGAAATTCTTAAAATTCTTGAAATTCTTAAAATTCTTGAAATTCTTGAAATTCTTGAAATTCTTGAAATTCTTGAAATTCTTGAAATTCTTGAAATTCTTGAAATTCTTGAAAATCCTGAGATTCTTAAAATTTTTGAAATTCTTGAAATTCTTAAAATTCTTGAAATTCTTGAAATTCTTGAAATTCTTGAAAATCTTGAAATTCTTGAAATTCTTGAAATTCTTAAAATTCTTGAAATTCTTGAAATTCTTGAAATTCTTGAAATTCTTGAATTCTTGAATTCTTAAATTCTTGAAATTCTTGAAATTCTTGAAATTTTCAAAATTCTTGAAGTACTTAAATCTTGAATACTTAAATAATTCTGAAAATTCTTGAAATATTTTAAATCCTCAAAATTCTTAAAATTTTTAAAATTCATGAATTTCTTTAAATTTCTGAGATTGTTGGAATTCTTGAAATACATTTAATACTTTTAATACTTGAAATGCTTGAACTGTCAAAAAATACCACATTGTTGATATTACAAAACAAAAATATAACTGCGAAACAAAACTATTTAAATTATCGATTTTTAGTGTATTTAAGATGAGTAGTAAGTTGTAGTGTTTTGTAATATTTTAGGCAGAATGCAATACAAATTCTTGTGTTGCAGCTAAAACAAAGATACAAAATATGAAAATATAAAAAACATTATTTCAAGGAAATTGCCTCATTGTATTCCTTGTTTCCCAAAAAATAAATAAATAAATAAATGCTTTGCTGCTACTTTTGCATGACTGAGGAAAAAATGTAATAAGGCTTGAAAGTCAAACATAATTTTGCAAAATGGCTTGTGTTGACTCAATTAAACCGAAATATGACAGAACTTTCTAGGAAGAAGATGAGAATGGTTTAATATCTACACAGAAAATTCATACAGCCTCAAAACTGAAAGAAAAAAAATTATCAAGCATGTTTGCCAAATTATATTAATCTCAAGAAATCGTTCTACTTTGTTATTGACTAAGTTCTACAGTCAAGAATGCGAGCACATTATTGAGTTAATTACTTCCAGATAAAACATAGTTTTGAACTATACATAGCCTTCCACGGTATGAATCCCATCCGTAGCTGGCAGGGCAGTCTTTAGGAAGTTTCGCATTTCCCAGATTGAGTTTAACTTGGACAAACTGGCGCGGAAACTTGAGCAAACTCTGCTCTCGCCAAGGCTGAACCCTTCATTCACTGGCTCATAATGTAGGGTTATCAAATATTGAAGTCTTCCTAGTCTACGCTGGTACGAACATGGACAAAATGGAGCCCAAAACAAGTCCCTCCGCCCTACAGTTGAACCACCCTTCTCGGCTGTCAAGTTAACAAACGTTGAGCTGCCTGGCCCAACAGCTGGCGGCCTTTTGCCACATCGGTCATCGTTAGAGCTCATCATCGTTCGTGCCAGAACCCTGCAACCCCTTGGACCTTCAACTTCCGGTGGTCCATTCTCGCTTCCAGAGTTATTGCCGAGATATATTCATATTCTGGGTGGACCACGTGACGCACGACGACGACGACGACGACGTGCTGTTTATTGTTGCCCCTTGGTTGTGCTGCATTGTAGTGTGTGTAGTGGTTTCGGGCTATTCTGAGCTGGCAAGTGGAAGGAAGCTTTTGACAACACGCGGATATGAGAATAAGCTGGCAGCCCTTCCGGACATTACGGTGATGAGATTATACCGCACCCCCCGCACGAACAAACCCTCATAGACACTGTTCATCGTGCGGGGCGTGAAGAGAATAAGCTGCCCGGGAGATGATGCTGGAACTTGTGTGTTTGTGGTTAGGATAAACATCATCGAGAGCTGATTTGGGTTAGAGAGCAATATCCTTGGGCAAGTCTTTAGGTTAAATTGCTCAAGTTGAAAAACAATTGTACTAAATTGATTTCTTTTCTTTCCAAAAGTCAAATTACGAAGCAAAAAAAATCTTCTACCGCGCATCCAATTTACAATAAAAACACATTTCCTATAGCTATAAACGACAGCATATGTTCCAATTACGACCCTCAAGTGCCCTGAAAATGAATGCATCGTTTAACATAGAATTATCTAATTACCCGAACAGACGGTAATAACTTAATTCATGCCATTTCAATAACAAATACTGTTAAAATAACAGAAAGTGTTATGGAATAATCATGAAAAATCCATTTTTGCATAAGAGTTCAATAACAGTTTATGTTATCATTACAAAAATTGTTATTGGTCTGATATTGATTGACAGCAAAAACAACTTGAGAATAACATTTTTTGTTATGGAAGAATAACTCCAAACGTTATTGGGATGATCGGATTAGTTGTTAAAATAACAAAAAATAATAACAAAGATTTGTTCGAAAAATAACGTAAAATGTTATTAGTCTGTTATTACAATAACAATCCAATAACAAAAAAATCATAACGGCGAATAACAAATCTTGTTATAAATAACATAAAATGTTATTGGCCTAGTATTTTCAAATAACAAAGAATGTTATTCCCAAGTTATTTCCGTCTGCTCGGGTAGTGTCGGGCTGCCACTCAGTCGCTCGATGGGGAACATTAATTTTATGACAATATGTTTCACAGGCTATTTTTCTAAATTAATTTGTGCACCCTGCTGGCACATTGTGAAGGACAATGCAAATGAGGCGGTTTTTGCACTGATTAATAGTAAACAATTGACCTGGAAAGAATTCCATTTCACGAGTCAATTTGAGCAACACTGATGCGAATTTCTGTTGAAGTGATTTGCAAATGTTTGCAGTACAAGCTTATCTAGTTTTATGTGATTTGCGCCATCTCCATCATTTCGAAGCGATCGCTCTATCTTCACAGAAAAAAAATGATGGTAATATTCATCAGGAAATGGTGACAGATTTTGTGGCAAAATAAATGATAAATTTTGAATTTTCAACAGTTTTTGATGAATATTCAACAGGTTCACATTTTTACTAATTTTTTATGTAATATTACACAAATAAAGAGGTAATATTCAACCTACCAAATTTTTAACATTCCAAAATTCAACTTTTTTTTCTGTGTTGTCAAACTCTTTATTCAAATATAAATTTTAAATTTTAATTTTTTTTAAACAGCAAATTTTGCCCTTTGGACACTTTTCTACAAAGAAGAAATGAAAAAAGTTGTAAGGTGACCAGCATCCAATTTGCAATTTTGACTAATTGATTCCTCTGTGCTAAGCTTACTGGTTTTCCGATATAGTTAGCATACGAAAGCACAGAGGCATCTTAGGAATAAAAAAAATATCAAAAAATAATTGTTTAAGAAAAGCTGATTTTTTTTATTATTATTGTTTTCAGAAAGATCAAAAAATCAAGTTTAATCTCTTAACATAGAAAATCAAATAAATAGGATGTTTTTTTAAATTTTTTGCAGCGTTTTTTAAATTTGTAATAGTTGCTGGCGGTTTTAAGTTGATAATTAGGGGAAAACCAAAAAAAAATCTGTATCTTTTTTTAAAGCTCAGAATTCAGATATCCGATTCTCTCTGATATTTTAAAAAAAAAAAGATTTTTTTTAACATTCCCAAAGATAAATTCAAAGGTGTCAACCATGGGCACTTTTTGAAAATGTCAAATCCAATGTTTATCTCCAAATCAAAATTCATTTTTCGACTGTTTTTTCAATACTTGCTATTTGTGCCCTTAATTAAATAAGTTATTTTTGTTTAAAGTAGTTTTTTTTATCTTTATTGATCCATTGGCTGTATTTCAAAAACTTCTGTCTTCCTCCTTCAATATACAACCAATTGGTATCATTGCATAAATGTCATAATTTTGATTATGTTTTTTACAACATTAATTGTTTCTCACTCGCAACAATTTACATTTTTTTAATAACCTGCTCATAATTAAAGGAATGCAAAACCTCACGAACATATTTGTTTAATAATCTTCTTACAAATGTTCCTGTATCTAGCAAATGCAAAAAGTCGCAGTTTTATTTTTTTATCAATCACAGACAGATATTTTTTTGGGAAAAAAGTTAAAAAAGTAAAATGTCAAATAACTTTTAAAAGACATTTTATTTGACACTCGATTATTTTTCAAAGTAATATAAGGTGGGGCCAAAAAAAAATTTTTTTTCCAAAAACTTCAAATTTTTAACGGAATTGTGAGTGTAATAAGCTTTAATTATGCTAAATTAAGCTTTATTTATGCATTTCCCTGTGTTTATTAACATTTTTAACATGTTCAGATTTGTTTAACAATATTTAAATCTTTTTGTGAAATTCCGTTGTACAACGCGGCGGGAAAAAAATGCCAACATATACTTAGATATTTTGAAAACTAATAATTGCAAAACATTAGGGCTGACGTAAATAGTAGTTTATGCAACAAGTTGCAAAAATAGGATTTTTTCAGCACGAGTCGTACATTTATCCAACGAAGTTCACCGAGTTGGATAAATACGAAGAGTGCTGAAAAAATCAAGTTTTGCAACGAGTTCCATACAACATTTTTTTGCAATTCCGAAAAATACCCATTGAGTGAAATTTTAAGTAAAATTTTCATGTATTTTATCAATAAATCGTTTAAATCAAAAAAATGTTGAAAAGTGTTGCTTTTCGAAACAAGTGCTGAAAAGTTCAACTTTTCAGCACCCATTTGAGTGCTGAAAAGTTCAACTTTTCAGCACCCATTTGAGTGCTGAAAAGTAGAACTTTTCAGCATTTATTTTGAAAAGTGTTGCTATTCGATTCTGTTATTTTTGGTACAGAAAAGTAGGCTTTTTCGTCGTTCAAGAATGACAGGAAAAGTAAGTAGTTTCACGACGGAATTGCAAAAATGTATTTTAAAACACTTTTTTCAATTAAATGTTGGCTTGTGAAATTCAATCAAATTTTGGCTTGTGATTTAAATTTTTAAACTTTTTTTATTTAATTTACGGAACCTCCCATTTTTTTTTCGACAAATATCTATGAATTTTAGTTTTTATCAACTATATTTTTAAAACACCTACAAAGATTAAATCCAAGAATAAGAGAATTGCTGTTTTATCTTATAAAATTAATTTACATATACTCAAATAAACTGGCATGCCACGGTTCAGGACCGCATATGGTGGTGGACTGAAGCACAGAGCTTATGGGATTTGGGCTAAATGGGAGACATTGGCTATAAATCTATGGAAAATCATCCAAACTTTGAAAAATTATAGTGTTTTGGAATCGGGATAATGTCAGCTATCCATTGCAATTATAATTATATGAATATTTTAACAAAAATATTTATTTTTTCAGTATTTGAAAAAAGTAATATTTTCGTGAAAAAAACGTAAAAGTTATAGTAATTTCAATATGGGTATGAAATACAGTATTTTACAATTTGAATAAGAAATGATCAGGATTTTTTCAAACATTTGAAATCAATAACACACATTTTTGGAAATACTGAAATTTTTCACAATATTACGCATTTTTGAAAACATATTAAAATATTTTAAAATATGGATATCGAATGATCGGAAATTTTCCCTACATTCCGATAGAAATAATGTTTTTTTTGTAAAATGCTCAAACTTTTTACAAAACAACGTGATTTTTTCAAATAAGTATACAAAAAACTTTGATAATTATATTTAACACTCAATAATTTTGCAGAACTACTTGGTTTTGAAAAAATATCAAACTTTTAGTTGTATAGGCATCAATTTTTTTTGTTAAAAAACTGAAATTTGAAGAATTATTTTTTAACGTAGTTTTGAGAAAATTTTGAGTGTTTAAAAAAAATGTGTTATTTCTTTTGAAATGTAGCAAAAATCACAACTATTTGATACCCATATTATAAAAAACTTGTAGTTTTACTTTATTTTAAAGAAAATATGTAGTTTTGTGATTTCTCAAACTATTTTCAAAAATTTTCGTCTTCAAATTTTGAATGTTTCAAAAATCCCAATCATTTGATACCCTTACTGTAAAAATCTAAAATATTAAATCTCTTTCAAAAATACGTAGTTTTATGATTTTTTTTAGTTTTTCACAAAAAAATAATTATTAGTATCGAAATGTATGAACAAATCCAGAGCATTTGATACCAAAGCAAAGAACTCAGATTTTTAGTACTGGGTAATTCTCTACCTACTCACACGAAATCGGGAAAAGTTGCCCCGACCCCTCTTCGATTTGCGTGAAACTTTGTCCTAAGGGGTAACTTTTGTCCCTGATCACGAATCCGAGGTCCGTTTTTTGATATCTCGTGACGGAGGGGCGGTACGACCCCTGCCATTTTTGAACATGCTAAAAAAGAGGTGTTTTTCAATAATTTGCAGCCTAAAACGGTGATAAGATAGAAATTTGGTGTCAAAGGGACTTTTATGTAAGATTAGACGCCCGAGTTGATGGCGTACTCAGAATTCCGAAAAAACGTATTTTTCATCGAAAAAAACAATAAAAAAGTTTTAAAAATTCTCCCATTTTCCGTTACTTGACTGTAAAAATTTTTGGAACATGTCATTTTATGGGAAATTTAATGTACTTTTCGAATCTACATTGTCCCAGAAGGGTCATTTTTTCATTTAGAACAAAATTTTTCATTTTAAAATTTCGTGTTTTTTTTTAACTTTGCAGGGTTATTTTTTAGAGTGTAACAATGTTGTACAAAGTTGTAGAGCAGACAATTAAAAAAATTTTGATATATAGACATAAGGGGTTTGCTTATAAACATCACGAGTTATCGCGATTTTACAAAAAAAAAGTTTTGAAAAAGTTACTTTTTGCGTTTCTCTTTGTTTCGTCGTCCGTGTCTGTCGCGGGTGACCATGAATGGCCATGATCGATGACGACCAACTTTTTCAAAACTTTGTAGAACATTGTTACACTCTAAAAAATAACCCTGCAAAGTTAGAAAAAACACGAAATTTTAAAATGAAAAATTTTGTTCTAAATGAAAAAATGACCCCTCTGGGACAATGTAGATTCGAAAAGAACATTAAATTTCCCATAAAATGAGATGTTCCAAAATTTTTTACAGTCGAGTAACGGAAAATGGGAGAATTTTTAAAACTTTTTTAGTGTTTTTTTCGATGAAAAAATACGTTTATTCGGAATTCTGAGTACGCCATCAAATCGGGCGTCTAATTTTACACAAAAGTCCCTTTGACACCAAATTTCTATCTCATCACCGTTTCAGGCTGCAAATTATTGAAAAACACCTCTTTTTTCACATGTTCAAAAATGGAAGGGGTCGTACCGCCCCTCCGTCACGAGATATCAAAAAACGGACCTCGGATTCGTGGTCAGGGACAAAAGTTACCCATTAGGACAAAGTTTCACGCAAATCGAAGAGGGGTCGGGGCAACTGCTGTGTGAGTTGGAGGAGAATTACCCTACTTTTTTTTTCAAAAATACATAGTTTGTTTTTTATTTTGTAGTTTTGTGAAAATTAAGAGTATTTTCAACAATGTGTTTTATAACTCTCCATATGCTCCCCTCCCACTAACATTCACACACAAGATCCTTTGTAATTATTAAGTCAAATGTAATTACAAAGCCGACTCGGTCCTAACCAGGTCCCAGTACCGAAAAGGACCTAATATAAATAATTTTATGAAAAAAAAATAACTCTCCATATGTGTTAAAAATTTCGATAGAATAATTTTGGAATTTTTTTCGAAATTCTGGGAAAATACGCATTTTTCAAAGTTTGGATGATTTTTCATGGTCAGTGTGTTTCAGTTAAGCACTGGGCCGTGCTAAACCGAGGCAGCTGAACGAATCATAACCAGGGCATGACTGTATTGTGAGTTTTAAGAAGTTGAAAAAAGTCCTGCTAAAGTAATTCCAGTAGAAAACAAATTCATACCAATGTCACTCCAGTTTACGGTGTGACGAATTTTGTTAGGTTTTGTTGACTAGAAAATAGAATTAAAGTCAATGGGCTGAAATCTGCATTTGAGCAGTTCTCTAGGATTTCGGTCATTCGATTTTTTTTGTATTTTTTAATCCGACTGAAACTTTTTTGGTGCCTTCGGTATGCCCAAAGAAGCCATTTTGCATCATTAGTTTGTCCATATAATTTTCCATACAAATTCGGCAGCTGTCCATACAAAAATGATGTATGAAAATTCAAAAATCTGTATCTTTTGAAGGAATTTTTGATCGATTTGGTGTCTTCGGCAAAGTTGTAGGTATGGATACGGACTACACTGGAAAAAATAATACACGGTAAAAAAAATTTGGTGATTTTTTTATTTAACTTTTTATCACTAAAACTTGATTTACAAAAAAACACTATTTTTAATTTTTTTTATTTTTTGATATGTTTTAGAAGACATAAAATGCCAACTTTTCAGAAATTTCCAGGTTGTGCAAAATATCACTGACCGAGTTATGAATTTTTTTATCAATACTGATTTTTTCAAAAAATCGAAATTTTGGTCGTAAAAATTTTTCAACTTCATTTTTCGATGTAAAATCAAATTTGCAATCATAAAGTACTTTACTGAAATTTTGATAAAGTGCACCGTTTTCAAGTTATAGCCATATTTAAGTGACTTTTTGAAAATAGTCGCAGTTTTCATTTTTAAATTAGTGCACATGTTTGCCCAGTTTTGAAAAAATATTTTTGAAAAGCTGAGAAAATTCTCTATATTTTGCTTATTTGGACTTTGTTGATACGACCTTTAGTTGCTGAGATATTGCAATGCAAAGGTTTAAAAACAGGAAAATTGATGATTTCTAAGTTTCACCCAAACAACCCACCATTTTCTATCGTCAATATCTCAGCAACTAATGGTCCGATTTTCAATGTTAATATATGAAACAATTGTGAAATTTTCCGATCTTTTCGAAAAAAATATTTTTGGAATTTTCAAATCAAGACAAACATTTTAAAAGGGCGTAATATTGAATGTTTGGCCTTTGTGAAATGTTAGTCTTGATTTGAAAATTCCAAAAATAATTTTTTCGAAGAGATCGGAAAATTTCACAAATGTTTCATATATTAACATTGAAAATCGGACCATTAGTTGCTGAGATATTGACGATAGAAAATGGTGGGTTGTTTGGGTGAAACTTAGAAATCATCAATTTTCCTGTTTTTAAACCTTTGCATTGCAATATCTCAGCAACTAAAGGTCGTATCAACATAGTCCGAATAAGCAAAATATAGAGAATTTTCTCAGCTTTTCAAAAATATTTTTTTTCAAAACTGGGCAAACATGTGCACTAATTTAAAAAAATGAAAAACTGCGACTATTTTCAAAAAAGTCACTTAAATATGGCTATAACTTGAAAAAGGTGCACTTTATCAAAATTTTAGTAAAGTACTTTATGATTGGGGTAATTCTCCGCCAACTCACACAGCAGTTGCCCCGACCCCTCTTCGATTTGCGTGAAACTTTGTCCTAAGGGGTAACTTTTGTCCCTGATCACGAATCCGAGGTCCATTTTTTGATATCTCGTGACGGAGGGGCGGTACGACCCCTTCCATTTTGCACATGCGAAAAAGAGGTGTTTTTCAATAATTTGCAGCCTGAAACGGTGATGAGATAGAAATTTGGTGTCAAAGGGACTTTTATGTAAAATTAGACGCCCGATTTGATGGCGTACTCAGAATTCCGAAAAAACGTATTTTCATCGAAAAAACACTAAAAGTTTTAAAATTCTCCCATTTTCCGTTACTCGACTGTAAAAATTTTGGAACATGTCATTTTATGGGAAATTTAATTTACTTTTCGAATCTACATTGTCCCAGAAGGGTCATTTTTCATTTAGAACAAAATTTTCATTTTAAAATTTCGTGTTTTTCTAACTTTACAGGGTTATTTTTAGAGTGTAACAGTGTTCTACAAAGTTGTAGAGCAGACAATTACAAAATTTTGATATATATACATAAGGGGTTTGCTTATAAACATCACAAGTTATCACGATTTTACGAAAAAAGTTTCAAAAAGTTGGTCGTCATCGATCATGGCCGTTCATGGTCACCCGCGACAGACACGGACGACGAAACAAAGAGAAACGCAAAAGTAACTTTTTCAAAACTTTTTTCGTAAAATCGCGATAACTTGTGATGTTTATAAGCAAACCCCTTATGTCTATATATCAAAATTTTGTAATTGTCTGTTCTACAACTTTGTAGAACATTGTTACACTCTAAAAAATAACCCTGCAAAGTTAGAAAAACACGAAATTTTAAAATGAAAAATTTTGTTCTAAATGAAAAATGACCCTTCTGGGACAATGTAGATTCGAAAAGTACATTAAATTTCCCATAAAATGACATGTTCCAAAATTTTACAGTCGAGTAACGGAAAATGGGAGAATTTTAAAACTTTTTAGTGTTTTTTCGATGAAAATACATTTTTTCGGAATTCTGAGTACGCCATCAAATCGGGCGTCTAATTTTACATAAAAGTCCCTTTGACACCAAATTTCTATCTCATCACCGTTTCAGGCTGCAAATTATTGAAAAACACCTCTTTTTCGCATGTTCAAAATGGAAGGGGTCGTACCGCCCCTCCGTCACGAGATATCAAAAAACGGACCTCGGATTCGTGATCAGGGACAAAAGTTACCCCTTAGGACAAAGTTTCACGCAAATCGAAGAGGGGTCGGGGCAACTTTTCCCGATTTCGTGTGAGTTGGTAGAGAATTACCCATTGCAAATTTGATTTTACATCGAAAAATGAAGTTGAAAAATTTTTACGACCAAAATTTCGATTTTTTGAAAAAATCAGTATTGATTAAAAAATTCATAACTCGGTCAGTGATTTTTTGCACAACCTGGAAATTTCTGAAAAGTTGGCATTTTATGTCTTCTAAAACATATCAAAAATAAAAAAATTAAAAATAGTGTTTTTGTAAATCAAGTTTTAGTGATAAAAGTTAAATAAAAAATCACCAAATTTTTTTACCGTGTATTATTTTTCCAGTGTAGTCCGTATCCATACCTACAACTTTGCCGAAGACACCAAATCGATCAAAAATTCCTTCAAAAGATACAGATTTTTGAATTTTCATACATCATTTTTGTATGGACAGCTGCCGAATTTGTATGGAAAATTATATGGACAAACTAATGATGCAAAATGGCTTCTTTGGGCATACCGAAGGCACCAAAAAAGTTTCAGCCGGATTAAAAAATACAAAAATTAAAATTGAAGAAAAAAGACCGATTTCGTAGAGAATTGCTCATTTTTTTTAATATCTAAAAATATGTGATTCTTGTTAGTGTGAGACAATTTCCTACAAGACAATATTATTTTCAAACTCATGGAATATGGTAATTGCAACCATTTAGTGATATTTGAAAGTGGATTTTGAAAAAAAAATCCATTTAATTTAACTTACCCCGAGCAGACGGAAATAACGTGGGAATAACATTTTCTGTTATTTGAAAATACTAGGCCAATAACATTTTATGTTATTTATAACAGGATTTGTTATTCGTTGTTATGATTTTTGTTATTGGATTGTTATTGTAATAACGGACTAATAACATTTTTAGTTATTCTTCGAACAAAACTTTGTTATTATTTTATGTGATTTTAACAACTAATCCGATCATCCCAATAACAGTTTGAGGTATTCTTCCATAACACAAAATGTTATTCCCAAGTTGTTTTGGCTTTTAACCAATATCAGACCAATAACAAATTTTGTTATGATAACATAAACTGTTTTTCAACCCTTATGCAAAAATGGATTTTTCAAGAAGATTCCATAACATTTTCTGTTATTTTAACAGTATTTGTTATTGAAATGGCATGAATTTAGTTATTACCGTCTGCCCGGGACAGTCAAAATATTGTCAAACGGCTTTATTTTCTTATGAAGTTTACTTTTCGAATTCATGATAAAAAAAAAACATGATTTGAGATCTCAATTAATTTCAAAATGCTCAAAACAATTTAATTATTTTTTCTTGGTCGATATTCAATCCAGTTTGCTCACAAAACTTTGAACTTGTAGTTTGAAGAGTGATTGAAAGTGGCAAGTGCAAATAAAACAAGATTGATGAGACATCATTCCAACCCAACGTTTTATTACAAACAACCATGCGTCTCCCCCCAATATGAGTTGGACCTGTGGTTTCCAAGCATCACTCTTGAATAAACGAGCAGTATATGCCAGTAAACCAAAACGCCGGGTATATTTATTGCACAAACTAATCGTGTACGATAAACACTACAGGAATCCCTTCTGGAAAGCAATTTACATTCCAGCTGGGCCGGCCTTTTTACGGACATCGTTTCAGATAACTTTATTTCGTTGTTGATGCAAAAGAAATCGATTTGTAATTTTCTATTTATAAATTTAACTATTAAAAAAATAGATGAAAATTCGCAAGTCAAAAATATTTGTTTTTTTTTACCGTGACAACCATTAATATTCGTTTACTTGCACTTACCGCGAAATACGCAGACCACCAGCAGTAGCCAGAACCCAATCACGGCGTCCATCATTTGCCAATTCCGTTCGATTCTCGCCATCATCGAGATTGATCGCCCGGAACGGTTCAGAGATGAAAACTTGCTTCCTCACAGCTGATTTTCATCGACTTCGTCATTCGACCACATAATCTTCCCTTGTAGGTAATGAAGTTTTCAACTTTTCTCACTGTTGTCACACAAACTGCACTTTTTCCACTTTTTCCAACCACTTGAACATTTCCTCTTTGTTAATTAATTGAATTCGCCACACGTTTCTGGCCGCAGAAAATTAGCCGCTGAAGCTCGTTAACTTAATCCACAGAAGAGGGGAGGGGGGGAAATCCCATTTCACCTGGAAAAAGGACCCGTTCCACTAATCGAGCTCGATGGTGTAATCCAATTAGTTGGCTTTACTTCCTCTGCGCTCGGGTGAAGTTGTAGATCTGCTTTTCACAATTAATTTGTCATCAATTGTAGTGACGTCAGAACAGTTTTCTGAAATTGAAAGCGAGAAAAATTGATACAAAATGAGAATTTGATCTGACTTATAGAGATTATTTCTAAATAATTTTCTCGAATTGCTTTGAGGGACCAAAATTCTAACACCCCCTAATTATTTCGTAGTTTGTCACTCTAAGCAAAGTTACTTTCAAACAACGAAAACGTCCAAGAAACTTCTCCATCACGTAGGACGACGTTTTCGCAGGAAAACTTGCCGGTTCCAAAGATAGAAGCACCCACGCCTTTATCGTCACCTGTGGCTTTAAGAGCTCACGCTACAAAAAGTTTACCCCAAATCTGCATTACTGTCAATGTCACGGCGAAAGTCAAAGTCACGGTTTTCTGTCATAATAGATAAGCTCCCTGAATCAGGAGTTGTCGCAAAAAGTTAAAGTTTTTAACGCTGCTTTGTTTGAGCTGTGCACGTGGAGCTCTCCAGCGAAAGTGTTGTTTTTGTCTCGAGGAGCAAATTAAGCTAATCTAACGTAACACCGTCACGTTTAAGAGAAGGATCATTTGGGAGATTAAAATAACAACAATAGAAGTTAGTTATTACAACGCAGGGCAACATTTCATCACGAGTCGCTCTATTCTGCAGCTCACGTTACCTGTTTTCCATGAGAAAATTGGATTTTCATGGAATGTATTGATAGGATTTGGCTCGACGCACGGTCCACTCTGGGATGGATGGTGGTCCGAAAGCAAACACCTCAGCCACTCTGACCACCGGCATCAGTGACTGATTAGCTTACCACATGGACTCAATGAGGTGGTGCACAGAGTGGTTACATCATAAAGGGAAACTATCGTGTTTTAAAAATGAGAAATAAGGAAACAATCTTTTTTTGATCTCAAATAAACACATGTAAAGAAACATATTTTTCACAAAACCATAAGTTTACTAAACACTATTCTCTCCTATGTTTTTTGTTTATTGGGCATGTCTGCGTTACGGAGAAGACTCAATCCAATTAATTAATAAAGCCTAGCTGAAAATCACATCTAAGATTCTGGGATGCCTAAGAGATCGAAGATTCGGTAACAGTGGAATCCTATATTCCAATAAACTGGAGTATTTTTCTGAGAAACACAGCAAAACAACTTGAATTTTGGAATGTTGAAAATTTTGTAGGTTGAATATTACCTCTATTTTGAGTAATATTACCGAAAAATGTGTAAAAATTTGATCCTAATGAATATTCAACAGAAATTGATAATATTCCTCATTTTCTGATGTAATATAACACATTTTTTTAACACAAAATCTGTCACCATTTCGTCGCCGTCGTGCTAACTTGTCGTGCATTTTGAACCAAATTGATCTTCACAGATCCCCAAAATTCGATTTCAATCCTGAGATATTCAACGAAATTCGAAAAAACTCTGTGCATTTTTGTCACTTTGAATATGAAAGTAGTTTCAATCTTGTCGCGACAACTGGCCAAAGGGATATTAAGTCAGAACGCGTTTGACGCACGTACAAGTGAGACTACCGTAAACATTTGTACTTATAACTCAGGACTGCAGCAACCAACTTCAACCAACTTATAGACAATGCACATTATGGTGAGCCAAATAAAACATGTTTGTTATTGTTTACATTGCGTGATTTCGTTTCTGTTTATTCAAGGTCAAAAATTAAAACGCGTTTTTCTCGGAACGTCGAAATGGCGGGTGCGACAAGATAGAACGACGACGTCGATTTCCTGGTAAATATTGCCATCATTTTTTTCAGTGAAAACTGATTTTTGTAGACTCCCCCTTCCCCCTTCAAAATCGGTACGAAAAACCAGTATTCATAAAAATGTTTTTTCTTCAATACTTTAAATTTTGTATGAAAATAGAAGTAAATTCAATTGCAAACATGTTAAAGTCCATTTTCCTGCGTTGATAATCATATGAATAGGCTTAGTGATTTTTCACGCTCGAAAATTGCAAATTTCACGGGGACCTCAATTTCAAAACACCAAATTTTACGCAAATTTCGCGGAACGTGAAAAATGTTAAAATAACTCTAAAAGTCTTATGTTTCAATCACAGAAACTACTTTTCATGCTTCATTAAATACTATTCTTCAATAAACAAAAAAATCTTTCATAAATTTGAACAAAAAAATCTCCTTATTTTCAAAAAAGATTCCAACTAGTTTATGGATGGGCTCTAAATATATTCTGAAACAAAATGTAAGGGAAACGTATTCTCATTTATTGTTCTGCTTTTTTAATATTCGACTTATAAAGATAATAAAATTTCGCTGATTTGCTTCATTTAATTGAATTTCATATCAAAGCAAGATTTAACAATCTTGTCCAGCAAAACTGAGTGAAATAATTTGAATGTTTTTTGCAAATTAAGCAAATTAACATTTTTGAAAGGTTTTTATTTCCGTTTACAAAATTTAAATTTTAAATCAAAGGTAAAAAATAACTTAATTTTTAACGAAATCAAATTTTTTATACAATACATGCCATACCCGACACACTTAGGACAAACTTCGTTCTGCCTTTTTTACGTTTGTTGAGGTTTTTTTGCATTTTTGCTTATTGAGTCTCCTGTGATCAAAATTAGATTTTAAGTAACTTTCTCCATACAATTTGCCGATGCTTCGGAATAGGATTCGGAATCGGATTCCAGAGTGGCCAAAATTTTCACTTTTTTACGTAAGAACATTCCTTGGACTCTTATATAAACCCAACGCAACAAAGAGCGCTCCGATCTGACTTTCCGTTACCAACTGATGCGCGTTCGAACAAATTCGTCGAAATTTATATATATATAGATGAAAACATATCAAGCTTTCAAATGAAATTTAATAAAATTTACTTAAATAGTCTGTATAGATGAAATAAGTATTATGTTGTTATTTAGAATAACAAACATGAATTGAGAAAATTGATAAATTTCATGAATTTCATCCAATGTTAGTAATTGAACAAGAGTATTTACTCACTTAATTCTACAGTAGTTCATAAGATTATGTTTATTCCTATTTGAGTTAGATAAATCATTTGGAGAAAAATCGTTACAGTTTCACACAAACATACAATTTCACGGGATTTCGCGGAAAAAGTCAAATTTCACGGATTTCACGCTGTCCGCGAAATCGTGAAATTTCATTAACCCTTCATATGACGCATGATTGAGTTTGTTTTAAGAGATTTGAAATTTTTGTAAAATTTGGTGATTTTTTTTCCTCAATACTCAATTTAATGAGGAAAAAAAAAATTTTTTTTTTCCTCAATACTTAATTTAATTGTCCGAGCCACGTAGCCTAGTGGTAACGCTTCCGCCTCGTAAGCGGTAGATCGGGGATCAAATACCGGCTCGGACCAACACAACTGGTGATCTTTTTCCCTTCTGGATTCGATTGCTTAGTAAAGGGAAGGTAGTGTATCGTCACAAACTGGACCTTATCACGACACCTTAGGGAGGCGACCTATGGAATGTTAACATTAACCTTACCATGTTAACATTACGTTGAGAAAGAAACTGCCACTGAATCCGCTTTGTAAATGCCGGCCCCGATACTCTTCAAGGGTGTTCCCCTCAGGAACTGGGAAAGATTTACTTTTTACTTAATTTAATTGAAAACTGATGTGTGTGATAAAACCAGACTGGTGTAAAATCCATTTTAGAAAACTTTTTTTCATTGAAATGTTGATACTATGGGTTCTCATAAGCATTTTGACAGCTGCAACTATTTTGCAAAATCAAAAACAACAAGTTACTATTTAACAAACTGTTGTTCAGAGGTAACTTGGCAGAACAGCTTCTGTTTTGAACTTTGAATTTTGCGAAAAAGTGTAATGAAGCTTGAGAATTAGCCAAAAGTTCAAATTGCCAAAATGCTAATTCGGCAATATATCGTGTTGCTCCTGAACTGTTAAATTCAAACAACACTATTTTTCAATTAAAAAAATCATGAGTGCATTCCATTAAAAGATCGCATATGATAGTCCAGTGTTTCTCAACCGGTGAGGAATTCCCCCCTGAGGGAGAATTTGGCCATTCTAGGGGGGGGGGGATAAGGATCAATTGTAATCTTGTGCATTTGAGCATGAGCATGAGCATGAGCATGGTTGACTGCCAATGAGCTGCTACTCCGTTATTGACAGATCAGCTGAAGTTAAACAATGAATCAAAAATGATCAGTGGGAGCCAACCATCCGTTCACTGTTTAACCCCTGAAGACCCCGACTTTATTAGTCAATACCGGCGCCCTCCCAAGAAGCCTGCAGTTCAACGAAAGGGAGGAATGTTAGTCCGATAGTTGAAGTTGCAGACTCATCAAGCACATAGTTTTTCGCTATATACTTGTTGATACCGCTTGAGACCGTTGAATCCACAGCATCTCCTTCAAGCATCACGTGATTATTTTTTTGGGTTAGTAGGATAAGGTATTGGCTTTTCGATGCCTCCCGAGCTACGACGCTATGGGGAGGACTTTCATAACAGACCCGTCGGCGAGCCTTCCGAGCAACGATGCTATGGGAAGGTCTTTCTGGTTTACACACAAAATCACACACACAGTAATTTTGCTCCACTATTAACTCAACGATCCAAATTGTCAGTGCGTCTTTCGTTCATTATATAGAATTGGCTTTTTCACCGCAAAAAAAATTAAACCTTATTCGAAAAATTTAAACACAATCCACCCGACGCCGTGCCTTCCGATCAACGATGATATAGGAAGGGATTTGAAAATCACAAAATAAATCACTTTTCACTCCGCATATTTTTTACGACCATGCGCTCCCTTTGTCAATTATGCACTCTGCACTCGAACAGCGACACAAAAGAGATGGAAAATAACACGAAAAAACAGGACTGCGCGTCCCACAAGCACCGCACTACTCAATTGTAATCTTGTGCATTTAATTGACGAAAACATCAATATATAATCCAATGCCATTAAATGTGTCTGAAACCCTTAATTCGTATCTAACAATTTCTTTGGAACATTCATTTTGAATTTTCATATTTTCTCATACGCGAGCAGTTGTTCCTTTTTTCTTGCTTTGGATGAAAAATGAGTACCTATTCCTACATTTTTTAAAGCAAGTATTTTCAATAACTCCTACGAGTTTTCACATTACTCCATAGTTCAAGAAATCATAAACAAGATTTCCAAATATTTTCTTGATTTTTTTTTAATTTGTTGAAATATTTAAAAATGTTGAGACAGTTTGTTTATTTTATGAATGAGATATTTTTTATTTATCTGTATTTTGATTTGATGTTGAACAAATATTTAAAATAGATTTTGCATTATAATAATTATGTGCATAGCATATGCATATTTGTTATAATATTTGCATTGTTTAGTTTGGCATGCAAGCTGCATAATTATATGTTTCAAATGTCTGTAATCATGAAATTTATGCATTGATACTTATTTTGTAAGAAGGGGGTAATGTGGTTCCTGAAAATTAGTCAAGGGGGGAATGGGACGTACAAGGTTGAGAATCACTGTGATAGTTGCATGGACTTTTTGAGGAAAAATGGTTTGCGGGGACTTTTTTTTTCCTTAATATTTTGAAGTTTTTTTGAAAAAATATTGTTTTGCCCTCTAATTTTTCAGATAGGGGTGACATAATCTTTGAAAAATATTTGTAATGGCCTTATGCAAAAGGGGGTTTAATGGAATATTGATAAAGAACGAACTGAACGAAAAATATGATTTTTTGACCTGACAAAAGATAGACCTGGCTGAAGTTATCCTGGACGGTTATCCTACGGCCGCTAACGGCGGCCATCTTTATGGCATCCAGGATAACTTCTGGTTATCCTACGGCCGATTATAACAAATAAAAATGATTAAAGGAAGTAAACATTATTTAAACAATTGCAAGGTTCAGTGTTAAAAAAATATAAAAATGAAAAACAAACAAATGATGCAAAATTTGAATTTACAAAAAAAAAAATCTGAAAAACGTAAACGCTCCCAAAAAGAAAAATGAATGAATGAAAATAAAAATTCAAATCCTCGTTAGGCCAGCTATGAGAGGTTAATACAATTATTTCAATAATGCAGAACATTATGACCTAGTTCTACAAGCATGTTTTTCAATTCGGCATGCTGGCCAAGTAATTTTAAAAATGTTTTCTGAACATATTATAATAAAATTTGGAATAAATTCAAAGAAATTCTCAAAGAACCTCGTAGGGCCAGCTATGGGAAGTTGATAAAATTATTCTAAAAATGTAGAACATTATTTCCAAGTCCTACAAGCATGTTTTTCAATTCGGCATGCTTGCCAAATAATTTTAAAAATGTTTTCAGAACATATTATAATAAAATTTGGAATAAATTCAAAGAAATTCTCAAAGAACCTCGTAGGGCCAGCTATGGGAAGTTGATAAAATTATTCTAAAAATGTAGAACATTATTTCCGAGTCCTACAAGCATGTTTTTCAATTCGGCATGCTCGCCAAGTAATTTTAAAAATGTTTTCAGAACATATTATAATAAAATTTGGAATAAATTCAAAGAAATTCTCAAAGAACCTCGTAGGGCCAGCTATGGGGAGTTGATAAAATTATTCTAAAAATGTAGAACATTATTTCCAAGTCCTACAAGCATGTTTTTCAATTCGGCATGCTTGCCAAGTAATTTTCAAAATGTTTCCTGAACATATTTTAATAAAATTTGGAATAAATTCAAAGAAATTCTCAAAGAACCTCGTAGGGCCAGCTATGGGGAGTTGATAAAATTATTCTAAAAATGTAGAACATTATTTCCGAGTCCTACAAGCATGTTTTTCAATTCGGCATGCTTGCCAAGTAATTTTAAAAATGTTTTCAGAACATATTATAATAAAATTTGGAATAAATTCAAAGAAATTCTCAAAGAACCTTGTAGGGCCAGCTATGGGGAGTTGATAAAATTATTCTAAAAATGTAGAACATTATTTCCAAGTCCTACAAGCATGTTTTTCAATTCGGCATGCTTGCCAAGTAATTTTAAAAATGTTTTCAGAACATATTACAATAAAATTTGGAATAAATTCAAAGAAATTCTCAAAGAACCTCGTAGGGCCAGCTATGGGGAGTTGATAAAATTATTCTAAAAATGTAGAACATTATTTCCGAGTCCTACAAGCATGTTTGTCAATTCGGCATGCTCGCCAAGTAATTTTAAAAATGTTTTCAGAACATATTATAATAAAATTTGGAATAAATTCAAAGAAATTCTCAAAGAACCTCGTAGGGCCAGCTATGGGGAGTTGATAAAATTATTCTAAAAATGTAGAACATTATTTCCAAGTCCTACAAGCATGTTTTTCAATTCGGCATGCTTGCCAAGTAATTTTAAAAATGTTTTCAGAACATATTATAATAAAATTTGGAATAAATTCAAAGAAATTATCAAAGAACCTCGTAGGGCCAGCTATGGGGAGTTGATAAAATTATTCTAAAATGTAGAACATTATTTCCAAGTCCTACAAGCATGTTTTTCAATTCAGCATGCTTGCCAAGTAATTTTCAAAATGTTTTCAGAACATATTATAATAAAATTTGGAATAAATTCAAAGAAATTATCAAAGAACCTTGTAGGGCCAGCTATGGGGAGTTGATAAAATTATTCTAAAATGTAGAACATTATTTCCAAGTCCTACAAGCATGTTTTTCAATTCGGCATGCTTGCCAAGTAATTTTAAAAATGTTTCCTGAACATATTTTAATAAAATTTGGAATAAATTCAAAGAAATTCTCAAAGAACCTCGTAGGGCCAGCTATGGGGAGTTGATAAAATTATTCTAAAAATGTAGAACATTATTTCCGAGTCCTACAAGCATGTTTTTCGGCATGCTTGCCAAGTAATTTTAAAAATGTTTCCTGAACATATTTTAATAAAATTTGGAATAAATTCAAAGAAATTCTCAAAGAACCTCGTAGGGCCAGCTATGGGGAGTTGATAAAATTATTCTAAAAATGTAGAACATTATTTCCAAGTCCTACAAGCATGTTTTTCAATTCGGCATGCTTGCCAAGTAATTTTAAAAATGTTTTCAGAACATATTTTAAAATGTTGAATAAATTCAATGAAATTCAAAAAAAACTCGTGGGACCAGCTATAAGAAATTGATAACTTTATTCTAAAAATGAAGAACATAAATAATTTTTCTAAAAATATTTTTCAATTTACTTGGCAATTAAGCATGCCGAATAAAAGTACATGCTAATAGAACTTAAACATTGTGTTCTGCATTTTAAAATAATTTTATCAACTCCTCATAGCTGGCCCTACGAGGTTCTTTGAGAATTTCTTTGAATTTATTCCAAATTTTATTATAATATGTTCTGAAAACATTTTTAAAATTACTTGGAAAGCATGCCGAATTGAAAAACATGCTTGTAGGACTTGGAAATAATGTTCTACATTTTTAGAATAATTTTATCAACTCCCCATAGCTGGCCCTACGAGGTTCTTTGAGAATTTCTTTGAATTTATTCCAAATTTTATTATAATATGTTCTGAAACATTTTTAAATTACTTGGCAAGCATGCCGAATTGAAAACATGCTTGTAGGACTTGGAAATAATGTTCTACATTTTTAGAATAATTTTATCAACTCCTCATAGCTGGCCCTACGAGGTTCTTTGAGAATTTCTTTGAATTTATTCCAAATTTTATTATAATATGTTCTGAAAACATTTTTAAAATTACTTGGCAAGCATGCCGAATTGAAAAACATGCTTGTAGGACTTGGAAATAATGTTTTACATTTTTAGAATAATTTTATCAACTCCGCATAGCTGGCCCTAGGAGGTTTTGACTGTTTAGTTAAATCCTTTCATTTATTTCTGAGGAGCCTTGGGATTTTTCAGAATGTTTGAATTTATTTAATTTTGAATCCGTTATCCAAATTATTCACCTTTTTTAAGATTTTGGAAAACCAAACTTTGTTATTGTTTAAACAGTGTTTAATTTCTTGAATCATATTTATTTTTCATAATCTGCCGTAGGATAACCTAAAGTTATCCTGGATGCCATAAAGATGGCTGCCGTTTTTAGCCGTAGGATAACCTCCCAGGATAACTTCCCATCTAAGAGGAAGATGGGAAGTTATCCTTTGACAGTTATCCTACGGCCTGCGGCCGCCATTTTTATGGCGTCCAGGATAACTTCCCCGGGATAACTTCCACGATCTAAAAGATAGATTGATTTATGGTTTAAGTTATTATTTGCATTTGCATATTTTTAGAAATAACTATTCAATTTATGCTTTCAAAGTATTACGTGGCCAAAAATATCAAATTAATTTGAACGTTGACAAAATCGGGAAAAGTTGAAAAAATTCTTGTCAAGTCGGGTTTGGTCAAAAATGGGATGGCACTGTATTTCTAAACAATATATTTAAAAAAATAAGGAATCTGATGAAAATATTTTCAGACAGCTAAATTTTTGAAACTTCTTACAATTTTTCCCAAATAGCCAAACTAATCCCTTTTTCTTGTGCGTCTAAGACAGCTAAAATCGGATGAAATGGCACGGAGGTATTATTTTTGAAACAATTGCAATTTTTCGAACCACCGTAGCACGATGTTGGTCAAACTAATGACCAAACAAAAAACGGGTCTAATTATTTTGGCCATGAGCCCGATCGGAGAATTTTTTTTTGGTTTAGGCTCTTTTCAAATATATATAGATTTGAATTTTTAAATGATAAAATATAAAATATATAAAAATATAAAAAGATACATTTTATTATTTTTCGTAATTTGCCCTATTCCACTTTTTTCAAATGATTCCTTGCTTGAATCCGAAATAAAATACAAATTTAGTCTCCTTAGATTTGATTTTAATGCCAAATTTTATGAAACATGTAATCTACAAGGGAAATTTATTTTATCATTTCTAAGCCAAACCAACTCAAAAGGCCTTTCTTCATTCAACACAGACATATTCATTTCCAAATTAGTGTTTGTTTGTAAAAAATATAACTTTCAAGCAGAGTTGCCAGGTTGCCAGAAATATGGGGGGATGCCAGATTTTTCAAGTGTCAGCCAGAATAAAGATTCTTCTTGTCAGTGCCAGATTTTGTTGGATTTGTAATAAAAACAAATTTTAATTAATTATTAATTATTAATATTAATATTTTTTTTTTTTATTTGTTGAAAACAAAAATTTTCCTGAATAAGCCAAATTTATGCTTATATGTGCGCATAATACAAAAAATAGTGCTTTAACATCCTGTCGTTTGTCGTTGATTGAATTGATCAATAAAGCAGGAGATTTTTTAGAGTGAGTAAAAATCCACAATGTTTATTTAATCAAAATCATAAGCCAATATATTTACGGCATCACACTTTTGTAAGCCCAGCAATAACATTACTTTGTTAGCTATTCAACAGCAGCTGTACTCAATCAAGTGTCACGATGAAAATATTTGCATATCCAAATTTGTTTGTACCATGCTTACTCGAAGGTGATGCGTTGTTTTGATTGAGTAAATATTGAGTAAAACATCAGAATGAGACGCATTGGCAATGAGAGTCATGGATCATGAAAAAATTAACATTTTTTGTGACTATATGGCGTTCTTGAAGATAAACTTTAAGATAGTAAATATGGCAAATCTTCATGCTTATTGTTATGATTCAGCTTATCCATATGATTTCACACCAATAACCTCACTTCACCATCTTGTTTCCAACAGAAATCCATTAATTTTCCCCACTTACTTGAAAATTTTCCTCCATTACTTTTTATGAAGCCAACGTCTGTTTTTCGTTTCTCCTCGCTTTCCCCATAAATGCTAATAACTATTCAATTTATGCTTTCAAAGTATTACGTGGCCAAAAATATCAAATTAATTTGAACGTTGACAAAATCGGGAAAAGTTGAAAAAATTCTTGTCAAGTCGGGTTTGGTCAAAAATGGGATGGCACTGTATTTCTAAACAATATATTTAAAAAAATAAGGAATCTGATGAAAATATTTTCAGACAGCTAAATTTTTGAAACTTCTTACAATTTTTCCCAAATAGCCAAACTAATCCCTTTTTCTTGTGCGTCTAAGACAGCTAAAATCGGATGAAATGGCACGGAGGTATTATTTTTGAAACAATTGCAATTTTTCGAACCACCGTAGCACGATGTTGGTCAAACTAATGACCAAACAAAAAACGGGTCTAATTATTTTGGCCATGAGCCCGATCGGAGAATTTTTTTTTGGTTTAGGCTCTTTTCAAATATATATAGATTTGAATTTTTAAATGATAAAATATAAAATATATAAAAATATAAAAAGATACATTTTATTATTTTTCGTAATTTGCCCTATTCCACTTTTTCAAATGATTCCTTGCTTGAATCCGAAATAAAATACAAATTTAGTCTCCTTAGATTTGATTTTAATGCCAAATTTTATGAAACATGTAATCTACAAGGGAAATTTATTTTATCATTTCTAAGCCAAACCAACTCAAAAGGCCTTTCTTCATTCAACACAGACATATTCATTTCCAAATTAGTGTTTGTTTGTAAAAAATATAACTTTCAAGCAGAGTTGCCAGGTTGCCAGAAATATGGGGGGATGCCAGATTTTTCAAGTGTCAGCCAGAATAAAGATTCTTCTTGTCAGTGCCAGATTTTGTTGGATTTGTAATAAAAACAAATTTTAATTAATTATTAATTATTAATATTAATATTTTTTTTTTTTATTTGTTGAAAACAAAAATTTTCCTGAATAAGCCAAATTTATGCTTATATGTGCGCATAATACAAAAAATAGTGCTTTAACATCCTGTCGTTTGTCGTTGATTGAATTGATCAATAAAGCAGGAGATTTTTTAGAGTGAGTAAAAATCCACAATGTTTATTTAATCAAAAATCATAAGCCAATATATTTACGGCATCACACTTTTGTAAGCCCAGCAATAACATTACTTTGTTAGCTATTCAACAGCAGCTGTACTCAATCAAGTGTCACGATGAAAATATTTGCATATCCAAATTTGTTTGTACCATGCTTACTCGAAGGTGATGCGTTGTTTTGATTGAGTAAATATTGAGTAAAACATCAGAATGAGACGCATTGGCAATGAGAGTCATGGATCATGAAAAAATTAACATTTTTTGTGACTATATGGCGTTCTTGAAGATAAACTTTAAGATAGTAAATATGGCAAATCTTCATGCTTATTGTTATGATTCAGCTTATCCATATGATTTCACACCAATAACCTCACTTCACCATCTTGTTTCCAACAGAAATCCATTAATTTTCCCCACTTACTTGAAAATTTTCCTCCATTACTTTTTATGAAGCCAACGTCTGTTTTTCGTTTCTCCTCGCTTTCCCCATAAATGCTAAAGTTTTGATTTGTGCAAATCATATCAGCAGATTTTCCCGTCTGTTTGGTAACTCACCCACCCACCATATGGAGAGTGTTTTTCACCCCTATCATTTTAGGAAATTGGTGTTCCAACCAATAAAAAAACCAAACTGTTTGCGAATAACGCAGCCGACATGGGAATCGGTATCTGTGGTCTATAATGAGATAAGATAAACAACAACACAGCCTCTCCAGACTGAAGGTGCACGAAGGCATTCCGACATTAACCTGTCAAAATGAACACCGAAAAGTGACAGTTGCCAAACGTGCCTCCAGATAAGGGCACGCTATCGCGTAATTGCTTCGTGAGCCTCGGAATACCACCTACGACGAGGTATGCTCAGTTTTACACAGTTACAAAGATCCTTCTATTATAATTATAAGAAAAGTCTTTAAAACTTTTTATGTATTTCATTCTTTTCCGAATTGTCAAAACTTTTTGCCAATATCAAGTAGGCTGTCAATTTTCTAACTGTGCTTAGCTAAAAATGTCAATCATCCATTAGCGATTCGCAGCGAACGTTGAGCGATGACAATTTATGACAGCCATCGCTGATGGCGATAAAAATGGCCATCGATTTTGAATTGACCAATAACTCTATTTTGATAATTCGATTATCGCCGACGTAGATGTCGTTTCGAAAGAGCTTCAGGTCTGGTAGGTCCAGAAGTTGAAATAAATCTTTTCCGCGGAACAAAGAACAATCAGCAGTATTAGCTTTTCGGTGATGATTATTGTAAACCAATCGTTCCATCATTCACAGTTTTGTTTACAATGAATCACGTGTGAAAATAGAATAAAAATTATACACTATATATTGATGCAAAGGGAAAAACCATTGTTGACCATTGGATGGAGAGTAAACAATCGGATATTGATGCCTTGCAGAAATTGCTTCTGGTTTCCGTCTTGGCGTAGTCCGCAGACATCAAACATCTGGATATTTTTGCTTCTTTCGAACTCTGCTATTTCTCCGTGACCAACCTGTTAGAAGGTTGTCTAAACAGAGACAAAATCAATTACCCGTCCTTGGAGCGATTTGTTTAGTTTAAGTGCGATTTGAATTCTGTTTGTTCCTACCGCTCTCGCTCACTCGTCTTAGTATTATGACGAGCTTTTAGCGATTCTTCTTAGCCAAATAAGACTTCCAGAGCATTGGAATATTCAAATGTTGGTCGTAATGAAGCTTTAAAATTATTAATGCTTTGAAACTAGTTTAAAATGAGATTTCTGGTAATATTTGAGCAACTCTGTACAAAGTCGGCCGATTTCGACCATTTTTATTTTTTGTATTTTTTATTTAGCTCAAACTTTGTGGGGACCTTCCCTATGACCAAATAAGCTATTTTGTGTCATTGATTCACCCATACCTACAAGTCTCCATACAATTTTGGCAGCTGTCCATACAAAAATGATACGTAAATATTCAAACAGCTGTAACTTTTGAGTGAATTTTCGGATCAATTTGGTGTCTTCGGCAAAGTTGTAGGTATTGTTGAGGACTACTGAGAAAAAAAACACGGAAAAAATTTTTTCCACAAAAACTAAATTTCACAAAATACAAAATACATTTTCGAGATTTTTTTATATGTTTTAGAGGACAAAAACCCCCAACTTTTGAGCCATAGAGAAACATGGTCAAAAAATCTTCCACCAAGTTATGAATTTTTGATTTTTTCGAAGAGATCCGAAAATTTTACGAATGTCTCATATTTTGACATTGAAAATCGGACCATTAGTTGCTGAGATATCGACATTAGAAAATGGTGTTATGGTGAGACTTAAAAACTTCCATTTTTCTGTTTGTTTTTCTTTAAGCGGCTGCATTTCAGCAACCCGAGGTCCAATCTTCAATGTCTCTTAGTCAATTTTATAGCAACATTTCTGAAATTTTCAAAAAAAAAATGGTTAGGAATGGTCACGCATGGCCACTTTTTAAAAATCGAAAAACTGCAAATTCGCTGATATCAAACTTTCGGTGGCTATATCACGTCAAATGTGTTTTTGAATAAAATTTCTATTTTTTTCAAAAATCACATTTTTTTCAAAAATTTATAACTCGTCGGCAGATTTTTTGACCATGTTTGGCTCGAAAGTTGCAAGTTTTTGTCCCCATATCATATATACATATCAAAAAAATCTCGAAAATAAAAAAAATACGTATTTTGGGAAATTGAGTTATTGTGAAAAAAAAGTTGATTTAAAAAATCTGCAATTTTTTCCGTGTACCTTATTTTTTTCTCAAATTAACACCAAATTGATCAGAAAATTCTCTCAAAAATTACAGCTGTTTGAATATTTACGTACAATTTTTGTATGGACAGTAGCCAAAATTGTATGGAGACTTGTATGGGTGAACCAATGACGCAAAATAGCTTATTTGGTCATAGGGAAGGCCCCCACAAAGTTTGAGCCAAATAAAAAATACAAATAAAATCCATTTCCGGTTTTGGTAGAGAATTGCTCATTTTTTCAAAAGTGGTACGAAAAATCAGGAGGCAAAAAATGTGTTTTCTGAAAACTGTTTTTTTTAAATTGAAATCTTGTCAAGGAACCATCCATAAACCACGTGGACACTTTTTGGATATCTCAGACCACAAACTCACAGCCCCCACCCCCCTCCCCCTCCCTCCTCCCTCATACCTTAGTGTGCAATTTCCAAACAAAACCATTTTTTTGTATAGAGTGTGGACAAACGTTGACTACTAAAATGTTGAGTAATTGTAATATGGATATCAAATGATCGGGAATTTTTGAATATACCAAAAAATAACAAAACTAAGCATTTCTGAAAAAAATCTTTAATAGTTTTTGTCAGAATGGATATAAGATGATAGGTAATTTTGCGTACATTTCAATAGTTATATTATTTGGTGAAATACCTTTACTACTTACTTTTGAAAAAAAAAAATATGTTTACAACATGGCTATCAAATGATCCATATTATTTTTATGCATTTCGATGTTTTTTTTTAATATTCTTAAATGTTTACAAAGTTACTTATTCAAAAAAAATGCTGAAATTGTGGTTCAAAATATTGAAATTTTCGTCATTCTTCGCAATTTTTTTTGTTATGTCATGTTTCCGAGGAATCCAATAAAAATCTTTTAGACGTAGGCGCTTTGGTCCAGACACGGTCAAAACGCCATTTTAAGTTTTCATACGACTTTTTCAAATGTTAAGGTAGATTGTTCAAGCTTCTTATTTTTTTCCCAACAGCTCAAATCGGATGAAATTGCGCGAAAAATGAAAAAAAATGCAGTTTTTCGAACCACCCTTGCACGGTGTATATCACCCTAATGGCCAAACTAAAATATACGTATAACATGCTGTTTCCTTTGCCCGTTTTCAGCACGTTCGATCCTCTGTGATTTTTTGACAGCATTCAATTGCCAAAAAAAGGAATAGCTGGCCAAAATCGAGATTTGTCATTATCAGAGCATTCCTTTATAATTATATTAGGGTTTCAAAAACGGATTCGCACTATTTTTAGGTGTCAAGTTTCGCGATGATTACAGATACAAAAAAGATTTTTTTTACAATTGATAACGATGCATGGCAAACATTATAAAAGAAATGCATTCGAAAAAAATGAATTGCCGAGTCATTTGCCAATCGCAAAACATGTTCAGAACCGATAAATAACACCCAACATGATCAATGCATGCGGCATTCTCCCTTTTTCACTCTTGTTCGACATTGCAGTTGTACAACAACTGTTCCGCATAAACTACAATTTCCCTCATTATCCACGCAACAATATTTTCGCATTAAACTCACGTGTGATAGCTTCAAACCCATCAGCCCGAGCATCTTGATTTGTGGTCTACCAGTTTCTGGCAGTCGCGCCAAAACGCCAAGTTTCCGAACCTCAATTAATTATCATATTGCACACACACACCAATTTCGCAAACAAGTGCTGGCACCGATTTGATAAGACGATCCTCACCTCACCGTCCAAACTGTGTTGGCTCTGCTCTCCGGTTTCTTCGTGACCAGGATTGCCACTTTAATTAATTGAAATTTGTTGTTTTTCCCTCCTCGGGCACCGATTCACCCACAATCACACCAAATGCACGCCAAATATTACAGTTATTGAACTTTATTTTCTGCTTCTTGCTACTCGGTTGGTGTTTTTTCTCCCCCGTGTGGAAGAAATGATGTGTAAATCCTCTAATTAAAAGCTTTATTTATCACAACGACTCACAGCACTGGGAAAACTTTTTTCCCAGAAAAGGGGAAAACTTTCGTTTTGGACGAAAAACAATTGCAACAATACTCTTTCTTTAGATGGTGACGGAGGATTCGAGGAAAAATTGCGGTTTGTTTTTCTTTCTCTTTGGGAAATTAAATTTTCCTCGCTCGATGATTTTCTTCGGACGTTGCTCCTAATCCAACACTGCGATGTTACCGGCCTCAAAAGTGGTCATAAAAATCTAGCACTTTGTAAACACTTAACACACTTCATCGACCATTGAACCGCTCTTCACTTTATTTTTATCCAATTAATGCTTTTTTCCACTGTATCAGATTTCCACCACGGTGATGATGGACCACACTGAAATTCTAGATTACACTAAGGATAGACGGTGACTCACAGCACAGCAACAGGGAATAAGATTTGCGGCCTCGATCTTCACGTTCACAGAGTGATATTCCGTTGGTGAAGAAGACTACTAGACACTACCAGAGTTGAAAGTTTTGGAGAAAAATACGACGCTTATCTTAGAACAACGACAAAGCTTTGTACAGTTAGCTCGTGAAAAACACTAAGTACACACACTAAAAACACTACAGAGAGAAGAGAGGGTGACGTGGGCTAAGAATTCCCACCCAAAAAAAAAACAGTAAGAATTTCCCGGACTTTGCTGCCACTACCGGTGGAACTGGGTGGAACACTCCCGGAAGAGGAAAAGGCGCAGAAAGCGAACCGACAGATTCCACGGTCACGGCTAGACTGAAGCAAACGGATGTGGGAGCTCAAACTTGAACCCAAACAGACCAGCCACAGCCACCGTGTACCTTCCTCACTGTGTCTAGCTGTGTCGTTGCATAGGCCACGCGAGATACTGTGCTGGAATGCTTTGAGCACTTGGTCTACTGGAAATTAGGACATAGAGTTTAATGTTGTCAAAATGACAAAATCAAAGGAAGCAAAAAGGTATTAAGAGGCAGTATTTGTAGATTCTGCTCGGTTTGTTCTAGAGGTCGTATCGAGGTGCTCCGATTTGGATGAAACTTTCAGGGTTTGTTTGTCTATACATGAGATGAACTCATGCCAAATATGAGCCCTCTACGACAAAGGGAAGTGGGGTAAAACGGGCATTGAAATTTGAGGTCCAAAAAACATGAAAAATCTTAAAATTGCTCGCATTTCCGTAAAACTTGATCAATTCCAACTCTCTTAGATGCATTCGAATGGTCTTTCGAAGCCCTTCAAAATGTGCTATAGACATCCAGGATTGGTTTAACTTTTTCTCATAGCTTTTGCAAATTGCTGTTAAAATTTGATTTTTTTAAAACCATAATATCTTTTTGCAACAGCCTCCAACACCCATACTCCCATAGGTCAAAAGATAGGTAATTTCATGGACTATAAGCTTACGGTATTAACTTTTTGGCCAATCGCAGTTTTTCTCATAGTTTTACGATTTTTCTAGAACAAACATTTTACAACGTTGGTTTTTGCCCTGTAGGCCAAGAAACCGGCACTTTTTGGTCTCAATTTTGTCATTTTCGGAATCCTTGGTCAATTTTACGTAAGTTAGAAGTATTGGAGTTGTAATTTTGATTTAAAAAATAATTAAATAAAACATTTTTGAAAAAAGAAATAGAACTTATTTACCCTAAGATCAATACGTCATATGCTGTATCAAGTAGGCGAAAACTTGTTTTACAAAGTTTTATCCGACAAAATTCTAAATAATATTTTAATTAATTCTAAATGGCATTTTTTCCAATCAAATTCAAAATTACAACACTTCAATCTAATGTAAAATTTTCTGAGGATTCCGAATATGACAAAATTGAGACTAAAAAGTGCCGTCTTCTTAGCATACAGGGCAAAAACTAACGTTGTAAAATGTTTGTTCTAGAAAAATCGTAAAACTATGAGAAAAACTGCGATTGGCCAAAAAGTTAATACCATAGGCTTATAGTCCATGAAATTTCCTAACTTTTGACCTATGGGAGTATGGGTGTTGGAGGCTGTTGCCAAAAGTTATTAAGGTTTTAAAAAAATCCATTTTTAACAGTAATTTGCAAAAGCTATGAGAAAAAGTCAAACCAATCCTGGATGTCTATAGCACATTTTGAAGGGCTTCAAAAGACTATTCGAATGCATCTAAGAGAGTTGGAATTGAGAAGTTTTACGGAAATGCGAGCAATTTAAAGATTTTTCGTGTGTTTTGGACCTCAAACTTCAATGCCCGTTTTACCCCACTTCCCTTTGTCGTAGAGGGCTCATATTTGGCATGAGTTCATCTCATGTATAGGCAAACAAACCCTGAAAGTTTCATCCAAATCGGAGCACCTCGATACGACCTGTTTCACATCGGTGAAAAACTCGCTCTTAACTTTCTAAACGAAAGTAATTCTATAAAAATATCAGCTTTGTAGAAACTTTTTGGAAACATCGAAAAAATACAATTTCTGAATATTTAAAAAAACCCAACGTAGTATAAATTGTATTAAATTTGTATTCAAATCCCGGGCAGACGGTAATAGAGCAGTTCTCTAGGATTTCGGCCATTCGAATTTTTTTTTGTATTTTCTAATCGGACTGAAACTTTTTTGGTGCCTTCGGTATGCCCAAAGAAGCCATTTTGCATCATTAGTTTGTCCATATAATTTTCCATACAAATTTCGCAGCTGTCCATACAAAAATGATGTATGAAAATTCAAAAATCGTATCTTTTTAAGGAATTTTTTGATCGATTTGGTGTCTTCGGCAAAGTTGTAGGTATGGATACGGACTACACTGGAAAAAATAATACACGGTAAAAAAAATGGTAATTTTTTTATTTAACTTTTTATCACTAAAACTTGATTTGCAAAAAAAAACTATTTTTAATTTATTTTATTTTTTGATATAATTTAGAGGACATAAAATGCCAACTTTTCAGAAATTTCCAGGTTGTGCAAAAAATCATTGATCGAGTTATGATTTTTTTAATCAATACTTATTTTTTCAAAAAATCGAAATATTGGTCGCAAAATTTTTTCAACTTCATTTTTCAATGTAAAATTAAAATTGCAATCAAAAAGTACTTTACTGAAATTTTGATAAAGTGCACCGTTTTCAAGTTAAATCCATATTTAGGTGACTTTTTTGAAAATAGTCGCAGTTTTTCATTTTTTTAAATTAGTGCACATGTTTGCACACTTTTGGAAAAAATATTTTTGAAAAGCTGAGAAAATTCTCTATATTTTGCTTCTTCGGACTTTGTTGATACGACCTTTAGTTGCTGAGATATTGAAATGCAAAGGTGCAATGCAAAGGAAAATTTATGTTTTCTAAGTCTCACCCAAACAGCCCACCATTTTTTAATGTCGATATCTCAGCAACTAATGGTCCGATTTTCAATGTTAATACATGAAACATTTGTGAAATTTTCCGATCTTTTCGAAAACATTATTTTCAAAATTTTCAAATCAAGACTAACATTTTAAAAAGGCGTAATATTGAATGTTTGGCCCTTTTGAAATGTTAGTCTTGATTTGAAAATTTTGAAAATAATGTTTTCGAAAAGATTGGAAAATTTCACAACTGTTTTATATATTAACATTGAAAATCGGACCATTAGTTGCTGAGATATCGACATTAAATAATGGTGGGCTGTTTGGGTGAGACTTAGAAAACATCAATTTTCCTGTTTTTAAACCTTTGCATTTCAATATCTCAGCAACTAAAGGTCGTATCAACAAAGTCCGAAGAAGCAAAATATAGAGAATTTTCTCAGCTTTTCAAAAATATTTTTTCCAAAAGTGTGCAAACATGTGCACTAATTTAAAAAAATGAAAAACTGCGACTATATTCAAAAAAGTCACCTAAAAATTGATTTAACTTGAAAACGGTGCACTTTATCAAAATTTCAGTAAAGTACTTTTTGATTGCAAATTTGATTTTATATCGAAAATGCAGTTGAAAAAATTTTACGACCAAAATTTCGATTTTTTGAAAAAATCAGTATTGATTAAAAAATTCATAACTCGATCAATGATTTTTTGCACAACCTGGAAATTTCTGAAAAGTTGGAATTTTATGTCCTTTAAAACATATCAAAAATAAAAAAAATTAAAAATAGTGTTTTTTTGCAAATCAAGTTTTATTGATAAAAATTTAAATAAAAAAATCACAAAATTTTTTTTTACCGTGTATAATTTTTTTCCAGTGTAGTCCGTATCCATACCTACAACTTTGCCGAAGACACCAAATCGATCAAAAAATTCCTTAAAAAGATACGATTTTTGAATTTTCATACATCATTTTTGTATGGACAGCTGCGAAAATTATATGGACAAACTAATGATGCCAAATGGGTTCTTTGGGCATACCGAAGGCACCAAAAAAGTTTCAGTCGGATTAAAAAATACAAAAATTAAAATTGAAGAAAAAAGACCGATTTCGTGGAGAATTGGTCAATAACAAAATTCGTGCCATTTCAATAACAAATACTGTTAAAATAACAAAAAGTGTTATGGAATATTCTTGCAAAATCCATTTTTTTCCATAAGAGTTTAATCATAGTTTATGTTATTATAACACAATTTGTTATTGGTCTGATATTGGTTGAAAGCCAAAACAACTTGGGAATAACATTTTTTTTGTTATGGGAAAATAACTCCAACTGTAATTGGGATGATCGGATTTGTTGTTAAAATAACAAAACAGAATAACAAAGATTTGTTCGAAGAATAACTCAAAATGTTATTGGTTTGTTATTACAATAACAATCCAATAAAGAAAAAAAATCTCAACGGAGAATAACAAAACTTGTTATAAATAACATAAAATGTTATTGGTCTAGTATTTTCAAATATCGCAAAATGTTATTCCCAAGTTATTTCCGTCTGCTCGGGATATCAAGGCTAACGTTTGAAAAAGCATAATTAACTTTTTAAATACCAATCTCGATTTTAAAATTCATCAATATTTTGTGAACACGTTTGAAAAAAAGCACAATTTTAAAAAATATCGGTCTTTTAAATGTTTCTAAAACATAACTTTAAATTTTAGCCAGATTTTAAAAATTTCAAAGCAAAAAGTTTCGTACGAAAAATACGTTATAAATCATTACAGCTATGCTACCATCAATAACATGCAAAATATCTATTAATTCCTAAAAATATATGTTTTTCCAAAATTGTTACTTTTACTGATCTGTGGTTAAAAAATTCAAACTTTGATGAAATATCAAAAGTCATTTTTGATTGAAAATGCAGAAATAAGCGTTGCACACTCCATTCTGAATAGTTTGCAATCTATTTTGCAATAATTATTTCAATTTCAGTGGATATTTATTTTTTGACTCCTGATTTTTTTAAGGAAATATTGAAGAGGAAGGGGGGGGGGGGGTTTCTTAAATTAAATTTGTATTGGCCTTAACAATCGAAGAAAGACGAAACACCTAGGGATTTTATTTTAAATTTATTCTTTTTTTTCAATGATTTTATGATACTTTTTATTACAATACTTTGAAAATAAGGATTCAAATTTGAAATTTCGTTTCTTTTACATGTTTTTCAACCTTTTTTCTTCCTTATTTCTCGACCACTCCAGAGCTGAGGGACAACAACTTTGAATAAAATTCCCTCTCCACCCCCCCATCTCCCCCTGCATAATTTCTCAAAAATTCAGGGCCAAATAAAATAATTTTAAACTAAAATTGACATTTTCATTGAAAAAACTTGTAAAATAATTTGTGCATTTCAAATAAAACAAAACTAATAATAATTTTAATCATTCTACAAACTTTCAATTTTGGAACAAAAACGAAAAAAAAATATTAATAAGCATAATTTTGATGATGTAAGAAGCATTGTGTGACACTTTTCGTTATTTTATTTTTTTATCAGGCTTAAAATTTGCAATAAGAGTTTTCTTAATTTAACATTTTCGTAAAAGAAAATCCCGTAAATGATGTTTTTTTCTAAATATAGTTAAGACACAATTATCCGAAGAATAATCGAAGCACGAAAAAAATAATTTTCGATGTCTTATTTTTAATTGTAAAACTTAAGTATGTCCCACAATTTACTTTAAAATAATTCAGAATTTTTAATTCAAGATGCCAAAATGGCGGTGATAACATGTTGAAAAAATGCAGTTTATAATTTAAAAATCAATAAAAATGCACAAATTCACAAATTTTTGCGCGCCCAAAATGTGATGTTCATCATTGTAAAGCAAAATTTTTTTCTCGTCTTTTACAACCATTAAGATCATTGAGATTGATGCAGAGAATTATGAGAAATAATGGATTTTGTACTTCAACCCGGCAAAAAGGCATACGTATTTTGGCAAGTACCTCACAAGTGGCACCGACTAAATTTGAAACACAGTCACACTGCAGAACATCAATTAAAACATGTTTTTGTTAAGAATTGGTATAAAATTTTTAGAAGCATACAGTCATCCCTCATATTCGGAACAGTTTACAGATCAGCCAATGTTCGAAAAATCATAGAAAATCGATAATTGATCATAATAACTAGCTTCTACCTGCATGTGACAGCTTTTCTTGCAATCTATCGATTGATGTATTGACCGGCTGTACATTTTCACATTTTATATCAAGTTTTCAAAGAAAAACATTGACCCTTGAAATCCACAAATTCGGAACACTTTTTTCTTGCAAATGTAAACAAACTTTGATTCTCTCCAGGAGTACATATTTTCTACAAAATAATGACTTCATACACTGGAACCAATGAAACTCAAGCATAGTAATGTTTTATGAATGGTCTTATAACTTTTTTGAGAAAATATCTGTTAAATTCAGGTGTTCCACAATTGTGGGAGGCACAATAACATCCCACAGTTATGGAACAGGCAATTTGGAGGTTTTGCAACTCTGAATAAAATAGTCTTAAAATGCAGTTTTTGTTCAAAAAGAACTGTTTTTGCTAGTGAAATAGCAAGAGAATGTCCAAGTAAAGGTCCTAAAAATAGAAGGGTCGCCAAGAAAGATGCATTTGGCATTCTATTGACAAATTAACACAAAAGTGTTCCGAATTTGTGGGTGTTCCGAATAGGGGAAGGTGGGGCAAGACGACCATATGGGGCAAGAGGAACAATCGCTCCTACGGCCGTAATTTGTACAATTTTGATTATTTCCAGTATGAGGAATTGTTGCTAGCAATGCAATTAATTGATTCTACTACCACATAACCGCCAAAATGACGTAAACGCCACGGGGCATAAGATTTAATGAAGTTTTATTCGAAACCTTTGTTTTCTTATAATATTTGGAAAGTACAAAATAAGGCTTAGGGTTCGTTTTAAGGCTCATTTTATCAAAATGGTATTTTTTCTAGATCAGTAGTGTCCCTACAAATGACATGCACCTATTACAAAGTATGATTTAACTTTTGGTTATTTTTGTTGAGAGCTTTTAAAAAATCTTGTTCAGGTGGGGCAAGTGTACCATATGGATTTTTAGTATGGAAAAAATTACGAATTGCTGCAACAACATATTTTATTGGGAAATAAATACATGAAAGTACTTAAAAACTGATAAACAATCGTTAAAAAAATTGTACATACAAAGTATAGTGATATTATGAAAATTTACTATTTATCATCGAAGTAGTATTTTTTTTTTCGTAAAAACGATAAAATTTTTAGTAAAATATTATTATTCAATCTAAAAATGGAAGAAACCATTCAAATACATTCTAATCTGATGTATCTAAGTGATAACAGTTCAATTGTTAGCAAATTACCATATTTTTTTCATGCATTGTTCCTCTTGCCCCAACGGGTTGTTCGTCTTGCCCCACTAGTTGAGTAGAAAATACAGAAAATCAAAAATTTTAAAATCAATTTTTTACACTAAAAAACAGGATTTTTAAAAAACTAGTTCTAACAAAGTCTTAGTCAAGACCTAGAATAAGATGATTATAATAAAATCCGACAGATTTTTTAACTTTTTAATGGGTTATAACGAGCATTTCCTAAGCTTGTTACACTTGCCCCACTTTCCCCTATGTGGGATGACTGTACTAATTTTAACAACTTTTTGACAACATCCAGATTTGCATGAGCAATCTTTAGAATTCATCGTGTAGAGATTCAAAATTCGCGCCAAACACATTTTGCTCTATTCCTTCTACTCGAGAGAGATCGTGTAGAGATTCTCTTTCCAGCTGAAAAGTTATGCTCTCGCTCTCTCCAAATTCTCCCCGTTTGAAAATCCATCCAAACAAGCCGGTTTGTTTGGGCTGTGGCACGTGGTTTGGTTCGCGATGTTTGTTTACAACGCCACCTTCACTCTCTCTAGAGAAAACTCTACCCTTTCTCATTGCCTCTCCCAATTCCCCACCCTCACCCAACACCGCCGATGGTGGAAAAGGAAAACAAACGGTCGTTGTGACGCCGCCGCGACGACCGGAATTTGCTGCTGCGGAGGGAAGAGAAGAGTAGGTCAGGATACCGACTGCCAGGTGCACCTGTTCCTCTACCTGTATGCAGCTGGGCTGGAGTTACATCGTGTCGGATGACCCTTCAGGTAATCTAGATGGTGATGATTTTGCTGGCGTAGCACAATTTTGAGTGCACTTTAAGGGAAAAAGAAGATTTTATTGCACTCAATATTCAATTTTAAACCTCTCTTGAAAAAATATATCAAACGTTCAGCAAAGAAATAGAGGTAAGAAATAATAAATATTTTTACTGTGCACACTTGCTCATATGAAGCACCATTGTTCTGATGGCATTATCCAGAGGTTACGGATGGAGAATCAGAATGGTACATTATGGTGAAGTTGGATAAAGTGATACAACGAGAGCTTAGAGTGTAGCACAATGAATCGCAATTATCGTGCATTATATCTACAATCTACATCCATGCTCGTTTACATGATGCTTGTGATTGAGAAACAACAATCAATAGTAAAAGACCATCTGGTAATACCTGAGGCTACTAACTGTACGGAGGAGGACGAGGAGGAGTCAAACACCCTTCACATTTGTTACGCTTCTTTTACGAAGGGAGACGGAAAAAGTTGGGGAACAGCATCTAATTCCAGCGTGCCTCTAATGTTGGCAGGTCAGAGCTTTGACATTCAATTAAAGCTAATTAAAAGCGTTTTCAACTAACATCGAGTGATAAATAGCTCAATAAGAAGTGCCCAAGCAAGTTTCTATCCAAAGTCTTGCAAAATTATTTGTTTAAATAGTGAAAACCAGCAAATTGGACGGAGTTACACACTACGAAAAAAATCGTGTAATTTTCCGTTAAATTAGATGCACATAACTGTAGCATCAAATGAGACATAAAATTACGTCAAATTTTAAATTCCACGATCCAACCCACCAATCGAGGTCGTGTAAAATTACATCCCACGCAATTTTGGTGGGACGATATTCTTATTGGAAATTACAGTTTCTTATAAGACGAATAAACACATGTTTAGCTTGACCAAAACCGATGTTTTATTTGACCTCATTATTATTAAATTCACATTTTGTTAATTCACAACCACAACAATTCTTTCCGGCTTTTTTTCCTTATTTGTTTGAAATCACTTTGTATTTTATTGCGTCCATTCACCAGATATTGTTGGTCACCCTGCTGAAGGAATCCGCTGTTCATGGGAATCTGCTTCTATCATCACTTTTCACTGAATCTTTCACTTTGCGAGACATTAAATTCTTCGACCGGATAGTCTGCTTTAAAAACCGAGATCCACGGCGTCCAGAACTTGGTTCCTGGTCAACCGGCTTTCTGGAAGATGTCTGAAAGAAAGTAAACAAAGCACCACCTGTAATGAGAACCCGAGTTACCTAATTGAGGTTTAATTGATCCGATTTATACAGAAATAAAGTATATTTACCTTTGCTGACTGCTTGAAAAAGCCTCCGTTGGTCGTTTGATGCAAATTCCGTCACAATACCGGCAAATAGGGTAGAGGACCCAGAAATCGCCCACTTTATAGTGGCAATCTAGGAAATTTGATGAGAATTTGATGAAAATTTATGGTTTTTGGTTCTATTTGTTGTAGAACGTTGATAAACAATTTGATTTTAAGTTTCCACAAGGTTTTTATCATTGATGGCCTATCTACAATCACTTAGCTTAGAATAGTTAAGTAAAGTAAAACTTAGAAAATGTACACAACTTACGGCCGTCATCCACAATCAACTTAGAAAATTTGCTGGGCTGATATACGTTGCTATGCAGTTGTTTGTTTACCTTTGATATGGAAACGTCAACTTACCGTAGATTTTGAAATTTTCCAAACCATACGTCAAGTTTCTAATTTTATTCCTTTTCATTGTAGAAGATCAGATTCATTTCCATTGATTCAAACTCCTAAGCTAAGTGATATTTTCTAAGTTAAGTGATTGTAGATAGGCCATGACATGTTCATTTTTGATAAAATTTTGCGTTTTAATAAAGTGCTCTTAAGAGCCTATTTTCGCCCCCCTGAATCCAATTTTCGCCCACCCTTGGAACCAGTTTTCGCCCACGACAAAAATCAAGAAATCAAATGAAATGATGACACAAAATTAAGCAAATATGGTCTCCTATTGATATACAACATGTTCCCGAAGCTAAATTTCATTGATGTGCACATATTTTGTCATACATATTATAAATTGAGGTTCAAAAAATCCTAGGAGTTTTTTTTTCAGATACCCTACTTATTTTGAGATTCTCAGTCTATTATAACTAAAACCAAAAAATGTTCTCACTCTCACAAAAAAATATGACTGAATCAAAATTTGTTATAGAACTCATGTGTCCCTGTTCACCCAAGATAAGGGCACACAGTTACAATTAGCTCCATGTTGTTGTTGATTTTGTTAGGGGAGCTTTAACCCTATGGGTCATTTGCTCCCGAATTGACTCAATATAAAACATCGAGTACCTCTTAATAAAAATATTAAAGCACATGTGTAACTACTTCTCCATCTTCTGCTTAATTTGTTCTCCTATGTACCAGTAAACTTTTACAACATTTGAACCAGAACCCCTTATAATGAAAGTAATTAAAATGATTATTTAGCCTTTAAAAATAATCTAGAATGTTCCAAATATATTTTCAAGCACATTTCGCTGCGATTAGAAAAGTTTTTATGGTAAACGAAAACTGGTTCTAGATAATATCTTAAAACACAATACTAGATTTCGCCCTGGTCGAAAATTGGATCGCATGTTTTTTCATGACCCCAGAAATCGCCCACTTTATTTTATTGAAATAACATTTGGTTAACGTTTAAAACAGGTAAATAACTAGATTTTCATGAAATTCAGACATACAGTGAACTAATGAATTATTCATTTACATTATTTTCGGACAAAATGAGTTGTTTTCCTTCATTAACATTATTACCCGCTGTAGTCTAAATTGACAAAAATATGGCGGCTGCAGTAAGGCTTTTTTTGAAAAGCTTATAAAAACTTAATAAACAATAGAAATTCATCAGGAAAGTTTCAATTAGTACTAGAAATGAATGAAATTGTGAACCTGCATAATAAATTCAACCAAAAAGTGGTATAAGTTAGCTAAATATAGATTAAATCCAGTCGATGGGCGAAAACTGGAGCAGGGCGAAAACTGGGTCCTCTACCCTATTGAGGGGAAAATCTCCAGTCACAGCTACTTCCACGATTTTCAATATGGCTGTCACTTTTTTACACAACACATTCGGCACAAGTGGAATGAAAAAAGTGCGTGATATTCTGTTTTATCTGATGTAAGATTACATCTTAAACACGCTCCAATTATGTGTATCAAATTTAATGTAATATTAGGTTAAACTTAATGCTTTATTAGATTTCGCATAATGTAATATTTGGCAAAGGCATGACAGAGTAAATTTGGGCTGATTACGTCAAAACAAACCTAATTTCACATCAAATTCTCATTTACATGAACAAATATTACGTCAAATGAGCGGTTCCATTAAATGTAATATTCCAAATTTTTTAGTGTGTAGGAGCGAGAGCTTAACCTGCCAAACATACGAGAATTTCCCCTATAAACGAAATTGAAAACAGTCGATAATATCGATTTTATTACAATTTGATTTTTCGGACAGAATTTCTATCCATGTACAAGTACAAAACCCTGAAAAATTTCATTTTTTCATCTTTCTCGAGAAAGATTGTGAAATTTTAGATAACTATTATATTTCACAGAAAAAAATCGATTCCCGTAATCGTGAATTAAGTTCACGAATGTGAGATCCACGAAGGAATTTATTCATGAGTATGGTGCATTTGCACCATAAACGTGAATATATTCCTTTGTGGGTCTCATAATCGTGAACAGGCTTCACGGTTTCGAGAATTGTTTTTTTCTGTGTTATGTAAACTGCTTCAAAGATGATTTCGAAAGAAATTTTGAAAAGTTTTTTGTTTAAATTTGGAATAAATTCTCCCAGGCTGTATGTTAAGATTTTTTATGAAAACTAGTTCGTAATCATGAAAATTTTATCAAAAACACTTCAAACTAATTATGAAAATTCAAAATTTAAATCTCAAGCCATGTTTCCAATAATCCAAAGAAAAACGTGTTGTAAAATTTTGTATAAACCAGTTCAGTTGTTAAAAAGTTATTAGCTTTCGAAAAAAAACAAGTCAATGTAAGAAATGATAACCAACGCAGACACATTAATTTTAAATTGTTATCCGTTGATTTCACTTCTATTTTGAGCGTTCAAAAACAACATATGGGGTCGACATAAATTTGAAAAAAAAACAACAGGGTCAAGCCATAGCTTTTTAATAATATTACTTCTCAAAATGGTCAGAAAAAATCCGTTCCTACATTTTAGGAACTTTTCTATGATTTTGGCAGAAGCACAAACAAAACCAGCTTTGAAAAATTATTTGAACATTTGGCCTTTTTTGCCTTTATGTTTTTTTATTTTTTTTTTTTTTATAAATACGAAAATCACTTTTTACATTGAAATCTTCCCTTTTATCACAAGTTAACACCGGCAGCCGAAACCCATAAAGTTATCAGCCCGCATTCAGCATAACCGGACATCCACCCAAAATAATATCCTCTACAATAAATTTGGGTCAGCTTGCAAATAAAATTGATTTTTGATCCTTCCCTCCCAAAGGGAGGTCCGCCAGTCAACGCGTTCGTTACGGCCAACGGTCATAACTTTCCGTGTTGGTGTCGCCAAATCGATTTCGGGAGTAAAACCATCGCGTGAAAAAGCCCATAAAACTTACGTTCGACCGGAAAAATCGTTTCGTGTGCATGTCCTGTTGAAATTTCCGGAAGGAGGTAGCAGGCAAATAACAAAAAACTGCACAAGAATGGCAAATTTATGATAAACTTTGAATGAGAAATTTTGGTGGGGGTGTGAAAACCCCAGTCGGTGAATGTTTTCTTTTTTCTGGTTGAGTTATTACTTAACTGTTTGGCGCGGTACACAACTCCACACGATGGTGAAGTCGCGGTGAAAAATGGATTCTGGCAGCAAGGTCGTGTTTGATTGTGAGAGGGGTAAAGAACACAATTCGAGTATCTTTGGGTCGGAATCAGTTGTAATCAGAGGTTGTAAGCTGGGTGTAATACTTTTCGGTACCCAAAAACTCCCTGATGAGTTTAAGTTGTTGTAATTTGTTTTTCTTTCCAAGAAATATCGAAAAAGTTTTAAAGGTTTATGATAAAACAAAATACAAAGCATAAACAGTTGAGTACGAAACCTACATTTGTTTGAAGCAAACTAAAAATATATTTTAAATCCTGTTTAAATTTAATCCCTATTACATTTTCTTAAACATTTTACCCATCAAGCAACTGACTGCAGAAGCAATTCTCCAACAATCTTTTCCTGAAAAAACATTCGAAATGAAACTACTCAACCTCTTCCTGTTTCATTACGAGCAAAAAATATGTACCGTTGAAAATACATCTTGACCCAGCAGACTGGTTGCGGGAAAACGCAACCAAACACCCAAGAGCTCTTGATTTGAAGTTCCATCGTTTTGGTGCCTCCAAAATCCTAGACCTTCTACAAAAACTGCACCGTAAACAATCGATTTCGAGCCGGGAAGCGATGTCTTCAAGCTACGGGAAGAGTGTGATTTATTGCTTTTCCGCAACAGATTGATTTTTTGCAGCATTTCGTTTTTTTTTTTTTTTTGGTTGAAGCAGATGCCAAATCTTAAGAGGGAGTGTAACGAGAAGAGAATTTATTTAAATAAGACATTTCGGTTGTCTTGGTGAACTTAATTTTGAAGAAAAACTGCTACTGATCTGTAGCTTTCACTTAAAAGGCAACCAAGACGAATGTTTTTAAGGATTACGAATGAAATGTCTCCATGATTACAATGCTTGCTTTGAAAGCAACCTTTTTGTGTAATCGGATTGTGTTGGAAAATAACCCCTTCATAGCTTTTGAGAAATACGGTATGGTCACAGATAAAAAATAACGGAAGGTTTATCATGGTTTTTTTTTTTTTTTTTTCATTATATGTAGGGTTAGTGAAATTTCACGATTTCGCGGACAGCGTGAAATCCGCGAAATTTAACTTTTTTCCGCGAAATCCCGTGAAATTGTATATTTGTGTGAAACTGCAACGATTTTTCTCAAAATATTTTATCAAACTCAAATAGGAATGAAAATAATCTTAAGAACTAGAGTAGAATTAAGCAAGTGGATACCCTTGTTCAATTACTAATATAGGGTTATTGAATTTTGACGATTTCGTGGACGGTGTAAAATTCTTGAAATTTATCAATTTTCAGAAATTTTATTTTTCAAATGTGATCATAATAAATATTTTTACCACAGAGGTTATTTATGTAATTGACAAGCTTACTTTGAACCATTTGAAGAATTATTCAGATTTTTCAGTTTTTTAGAAACTAACTAAATTTAGTTTTATTTTTATTCGCTGTAGTAAAAATGTTACTACTATTTTATTTGAAAAGTATAATTTAAAAATCCACAGCACCTAAAAGGACAATAGAAGAAAAATAATTTCAAAAGAAATCAAAAGATTAAAGCTTTGTTTTACTAAAAATAAAATGTAGAGTATTTTTTAACTATAAAATCACATTTGAAAAACATTCAGATTTTTTTTAGTGTCCTGTTAAATTTTAACGTTATTTGATTGTTTGGGTGGATGATTCCCGTGGAAGTTGAAAAATTCCACCTTTTTTGTTTTCTGTTCTCATTCTGATTACAAATTTCGATTTCGTCACAAATTATAGTATTTTTGCCTATTGATTTTAAATTAACTTTTTGAAATGAGATAAAAACCTTCAAAATTATTTTGAATGAGTTAAATGTCGTAGAAAATTCAAACTATTTTATTCATTTTGGCTGGACAAGATTGTCAAATATTGCTTTGATATGAAATTCATAAAATGTAAACTGATAAAACAAAAGCAAATCAGCTTAAATTTTCTTATTCGTCGAATATTTAAAAAACAGTTCAATAAATGAGAATAGTTACGCATGCCCTACATTTTGTTTCAAAATATAAAAAGAGCCATAAACTAGTTGAAAACTTTTTTGAAAATTGGGAGATTTTTTTGAGGCACGTTCAAATTTTGTGAAGATTTTTTAGTTAAGTTAAGAATAATGTATAATGAAGCTTAAAGAGTAGTTTCTGTGATATAAACCTATGATTTTCAGAGTTATTTTAAAAATGTTCACGTTCCGCGAAATTTGCGTGAAATTTGGTGTTATGAAATTGAGGTCCCCGTGAAATTTGCTATTTTCAAGCGTGAAAAATCACTAAGCCTAATTAAATGGTATCAAATATCAAGTTTTTCGAACGGTCAAAAACTTACAGATGTGTATAAAAAAATAACATTACAAATTTACTTGAATAGTAAACTTTCGATTCCAATAGATTTCAAATAAAGATTAGAGTGGTTCAAATTCAACTTTTCATCGTCCATCACAGTGCAAAATTTTTAGGATGTAGGTACTGTGCCTAAATCCCAAATGTGAGCACAATTCAACAAAAACTCGACCATCCCACATGGATAAAATCGCCAAAACACGAAATTCAAGCATTCAAGGATATTTTTATGATTTGTTTTTCAAAGCGTGAACAATTCACGATTTCATGATAACAGTTCATGATATCATGAATAAATTTCAATACGAAAAAATACTAAAATACTAAAATACTAAAATTCTAAAATACTAAAATACTAAAATACTAAAATACTTAAATACTAAAATACTAAAATATTAAAAAAAAAACAAAAACACTTAAGATTTAAGATCCCAATAAAGTGTCCGTTGGAGAAGTTCAGTCTGTTTGCGAGTGCAAAATAAAGTTTGTGTTTTACGAACTCCGCGGTGTTTGATTTCCTCCGGAACTCTCCAGAGTGATCCGGCCCCATCCGGTTCTGTACATTTTGGTATGTGATGGCGTACTCAGGATTTCGAAAAAACGTATTTTTCATCGAAAAAAACAATAAAAAAGTTTAAAAAATTCTCCCATTTTCCACTGTAAAATTTTTTGGAACATAGGAACTCAGAAGGGTCACACATTGGAACCCAGAAGGGTCATTTTTTCATTTAAAAAAAATATATTTTAAAATTTCGTATTTTTTCTAACTTTGCAGGGTTAATGTGTTAAAATGTAATGCAAAGTTGTATAGCAGAAAATTACAAAAAAATTGATTTATAAACATAAGTGGTTTTTGCTTATAAACATTACGAGCTATCGCGATTTTACGAAAAGAAAACCTTTTTGCAATTCCGTCGTGAAACTACTTACTTTTCCTGTCATTCTTGAACGACGAAATAGCCTACTTTTCTGTACCAAAAATAACAGAATCGAATAGCAACACTTTTCAAAATAAATGCTGAAAATTTGAGTGCTGAAAAGTTGAACTTTTCAGCACTTGTTTCGAAAAGTAACACTTTTCAGTATTTTTTTATTTAAACGATGTTTTGACAAAATACATAAAATTTCACTAAGTGAGTGTTTTTTGGAATTGCAAAAAATGTTGTATGGAACTCGTTGCAAAACTTGAATTTTTCAGCACTCTTCGTTTTTATCCAACTCGGTGAACCTTATTGGATAAATGTACGACTCGTGCTGAAAAAATCCTCTTTTTGCAACTTGTTGCATAAACTACTATTTCATACTCTTTTTCATTAACCCTTTCAGGCCTGATGGGTCATATATGACCCATACCGAAATTCGGTTGTATAAAATCACACAGTGCTCAAAACATATAACATTGTTCAGCAAAGTTGTAATTTATGAGTTTCTCTACCTGGGAAAAAAAATTTTGAGTGGTTGTTGATGGCCTTTTTGACGACCTAGAATATCCTGAAAACCTGAAATTTGGAAACTTCAGAAAATGTTGAAGATAATTCAGGGTTACAACGATTTTTCAAGGCAAATGAAGTTTAGTTATTACCAGTCACATCCTCACGACCACTTGGGAACACTTCGATCCCTTTGGATCTCTTTTGGGATGATCTAGGTCCTCCAAAGTGTCCTGGAATACAGATCTTGGAGTCTACCGCCGCAACAACACGATTCTACCAAGTTTCCTATTATGGTTCATATTCAGTGATGTCCCTGGGACCCTTTGGCAACCTTCTGAGCTATGTGGCTTGGTATTTCGATTTTTATATTTTTTTGTTAAAATAATTTTTCAAATGTGCTCCCATATTTCTGGAGCTTAGATGAGTGACCAGAAATCGAATAATGTGTTATCCTCAAAAAAAAATTGTTAGGTAATGGTTAAATCACAGAGTAACTCTGTGGTTTTATCTCCGTAATGAGTCATCAGTCAAAGAAAGTAACGTTTTTAACAAAAGAAACCCGCGTATCTCAAATTGAAATTAGTTAGCAAGTCACGCTAATGTTGTTATGATATTGGAAAATATTTTTCTAGAAAGCTTTAAATAACCTTAGATAATCAGCTCCAACGTGTAACCAATTGTTGAACAATCAAAAAACAATCATAATTTGCACACATTAATACTCCAGTTTCGGCACAATCGTCGGTCAGTTCGAAATGACACGCTGGACAAAAAAGTTCAACCTCGGATGGCCTCTGCTGCTGGGGCTAGTTGGTTCAGTTCTAGTATCTCTTTCTCAAATAATTGTTTTCAAAGAAAATTGCTCAAACCAGTCGATTTCAGGCCTCAATGGAAGTGCTCGAGAGTCCCAACAGTTTGGATGGCGAAACGTACTCGGAGGCACCCATAACGCTCAACGCAACTTTGAGCACGGGGCAGTTCGTGGAAGATCCGGAGACAACGATTAGCGGAGATTTGATGAACTATACGGAGCCATTTGCTAATCAAACTGAGATTTTGGGAAACGAAACCGTAACGACCGATGGAAGTGAAAGCGAAACTGTAGTGGAACCCATTACGGAGATTGTTGATTCCCAAACATACGGTGGCAGCTTGAACATTTCACCTGATTTGCTACGATTGGCCACCGAAGACCCTTTGTGGACCCCCGGAAATAGCACCGAACAGGAGTCTCACAGTGACAGTACGACGGCCAGTGTGCAGAATGCAACCATGCTAGCCGGGGAAAATTCGACCGACTGGCAGAAATCAATGCCCGTTATCATCCCCGTGGGAGAATTTCATGTCAACAGCAACGATTCTTCATCAATTCCAGATGGTGCGCAATTCGCTCCCCCTATGGTCCTCAACTCGGATTTGGAGTTCATTCCAATGTTACGGGTAGCCACATATAGGTTTAGTTCAGTGCAGGATTCATCAGTGTTAGGAAACGTCTCGCTTACTACAGATGATACTCAAGGCAAGGAATTCGTAACCTCCTGTAACACAACAAAAACCCCTTTGAAAACGGATAGAAATCCTATAAGCAAATCCGGTAACACTGTGTTGTTGAATTCGACAACATGGAAATGTTTTCAAAATCGTTTTCAAGATCCCACGTCGATACTTTAGGTGGGGGAGGGGGATGTATGACGATTGTCTACGATCCGTTAAAAAAACCCACGAAGTGGAGATGTTAGAAATTTCCCAAAAAGTGTCCACGTGGTTTCTGGATGGTCCCTAAAATTGTTATTGAAAAGAGAAAAATACGTTGACGATTTTGGAAACATTTCCATGCAGTCGAATTCAACAACACAGTGTTACCGGATTTGCTTACAGGATTTCTATCCGTGATGAGGGTTAGCTCCAAGCTAGTGGCCAACACAGCGAATCTTTTTTTCCAGACCAATGGACACACATGGCCCCTCGTGGTTTGAGTTCTGTGCAGGATTCAACAGTATCAGCAAACGTCACGTCAACTACAGTTGATAACCACAGCTCGGAATTTGGAACCTCCCGTAACACAACAACAACCCCTTTGAATTAAGGGGTTTAGCTCCAAGAAAGTGGCCAACATAACAAACCTTTTTTTCCAGACCGAATGTATAGCCCATGGGCACGAATGGTCCCTCGTGGTTCGAGTTCTGTGCAGGATTCAACAGTATCAGCAAACGTCACGTCTACTACAGTTGATACCCACAGCTCGGAATTCGGAACCTCGACGCGTGATCCAAGGATACAGCTATTGTTTTTTGCAAACGTTCCCAAAGTAACAGTACCGACAACCTCAACACCAAAAACAACAACTCGAAAGAAGACCAGCTTCCGGTCCAAAACACCGCCCAAGAAACCATCAGCAAAAATCACCCAAAAGCCAAAGGTTCGCAAGGTGGTCAAAAGCAAAGGCAAAGCTGCCACCACTAGCAAGCCAAAAGCCAAAGGATTTCGATCGGTACGGAAGGTTAAATCCGTAGTCAAGCGCAGGTTCCGGCAGGTGGTGCGAAGACGTCGCGCCACAACCACCAGGCTGGCGGTTAGGCGCCGCCGCAGGACGACCCGACTGGTGAGGAAGACGACGATGGCGACTGCGGCCGCGTTGACGGTGGAATGAGATCTTTAAACTCCTTTTACTAAATAAACATTAACATCTGTAAATATTAACTACTAAGGCATGTTCTCCTGGAAAGGCCGAAGCAAAGTTGTTTTTGCTTTTTGCTTTTTGCTTTTTGCTTTTTGCTTTTTGCTTTTTGCTTTTTGCTTTTTGCTTTTTGCTTTTTGCTTTTTGCTTTTTGCTTTTTGCTTTTTGCTTTTTGCTTTTTGCTTTTTGCTTTTTGCTTTTTGCTTTTTGCTTTTGCTTTTGCTTTTGCTTTTTGCTTTTGCTTTTTGCTTTTGCTTTTTGCTTTTGCTTTTGCTTTTTGCTTTTGCTTTTGCTTTTGCTTTTGCTTTTTGCTTTTGCTTTTTGCTTTTGCTTTTGCTTTTGCTTTTGCTTTTGCTTTTTGCTTTTTGCTTTTGCTTTTGCTTTTTGCTTTTTGCTTTTTGCTTTTTGCTTTTTGCTTTTTGCTTTTTGCTTTTTGCTTTTTGCTTTTTGCTTTTTGCTTTTTGCTTTTTGCTTTTTGCTTTTTGCTTTTTGCTTTTTGCTACTTAAATATACTATTTTTCTATTAAAAAAACACAAACCGCTCGAAAAAAAAACCAGCAATAAGCTGTGTCCCATAAAAAATCCCTTTAAATTGTCATTTTAATACTACAGTTGATGTCGCGCGATTACACGCTGCGAATTGTCCGGAATAATCGTTAAAACATCTCCACATTAATGCAGTGTGTGTGTCCGAATAATCACCGGTTGACCCGAGCCCTGACGGTTGGCCTCTGGCCAACACAATCCCCCATTCCAGAAGACCTCCCCAGCATTTGCCCAGGTCAGATAAAGGGTCTCCCGCGCTCGTAATTGGAATGTCACGGTGAACCAGGTAACTCCGGAGTGATTCCCGCAGGCCGTTCCCGCCACCATCCCCGAACTGATTTCACTTTTGATGTAATTATTTCGGAGCGGGGTAACGAGGGACAACCGCGGAAGGTCCCCGGGGATCAAGGATGGGAGGAGCAGGACGACAATATCGACGACACTCTGTCAGGGCCCATTGTTGCGTGAAATTTATTGGGTGGGGACGCCGTGGCTCGGCCGGTCGGGTGTGAAAAAGGATGTCCCGGTGGGACTGATTTTTGGCTGTGTGGACCCACGGGTATAAGGTGGCGTCGAACAAATGGGACTATTTTTATGGCACGAAGGAAAGAAACAAAGAAAACGGGCTTCATTTGGAGCAGTTTGGAGGCAAATTGATTGAAAATATTTTAATTGAGTGCAAAAAATCAGCAGCCTGTGAACAATCGCGATTGAGGTTTTTATCGAGCTAAAATCAATATGTGTGATTATCTATTGACAATTAAATGGATTGACAAAAATAAAAAATGAAAAATATGTTTGATATAACACAGACAATAAGGCTCATCAAAATGACCTTGAATAGACAGAAACTAGAGTGCGCAATGTAAACAATAACAAACTCGTTTTGTTTGGTTCCGTGCATTGTTCTGAAGTTTGGTTATGATTAAAAATGTTTACAGAAGTTGAGCTCGTACATGTGTCAAACGCGTTCTGACCTGAAAACCCTTTGCCGTTTGTCGCACCTACATCAATTTTCAAGATTAAAACTTCTTTTTTGCAATTCCGTCGTGAAACTACTTACTTTTCCTGTCATTCTTGAACGACGAAATAGCCTACTTTTCTGTACCAAAAATAACAGAATCGAATAGCAACAATTTTCAAAATAAATGCTGAAAGTTATACTTTTCAGCACTGAAATGGGTGCTGAAAAGTTGAACTTTTCAGCACTTGTTTCGAAAAGTAACACTTTTCAACATTTTTTTGATTTAAACGATTTATTGACAAATACATGAAAATTTGACTTATAATGTCACTCAATGGGTGTTTTTCGGAATTGCAAAAAATGTTGTATGGAACTCGTTGCAAAACTTGATTTTTTCAGCACTCGTCGTATTTATCCAACTCGGTGAACCTCGTTGGATAAATGTACGACTCGTGCTGAAAAAATCCTCTTTTTGCAACTTGTTGCATAAACTACTATTTTATGAAAAGTGACAACAATGCACGGAGTTTTTCGGTTTTTATTGAACATCTCAGGATTGCAATCCAATTTTGAGGCATTGTGAGCTGCACAAAATGGCGTTAACGTTAACTCAATTTGACCCAAAATGCACGTGCGACAAGTTAGCACGGCAGCGACAGAATCACGAAACAGTATTATTTTCAGCATCCACTTGAGTGCTAAAAGTTCAAGTTTTCTGCTCACTTTTCGATACTGTTTTGGAGCTGAACACTTATCTTGACGGCACATAACATTCAAGCATGAAATAATAGATTCACTGACCAAATTCCATTAAAAGCGTATTTTCCAAAAAAAATGAAACTCTTGGCAAAACTCGATTTTTCCAACACTTAACGTATTTATCCAACTCGGTAAACCTAGTTTGTAAATGCAAGACTTGTGCTTAAAAACAACAACTTGCAACTTGTTTCAAAAAGACTGTATCAAAACGAAGTGTCAAACAAGGAAATCTGTAGCAAAATAAAAAAAACGGTATTTTTTATTCCTTATGAAAGCATTTTATTGATCAAGTTATGCTTGAAAATTGGACACATCGGAAGCATTTTAATAAAGTTTAACATCATCTTACGTCTCAATCCAATGCGTCTTTCTATCTCTCTCTCTCTCTCTCTCTCTCTCTCTCTCTCTCTCTCTCTCTCTCTCTCTCTCTCTCATCTCCACCGCGCCTCAGGAACGAGGGAAGGGATCTGGAAGACGGGAAGTATTGATGCTCCACTTTTTTAAGAGGACAAGGGAAAATATCCACGGTGTCCCCAAGTAAGTTCCGCTTGGAGTTGGACGGTTTTTGGAAAGGTAGAAGGTCTAGGATACGCTCCAAGCAAGCGTTGCGACCATTGGCATAACGTGTTTAAAGTGTTATAGTTTTATTCTCAAGGCAAGCAATCGGCTGCTGCGCTTTGCAATAAAACAACAAAACAGACAATTTTACCAGCAATCAAAAGGGCGAAATCAATAAAAAAAAAACCAACCGCATCCACCTACGTAGTTGGTGCCTTCTTCACTTGGAGAAAACGAGTTCCCAAATTCGTGAACATGCGTTCATGAAAATGGGAACCACGAACAAAGTGTTTAAATTGCATGGTACGTTTTTCATGTTCACGATTTTGGGAGCTCTTTTTTCTCCGTGCACAGCTTATCAAATATGGGCCACACGAAAGGTTTGGAAGTAATTTTCATCTGTATTCAAAGTTTTTTGATTGTGCGCAAAAAAACAAGGTTTTAGTTAAGTTAAATTAAGGTCTAGTAACTAAATGTATTGCCACAGTTGCCATTCCTACGATATTTTGGACTCATTTGTACGGTCTTTCGATTACCTAACCAACGATAAGTAGGATGCTGGATCCGAACTTAATTTTCGTACAGATAAGTGAGATTTTGCTTCAGAAAGGTACATAAATATTACTGGTTATAACTTGAGACAGGGTTGTCTGATCTTCAATCTTTTGAACTCGTTTGAAGGTCTTTTGATTACCTATCCTCCTCATCGAAGAGTGTCACCTTGATCGGGATCGTTGCTCGAGTGTTGTTTTTATCCTTGGGGAACAGCCGCTTCGCCTCCTTAATAGCTCCCTCTGGCAGGTTATATCCCACTGAGGTGGCAACCTTGCGCACCAGATCACCCACATCCTCGTCCTTCGTAGACGCGTAAGCCAAGAATAACCATATTGTTGGTTAGTCCAGCTCTGACGAGGCGGTCCACCTCAAGCTCAAGCTGACTAACCTTGGTGTTTACAGTTTGGTGTTTTCCATAAAGGTCGCCAACATTTTTAGTTAAATTGTTATGATCCTTCTTCAGGACGACCATCTACTTCATGAGCTTGTCGAATTCACCAGAAATGAATGTTTGTGATTTTTCGATTTCTGTGACAGTGTTTTTAATGCCCTTCACCTCCGACATCAGCTCATTCATACGATTCAACAGCTCTGCATCCACAGCTGAACTGCGCGGTACACTTTCGGCTTCGATCGTAATTTTGGGATTGCCTTCTCCAAAACATTTATTCATTTGAAGTGCTCCACATCCAATTTCTTTTTTTTTGGGTCACAATTCTTCTTTTCGCAGCGAGCACAAATGATTTCTTCCTCGTCAGACATAGCGAACAGATCAACAACACCGCCGAGCACCAACAACAGCAAATCGGCAGAGTGACGGCACGGGTTACGATTTTTTAGTGACAGTAGGCTAGTAGGCAAGCACAACAGTAACGGCTGAATGCAGTTTAAATGCAACAGGCTATTATAGCACCAGCTCGGACCAGTCTTTCCTCTGGTCTATATACAAATTTCAGATCAGATTTATTACCTGATTTTTGGTAGGGTTGCCGGGATAACATCACCACATCCAGGTTGCGTTGTCTCCTCTCCGCTGGCAGGTGATTTGGGTGTAAAGAAATCCTAGTTTCGTTGTAATTTCACAATTTCCACAGAGCTTATAGAGGTTGTTTGTATATCACAACACAGTCGGCTATCTAACCGTCTTATTTAAACCTGGTTCAACGCCAAATAGGTTTCTCGTACGTCGTTTAAGGAATTTGCTGTAATACGGTGTATGGGAAACATACACGTACATCGGTGTTGATCAAGTCAATTTCATAGCGGCGAGATAGCCGAGAGGGTTGGGGGGCGGACTTGGTAATCTGGAGATGACTATCACCGGATTGATGATATTTTTGGGGCGTGCGAAATCTTTTTTTATCCTTGCGTACATGCTTTTTGTGTACACGTTTTCTCATGCAATATTACATGCTTTTGCTCACAAAGGTGATGTGCATGCTTGTAGATGCGATTTTACACGGAAATTTGTTGCTGTGTGCTCATTTATCTAGTATCCGAATATTTGCAAAAAACACATTTGTATACATAACTTTTGAACTCCTTATCAAAACTTAAATTTTGGTTGGAACTCATTCAATGTGACTCTAAACTAAGTCAAATGAGACCGGTTTGGCCTAAATTGGTTCAGCCAGTGCCGCGAAAACTAAGTGTTAATTTTAAGGTGGGTTGGGTAAAAAGTTCATTTAGAGAGCAGGAACCTCAGTGAGGAAGGCAAAATATACTTACAGAAAAGTAATGATCAAACATTATCAAATGAAAAACGTTACTTAATCCACCGATGGTGATTGGTGCCTTCCTCACAATTATGTACATATTTGTTTCTGTAGTAAGAATGTCAAACCTACAAATTTTATCTAAATTTTACTTCTTATAACATATCTACATGGAGTATGGGTCTAGAATCCCAAAAATCGTTGGACGTAATATTAGAACAACACCTACGGGGCTGTTTCATGAAAATTGTTCACTTTCAATAGTTATATTATTTTAAAGTTTTTAAGCCTTAAGGCAGTAAAAAACTATATCTGTTCATTATTCCCGGGAGTTTCAAATCAACAAAATCCCGGAAGCCAGATCTCCGGATAGATCCGAACAACTTTTTCATCAAAATATTTGAGATCCGGCCTCTAAAATGTGTACAAATGACACTTAGGTGCTCATAACTTTTGATAGGGTTATCAGATCTTCAATCTTTTGGGCTTGTTGGAAAGGTCTTTTGATTACCTATCCAACGATGCGTCGCATGATAGATCCGGACAACTTTTTCATCAACATATTTGAGATCCGGCCTCTAAAATGTGTACAAATGACACTAAAGTGCTCATAACTTTTGATAGGGTTATCAGATCTTCAATGTTTTGGGCTCATTAGAAAGGTCTTTCAAATATCTCTCTAAAAATGTATGAAAAAAAATGTGTGTACGGGTTTGCTAACAAAAACCATCCTTTTTACAATCTTTCAAACTTTAGCCAGAATCGTTTTTTTAGCATAACTTTTGAAGTACTTATCAAAACTTCAAAATATTAACTAGGAACTTGTGGGACCCCAAGACGGATCAAATGAGACCAGAACGGTCCAAATCGGTTCTGCCAGTCCGGAGATAATCGAGTGCATATTTTTCGGTGCACGGACTTACAGACACGCACAGACATTTGCTCAGAATTTGATTCTGAGTCTATAGGTATACGTGAAGGTAGGTCTACGAGGTCGAATTAAGAAGTTCATTTTTCGAGTGATTTTATAGCTTTTCCTCAATAAGGTGAGGAAGGCAAAATCTTTTATAACTTGCAACTATTGTCGCCGTCAACTGAAGAAGCTGACAGAACAACTCATGATACTTACCGTAAACGGATCGGTTGTTTTGCAACCGAACCGATGTGCTCCTGCCACTTCATTTTACGACCCAACCGGAGCAGCAGTTTTCAAAAATGGGAAAAGTTTCCTAGTTTGCAATGTACACAAGAGAATGATTGGCAGGAGGGAAAGCAAAAGTCAAGAAGTCGTTTATTTGGAGAAACAATGCGGTGTTATTTGTAACTTTGAACGCAATTGAATTGCATTTGGTCGTACATGTAACTTTTAATTCAACGGCACGCGAAACACACGGAAAAAACACTTTTAAACTATTTTTTGCACTTGCTCAACGAAAACGCTGTAAAAGTTCATTAAATTAAAGCTAATGCGATGCAAACGGGCCTGGAAAAGCATGTTCTCTCTGCCACGGAAGAAAAGAGGTGGGAGCGACTGTACGCGCAGTAAGCAAGTTTAGATCTTAAATTTTCACGCTATCCGTGTTTATGTGTGGCTTCTGGTATAAACACACAGACACAGACACACACACGCGTGCAAATACTTTCGGAACATATGCTGGTGGCGGGAAAAACAACCGGAAAAACTGCACTCCGCAAAACATAATAAACTATGGCCGCGAGACGGGTTGTAGCGAGAATTTGAGTTGGGATGCCACAGTTTCTTTTATTTATGAGTATTTAAAAAATACATTTTAATTTTTTTACTAAGAAATTTGAGTAAATGTTTTGAAAAAGTATTACAACAGACAGGAGGACACCCCCAATTTCCTCATGAAAAAAAAAGAAAAACTTCCGCCCCAGACCAGCGCCTGGTGATGCTCTTTGGTCTGAGTGATGTTGACAGTCGAAACCTTCGCCGGAGCCGGAAAGTCTCATCCGCGTGGAGAGACCGCTTCTTCACTTAACCGTCTGCACCACCGTTGAGTGAGTTTGGAAAATAAATAAGGATGAGCACGTTATTGGTGGGGTTTGCATGTGGTGTGGAAGTTATGAGTGAACTGCACGCGCAAGGTGTGTAGCCTTCCTTAAATTAGATTTGCAAGAGTAGAGCAATACTCTGAGATTTCGGTCAATCTTTTGGTGCCTTCGGTATGCCCAAAGAAGCCATTTTGCATCATTAGTTTGTTTATAAAAATGATGTATGAAAATTCCAAAATCTGTATCTTTTCATAGAATTTTTGATCGATTTCATGTCTTTGACAAAGTTGTAGGTATGAATAAGGACTACACTGGAGAAAAAAAATGATACACGGTAAAAAAAATTGGTGACTTTTGTTTTACTTTTTGTCACTGAAACTTGATTTGCAAAAAAACACTATCTTTATTTTTTTTCTGATATGTTTCAGGGGACATCGAATGCCAACTATACATAAATTTCCAGAACAGGCAAAACATCTTTGACCGAGTTATGCATTTTTGAATCAATACCGATTTTTTTCAAAAATCAAAAAACCGGTCGCAAAAATTTTTCAATTTCATTTTTCAATGTAAAATTGTAATATAACTCTAGTGAAATTAAGATAAAGTGCACCAGTCATTTTTAGGTAACTTTTTGCCTTTCTTACTAAAGAAAGGTATAGGTTTTACTTTAAGGCTGGACGTGATTTCCTGCTTCGTAAATATGTCGATTCAGCATGAATTTTAATCCGAAAAATCGCTAAAAAATCACACTGCATCGATTTTTGACGCTCTATCGATTCAACTTGACAGCACTCGTCTATCTCGAACCCTCGAATTTTGAGAAAATAAATTCCGTGGAGGTTGAGTGATGTTCGTATGTGGTAAAATTTTGCAAAATTTTGTGTCGCGCCGTTCTCAGCTCCCATAAATCCGATTTCGATTCTACTAAATGCAGATGAAAGCTAGTGTGCTGAACCTGGGCGAGTTGTCGCGCAAATTTAGAATTATCCATCTGTTTTCGGATGCGGCCAGACTTTTCAACAAAATACACAGTTTTCAAATGAAAATATGGTCCATTTTTTTCTTTTTCATATCTTTTATTTATCTCAAATATTGCATTTTTCGAGCTCTACAACCTCCCAAATTTTCATCCAGATTCATAATATGGTTCTGGAGTTAGAGCCGTTTGATTGACGTACCATAAGAAAAAAAATCCCTAAAAAAAGGTAAAAGCCCACCTGGTGACATTCGCCAACATTTTTCATTTCTGATTTTATCCAAAATTTCTTCCTACATTCATAGTACAGACCATGAGTGAGCATCTGAAACAAATTCGACACCGATCGGCAATTCCGATCAATTTTTAGAACGATTTACTTTTTGCCTTTCTTACTAAAGTCAAGTTGAACTTCGAATACTGGCGCGAGAATGCTGGCGCATTTATGTTTTGGCTCGACTTATTCTCGTTTGTAGTAGCTTGTCTACCGATGTTTCCTTTAACTTGTAAGATATCGTAGCTTTTCGGTTTCTTTTGCTCTGTCCGTTTTTGCATAACTGTCCAATGTTTATGCAAAAACTTTTTTGAAATAGGACATTCATCCGGGTACAAACAATTTGTTTCCCGTGTGCTCCTTAAATCGCCTTTAAGTAGGCTTCATTTGTCGTGTCGTTTTATTTATCAGAGTTCATTGGATTCCAATAGGAGCTTTCGAAGCTTCTAAGCTTTATATCGTTTTCAAAGTTTTCAATGTACGCGACGCTAATGGCTATCTACCTAAGGTATTGCGATTGAGTGTGTAGTGGTGCTGTTGTAAAAATATCTATCTCTGACTCTCTCACTTTCGTAGACGCTGAATGGCAAGCTTCCCACTGTGCGGTTAACTCGGTTTTGCTTTGCGCCTGCTTTGTTCGGTTTTGGGCTCGTACCAAAACTAGAAAACCAAAACCGCGGTGTGTGTCGTCACTTGCGCATTGGAAGCTAGCTATGCTAGCGTTTGTCATAAACGCTTGTTTGATTAAGAATTTGTACGATTAAAAATATTCTATTGGTGAAAATTGCGTTTTCAATTTCTTTTAGAATACACATCATTAATAATACCTTGCTTTCATCATAAGATTTTTTGTATCAAGTCGATGTTGTGAATTGAAAGAAGTTATATTCTTTAGTAAGAAAGGCTCTATCTCACCCCTGGTGGGATTATCGGGTTTTTGAAAATAGTCGCAGTTATTCATTTTTAAAATTCGTGCACATGTTTGCCACTTTTGAAAAAAATATTTTTGAAAGGCTGAGAAAATTCTCTATATTTAGCTTTTTTGAACTTTGTTAATACGACATATTAGTTGCTGAGATATCGCCATGCAAAGGTTTAAAAATATGAAAATTGATGTTTTCTAAGTCTCATCCAAACAACCCACCATTTTCTAATGTCGATATCTCAGCAACTAATGGTTCTATTTTCAATGTTAAAACATGAAACACTTGCGAAATTTTCCGATCTTTTCAAAAACAATATTTTCAAGAAAAAATAAATCAAATCTAACAAATCCAAAGGGCGTAATATTGAATGTTGTCTTGATTTAAAATGTTTGAAAATATTGTTTTCGAAAAGATCGGAAAATGTCAAAACTTTTTTTTGTAAAATCGCGATATTTCAGGTTGTTTATATATCATATATTGTTTGCTCTACAACTTTGTAAAATACTGTTACACTCTTAAAAATAACCCTGCAAAGTTAGAAAAAACACGAAATTTTAAAACGAAAAATTTTGTTCTAAATGAAAAAATGACCCTTCTGGGTTAATGTAGATTCGAAAAGTATCTACATTAAATTTCCCTTAAAATTACATGTTTCAATTTTTTAACAATTGAGTAGCGGAAAATGGCAAAGTTTTTAAAACTTTTTTTTATTGTTTTTTTTTCAATGAAAAAAAGTTTTTTTCGGGATCGGGCATATAATTTTATAGAAAAAACTCTTTGACAACAAATTTCTATCTCATCACCGTTTCAAGCTGCAAATTATTGGAAAAAAACTAATTTTTCGAATGTCCAAAAATGAAAGGGGTCGTACCACCCCTCCGTCACGAGATATCAAAAAACGTACCTTGGATTCGTGATCAGGGACAAAAGCTACTCCTGAGGACAAAGTTTCACGCAAATCAATGTTTTTAAGGTTTATAAGTGTTCTGGATTTGTGAAAAAAAAAAACAGTTTTTTAAAGGAAGTGCCTCGCATCTTTCGCATTTTTTTATATTATTACAGTCCAGACTCGATTATCCGAAGTAATTTTTTGAATCAAATTCAAGTTTTTCGACCCCATTTCAGTCAAATTTAACTGGTTGATTGTGTTAAGAATTACCAAATGCATTTCCTCAACAATTCTTCACCACCATTTTGGCCGCCATCTTGGATTTAAGAATTATGAATCACTTAAGTTTAGTTTAGTGGAGAAGGTCGAGTGCAAACGATTCCCTACACGAATAGAAATCCTGTAAGCTGATCCGGTAACTCTGTGTTGTCGAATTTTATAATATGAAAAGTTTCCAAAATCATCAACATTATTTCCGATTTTGAACACATTTACAGCGAAATCGAGAAAAATGTTGACGATTTTGAAAGCATACCCATGTTGTCGAAATCGACAACATAAAGTTACCGAATTAGCTTACAAGATTTCTATCCGTGTAATTGTCATAAAATTGCTTTAATTGTAAAAATCCCTTACCAATTTCGAGAAAAAAGTGCAAATGAAAACAAGAAAATTAAAAGAGATTAAGTTTAATTCCGTCTTAATTGGCAAATGCTCGCTCAGGAAACTGACCAACATAAATCCCGATTTAATTGTAAAGAATTGCACCCCGGTAAAACGAAGCTGTTAAGCTGATTTCGAAAGGTAAATCGAGTCGAAGGATGATACACTGCTATGGCAACTGAAATTTAATTTTCGTTTTCGTTCCAGAGCACAAACTTTCCCAATTTCACGGCAAATCAAAGTGAAAAACTTTATTAAGAGTCATGCGAGATGTGTACCACAATCGATAGGAAACTTTTGCTCATTAATCTCTCCTTCGCGTTCATTTGATACTGCTGGCAAATCGTCTAATCGTCCGCAGCATACTCTCCGCCTGGCTGTTGGTTGAGTCCCGCAGTAGGGCAATCACCTCGGCAACGCCACCCGGTGGAGCACCACTTGACCGCTTGGCCAGGATTGCCTGCACGGCTCCGGCACAGGCGCCCCGCTTTCCCTCCCAGTACTCGGGGTTGGGGTCCAGCTTTTCAAGGGTATCGAACGCCTTGGCCGCCACCCAGAACTCCCCGACGCGGTAGCTATCGTTCGCGATCAGTTGGAGCAGGTTGAACGCCTCCGGGGTTGAATCTTTCGTGAGGAATATGTTCCAAGCCTGGTCAGCGTGCCCCGAGTGGATGTGGCACTTGGCCAGGACCATGGCGTACGTGTGGTCGGTTTTGATTCCGATGTCGTGGATTTGAAGAAGCAGCTCTTCGGCCTCTTTGTAATATCCGGTGGCGGCCTTTGCTTGGGCGTAATTGTAGTTGAAGGTGTCGTCGTTGACGAAATAGCTGCGTATCGAGTTCAGATATACGAGCACTTCTTCAAATTGTCCGTACAGGAAGAAAGCGGAGGCCATGCTTTGACGACCGGGAATTGTGTCGCACTCGGAGGCGGATCCACCCACTAGGTGAAGACACTGCTGTGCATTCTTCATGTGCTCTTTTGAACCGGTTTCTTGTCCTAAGGCGGCATGAACCACCCCCTTTAAAATGTATTCCTGTGGAACGGATGGTTGAACTTCCTTCATCAGTTGGTGTGCCTCTTGGATCTCTCCACGACGCAGATAATGAATAGCCAGATTTAAACGAGCTTCCGGTACAATATCGATCAGATGCGGTAGTATTTGAAGAGCACCTTCACCATTCCGGAACACCACCAGGTTGTGCTTGATCAAATCCGCTCCAAACGTTCCGTTGTCCACGATGTTCTTAATCTCCTGCTCGGCAGCTCGACCGTTAAACAGCCGGAACCTATTACAAGCCTTCAAATTGATCGCGATTGTACTGTCCGGATGGTGGTTCAAGTACAAATCCAGCACTTCCTGCGAGATGTCGTAATAATCCAACTTGTAGTAACAAATCGCAATGTAAACATTCAACGCCAGCAAATCCTTATTATCCAGCAAGACTCGCTTATAAATATCGATCGCCTCCTGGTAGTGCGATCGCAGATAGTGCATCCCAGCCAAACTCAACTGATCCTCGACCACATCGCGCAGCGATCCGTGCAGCTCCATCAACCGATCCTCCTCGCTAAGCTTGTGCGCCAGATGAAACAACAGCCGAATCTTCAGCGGACTCTCCGGCAACTCTTCGACCAACTTTTGCGCCTCCTCGTACATTCCAAGGTAGAACTGGCAAACGCAGATATTCAACGCCACCTCCTTCTCGGTGCGATCCTTTGCGTGCATGGCCTCGTACTGCTGCAGTGCCTCCTTGTAGTCCCCGATGTGGAAGTTGCAGAACGCAACCCACAGCTCCTTGAGCGGATCCGGCACTTCATCGTAGTCCTTGGAGCACTGCAGGACCGTTTTCGCCCCCACGTAATCCCGCTTGACCAGGAAGTCCTCGAAGCTCGGTATGGCGGCGGTCTTGGCGCTGCTCGAACCCGCAGAATTGCGGTTGCCCTTTGCCGACTCGGATTTGGTGCGGGAGAGAATCTGCGGAAAATGTTTGTGAAATTACAATAAATTTAAGAAGAAAATACGATTTTCCTACCATTTTGATGCAAGAAACAAACTGAATTGCGGTGTTCTGGCCAAATGTTTGTTCTGGCGATGCCGCTTAGCAACGGGACACCGTCGGAGCGCACGCGCACTCGTTCAACCGGAACCGGTGTTGAACATTGTTGCATTGCTTAGTTGGTTAGTTATTACATACTGGGGTAATTGAGACAGTTTTTTTATAAATAACACAAAAACAAAAACAAAAACAAAAACAAAAACAAAAACAAAAACAAAAACAAAAACAAAAACAAAAACAAAAACAAAAACAAAAACAAAAACAAAAACAAAAACAAAAACAAAAACAAAAACAAAAACAAAAACAAAAACAAAAACAAAAACAAAAACAAAAACAAAAACAAAAACAAAAACAAAAACAAAAACAAAAACAAAAACAAAAACAAAAACAAAAACAAAAACAAAAACAAAAACAAAAACAAAAACAAAAACAAAAATTAAAATTTTAATAAATTTTTGCTGATTTTAGCGTGACGTACTTCATGGATGAAGCCTAAATATGGTCGTACAATTCCAAACTTGAAATTTTTTTAATGAGAATTGTTATTTTTTTAAAAAATAATATCTTTGTTATTTTCCAGAGTAAAAATATATACAAAATTAGAAATTAGGACAAATATTTTGAAAGGGTTAAAACACTAATATTTCAACAGCCACATTTGTAAGAAGACTAGTACGGAATAAAACCAGAAAAAACTAGTCATGTTGTGAGGGAATGAAAAAAAAAACAAAATTTTATACAAAGAAAATAAAGCTTATCTAAAATTAAACGGCTAAATTCCAGTAAATTGCTCATAAAGCTATTTCTTCAACACAACCATCTTCATTCACCTCAAATGTACCTCCGTAACGAAAATAAATTGCTACCGAAAAAGTTAAAACCCCGTCTTCCCGATGGTCACCATGGCTTCGGTCGTAAATAGTCTTCCACGAAGAGGTTTTCCCTTTTTAAACTCCTTTTCCCGCCACCGGCACACATAATTTCGATCGCTCCGAGCGGAAAATTGTCATCCTTCTCGAAGAAGGGCGGGTGCAAATGCGCTGCCGCGTCTAGCTACTTAAATGTCAATTTATCACTCTGGCAACACTGCCAGGGCTGCTGCTACCCATGGGATGGAACGGGAATAAGAACGAAACACTAAACGGTTTGTGGTCGCGGCGGTTTTTTTTCCGCTGGAGAGCACTTTTCACCGAAAACCACAATACTTTACAGGAGTGCAGGATGGTTTTTTTTTTGTGCGCGACCACAAACGCTTGCTGGAGGAGGCACTTTCCTTGAGTGGAGAACACTTGGCGGGGAAATGAGTGCTGGGGCAACTTGATTTTGGGAGCGATTTTTATTAATTTGATCAAGAGTGTGGTTTGGTTGAGAGTGTTACATTTTTATTATTTGTATTTTATACATACTTGATGTTTGGTAGAAATATACATTTTGTTTCGTGTGCATGCTTTTCAAAACTGTACACAGCTAAAAAAGTAGTAATCCAGCTGCGTGTAAAAGGCCTGGGTGTAAAATAAACATTGCATTATTTTATGAAATTCTGTGTAATATTACACCCTGAAATATGCAGCCCATCAGTATGGAAAACCTACTTGACCGAAATGTCAAGCTCATATATGCGTTCATCCTTACAGCTTTACATCGGTCTGATGGCCTAGTGGGCTAAGGCGCCAATCCTTACTGTTGGTGCTGGGTTTGAATCCCGTCGGTTGCAACTTTTTTTTGTGTTTTCAAAAATTGTACATGCAGTGTGTAATATTAAGTGTTTATTTTGACGAAGGTGATGTGCATGCTTTTGCATGCAATTTTACCATCGGATTTTTTGCTGTGTATGCTAAACTTTTTGGCATTGTGCTGCTATTTTGATGTTTAGAAAGGATGGAAAATTGTTCAAGCCGAAGGGAACAAAGATAGTCAAAAGCCCGGCAGTTGAAGAGAAAGAAGTTTGCCTTTCTCACCAAGAAAAATAATCAATAAAAAAAATTAACAATTTTATTGTGTATCGATTTACATTTACATTCTTGAATCACTTTGTGAATTCAGTTTGGCTGCTTCAATATAAATTGTTCAACAATATACTCTATTTTAATATTTTGAACGGTGCACAAACAACATTTTCCTAAATGGACCAGAAAAAGAAGAGCAGACTGCATTTAGCGATAAGCCCATAAAATGGCAGCATATTTGGAGTCTTGACAAAAAGCAAGCTTTTCCAAGAATTTCCATGGCAGAAATCTGGACTTTCACTGTCACGGCTCTGCTCCGTGGGCGCCATCGGAGGCCATCCTTTCCAGATATGTTCCGCTTCTGTGGCTATTTCAAGAATTTGAATCGTCTTCCATTCTTGGCGGCCCAGATAGAGTTCTGTGGGAAGAAAAGTTTTTGTGCAAAGAAAGGCAGAGTTTGCAATGTTGGGCAAGGGTACATATTGTATCCACTGAGTAGAATACATTTAACATTGCTGAGAAAAGATGCAATTAACAAAGAAATGGTTCTCAGCTTTACAGTTTTTTAAGCATTTCACCAAGTTTTATTGAATTACTCTAACGTACAAATATGTCTGCAATTCATTGCCATAAAAAGACCCTCTAACTAGCTAAAAGTCTAAAAATATTCCAACAGCTTTAAGAAATACTTCCTGTACCCAGAATATCCCTTAAATTGGCCCTTGAAAAAAGCAATTCAAAGTTCCCAAGACAAAAACCCCGTGAAAAAGAAACTATACCGAAAGTAAGAGCACTTGTGGCACCAATTGGCTGCTATAATAAAACTTTTCCCCCTTTCTTCACCTTTCTGCGCCGTAACGATAGCTGGCGAGTCAGCACCAGGTGCCAAATGCAGTTTGAAGTGGGTTTCCGTGCAGGTTGGACGGTTGTTTTGGTTTCCCTCGATTCTCTGGAAATCCTTCGCCGAGAGTTGCTCCAAGTTCTTGGCGAAAAGAAACAAAAAGTTCCATATACCTACTTATGGGGGGAAGTTGAACAATTGAATTCCGAAGCCACTTAAAATTCAAATCGAGTCATAACGATAAACTAGGTGCTGACGGAAGGTGCAATAAGATGCGAGGAAGCGATGGGCTGAAGGTGATTATTTTTGGAGTTGGCTGTAAGGTTTATGGGACAAAGTAGTTAAATTATAAAATTGTTTTTAAAAAATAAGCCATGAAATACAAGTTAACATTGGGTCCTAAAATGAAGCTTAGATTTGTGATATTATTGTTCACAATGATAAAGCTTATTTTTCTGAGTACAATGAGGACCGAAAAGGATTTAAAATGGATTTTAAATCAATTTTGAAAAATAACTTCACGGCCCTTCTTTGTATCTAACTCTATTATGTATTTAGAGCCGGTCTACCAAAGTGTCATGGTGGAACTGTCAGTCAGAGCAGTGCTGCCAACAATGTCCAAGTCTATTAAACGACCATGCGTCTACATGTCGCTCTCTTTCATCCACGGACCGTGGAGGTGCAGTCTTGTCTAGTTCTAACCTAGAAGTCGTAATAAATTGTAAATTCTAACCAAGTGAGTTCTTCAATTGCGCAAGTCCAGAACACTTCATTCTTGACAGAAAACAGGGGGATGCCAAAGGCCTTGGGTGATTGAGATTGATAACGCGCGCAAATTTTTTATTAATAATTCAATTTTGTTTATAAGAATTACTGTGGTAAAAGTCAAATTACACAGTAGTTAAGTTAAACGTTTCATGTGATAAAAGTACAACTTTGAATGAGGCCATCGGCCTGATGAGTGCTTAATAATCCCAACTTTGGTGGTTTATTTTGCAAATAAATTGATAAAAATCACCTCAAAAACATACACTAACTTTTAAACGTACATTGCGGTAAAATTTTTCATAAAAACAAAAATTACTTTATTTCTATTTTAGGCCTGCAGTTTTTGTACTTTTTTTACAGTGCACAGTTGCTTTGTTTTGGTTCCGTAACGAACAGCTGTTTTTTGTGCTGGCGCCGTAATTGACAGCTCCCTTTTATTAGGTTTTACAGCGTGACGTCACGAGTGCACACGCACACGCATTTTTACTGAGACACACGTGCAAAAAAAGTAAACAGTGCAGCCAAGCTGTCAAATTTCTAACCTAAAAACCGAGTCGGCGTAAAACCTAATTCTGGTACCGAAGTTGACAGTTTGTGTTGGCTGCGGGCGAGCTGCCTGTAGTGAGATATAGATGTCGCCCCCCTGACAGAAAAGGTCCTACTTGACAGCTCGCTCCAAGGGGACATTTTTTTATTTGCATTAAAATTTACAAAAGTGATCAGAAATGGTTTCTAACAGTTTTTCTACCGTTGTATATAAAAAATTTAAAATTTACTGAATTTAATTTAAAATTTAATGCAGGGCTTACGAAACTTCCAAGGGAATGATGGGTATAGAGAAATTTCAAATCCTCATAACCAGCGATGGAATAATCATCATCAAAAGAAAATCATTGGACGTTCATCAAGAGAAAAAATCCGAAGGGAGCATGGCTCTCCTCTCTCGCGCACGAAAGATCGGTAAAAGGAATCTTAAAAAATCATCATCTTGATTGTTCGGCAGAGCATCTTATTCACTGCTAAACTTGCAAGTGTGACGTCACACGTCGAAAAACGATCTGTCACATTTTGTAGATGGGCAATGTGTGTAAATAAAGTGAAATAAATACTTTTAAGTGGTGCTGACATGGAAATTCACAAAAAATCATCAGCAGATTGATTTTCTTGAAGAATTTCGGGAGCGATTTTCTTTTGCGTGATTTGCCTCCTCTCCCTTTCGCGGGTGAAGAAAGTTCGCTAGCGAAATTGATTTTTTTGCGATTATTCCATCCCTGCTCATAACTAATTTCAAGATTGTTCAGGTGAACACCAAAAACGCCACCAAAAATTAAACTGCACGAATAAGGTTCCTAACTGCTATATTCAAATGGTTTTGTACAGGACGCCGAATTATTGAATCATATTCTGGCGTAAAATGAATTTTGTCGCTTAAAACCAGTTAAAGAAATGAAATAAAATATTTTTGCTAAAAATTTCCTTCACCTGATTTGTGAGTACCTACGTTAAAAACCAAGATTGTTTATTTTTTACTCTTTGGTCTGACAGCTTTATCATGGATTTTGGTCTGGACAAGGCGAGGGATAGGTAGAGCGTCCAATTTCCCGGGGTTACAGAAATCCCGGGAAACGGGAAATTTTTAACAAATTTCCCGGGAAATCCCGGGAATTCCCGGGAAATTTTAAATTCATCGAAAATTGTTCTTCAACAAAATTGTATAAAATATCAGTTTAATGATCATAATTAGTGCGCTTGCAAATTTTTTTTTAAGAAAATATATACATATTCTAAATTTATAGGCTTGCAATTCGTAAAACAGTGTTGTAAAAAAAATAATCATTAGTATTTTTTGAGCAGTATTATTTTTCTAATCACAGTGTTTGGACAGCGAGTGAAATCAATCCATGCTTCAAAACCATAAATATGCAATTAATTATGGAGTTGTAAACAGTTTGAGAGAACATGATAATGAATAATATTGAGATGACGTTGAAATGAAAAAAAATCATGTAGAAAATATGGATTTGTTGACAAATCTTTTTTCCCATAACAAATCATACGCATTGAATTCACCTTAAAACTGCCTTTTCACTAAAAATATTTCTTTTATGAAATCACAACTCAAAGTTTTTAAATATTTGGAGCTAGATTTTTAAATATGTTTGCATTTTTTGTACACCTTCTATACAATACGAAGTAGTTTTATAATGATTCAGCTTAAAAAATGAATTCGGCTCAAAGAATTTTCAAAGCAATAAAAGTAGTTTAGACGCTGTTTCATATTAATTCCGCTAACGGTCTGTTAGCTCAAGTGTAAATTCATTATATTAAACTGTAAACACTTAAACAAATTAACCAAATTCTTCTTGCACAACTCTCTTTGAAACATCAAATGATATTTTTTTCAATTTTCATTCAATTTGGCTATGGTAAACATAATCGTGAAAAAAAACTTAATTTTGATCTTGGCAAAAAGAGGTTCCATATTTTTAGATGATATAACAACAATTTTCGTTTAAAAAACTAACCAGAATTATAATTGTTAATTTTCATTCCAAAATATCGTAATTTTTGTTGCTTCACGAATAAACAAGATCCCAGTTGTAAAAGCTTCAGAAACCAAGTCAGAAACTAATATTATCTGAAATATTCCTTGACGTGAATTTTCAGACGAACTGATAAGTTATAAGAACATGAAATTGAATTTAACAAAATAAAATTGAGTGTTTTCATTTTTTATTTTTTTTTGTAAATTAAAAAAAAATGTGCCAAGAAGTTAGGAAAATTTATACTTCCGCTTGAATTTCGGGAATTCCCGGGAAATTTACAAATTTCCCGGGAAACGGGAAATATTTTTTTCCGGGAAATCCCGGGAATTCCCGGGAAATTTTTTCCCGGGACAGGAAATTGGACGCTCTAGGGATAGGACATGGAAATTTCGACTTTGTTCGTGATATTATCCGCGCACCACCAAACCGAAGTGCGCATCTCTTCTGTTGCGCGAAAAATCTATTGCGCCGTTCAAAAATTGAGTGGTTTGTCGTAAGCGTGTACATCATCCTGTGGCGCAACAGGCTTTGACAGGTTGCGGACGTATTTTGATTTTTGTCTGCCTTCACAATAACCTCATGATTCGAATTCCCGGATGCTTCGAAACCCAGACATCTCATCTTGTTTTATCAATTGACTGGATATAAGTTCGCATTATGAATGTCAAAACTGTGTTGTTTGATAAATTTTAACATCAACTTTCATTTCAAGTTCTTTTGGACGCAGCAGTTAATGCCAAAACAATAAAATAAAATAAAATTATAAGTTTACTAAAACTATGAAACATTTCACTGAAATATTTCATACGCATCCGAAGCACCTGGAAGGCAAAGCAGAAATTTATGGTTTGATTTCCTTAAATTCTAGCAAATTTTTATATGAACTATCGGTTATTTTCATGTTAACAGCTTATTTTTGATTCATTTCAGTCCAAATTTGTGCGATTCATAAGCAAAATCGAGTGTACGGAATTCAAGCAAAAGTTTCCGGATTTCGAATCAGCTTTTAGCAGTGTCCGGGATTCGAAGCACAACAAGTCATTTTAATTTTAAAATTCTGTTAAAAAAAATGTTGGAAAAGACATCCTTACATGCATTCTCTTAAAACTGACTTTTTATACCACATCCTGATGATGTTTCTACATTTCCAACTTATTACATGATTTTTTGCCAGCTATAACAAAAATGATATGCTACTATTTAAGTTCCCGGATTTCGAATCATGACGTTAGGTGATTCCAATCGTCTTTACCACGACAACCAGATTTTGACATTCTACCTTCGTTCGTTTCACACACACAATCGAATGAATGCTACGCAAAGTCACTCCTACAGCAATTGACTTCCCTCGAGAAATACATTCGCTCAGAGAATGGTCGTTTGACATTCTGCGAGATTCCGAACATCTCCACCACACAGCAAACACAAGGAAGAGAGAGAGAGTCGAATATCGTTTGGGCAGCTGCTTGAGTGGTGCTCATTTTTCGTTAGTTTCGTCTTTGTGTTTACAATCTTCGACCGTCTTCGACGCTCTGACGATCATGATAGGTGCTTGGTGTGAACGATTAAATCTCGTTTTCGGAAATGATCGCTGACAGATAGTTCTTCAAAATATCGAGCAATCCAATCCAGTGACAGATCCCTTTTCAAGCATTGGTTATATCTCAGTTGATTCTAGTCCAATGTGCCGTTTAGTTGTTTATTGATTAATTTGTTAGGATATTTACGTCTGTTTGTATGTAGTACTACATACAAAAAACATTTCAATATATTTTTTTAAACTCCAAGTTTGCTCAATTTGCAAGTATTCTTTTTTAATTCAGTGCTATCCCCTTTGAAATATTGATATTTTCAATGCAATGAAAGTCCCACAGATTTTTTTGTTTTATAAAGTTTCCTCATTTTACTACAAATTATGCGGTCGCTGCATAGTTTCCCAATTTAATCGCTCATTTCCACCTCATCACTCAGCTGGACACAGATAATTTCTGACAGTCCTGGACCAACTCGTGGACCAACCCAGCGACCTCGCCATCATCAGCGTGGCCCAAGTGGATTACCACTGGCCCTTACCACAATCGAGGGAGAGGCGAGCCAACACGGTGGCCACCAATTCGTCGCTGTCGTGCTAACTTGTCGTACGTGCATTTTGGGCCAAATTGAGTTAGGAACGCCATTTTGTGCAGTTCACAATGCCTCACCTTTTGACCTTCAAAATTAGATTTCAATCCTGAGATATGCAATAAAACCGAATAAAACTCCGTTCATTTTTGTCACTATTCATATGGATGAAATTTCAATCTTGTCGTGCTATCTTGACATAGCCTAAAAATTGGTGTAAGTGCGACATTTGGCCAAAGGGATTTCAGGTCAGAACGCGTTTGACACAGGTACGAGCTCGACTACCGTAAACATTTTTAATTATAACTCGGGACTCCAGCAACCAAATTCAACCAAACTTCAGGACGATGCACAGTCTGATCAACCTCACAAAATGTATTTGTTATTGTTACATTGCGTGATCTCGTTTTTGACGTACGACAAGTTAGCACGACGGCGTCGAATTGAGTTCGGGGCGCGGGATATAATAAACGGTTGGTCGTGTCCGTATCGATTAAACGACCTACGAAACGTGATTCCACACCGGTCATAAATTATGTGCGCCGTCCACAAATAGCCGTTTATCATCCTAAAGTCTATTCCGGTAAGCTGGGCCGGCCAGAGATTAGCGAAGTGGTGGCTGGAATTAAGCTTAATGAACTTTAAGGGATGTTTGCAAGGATGGTAATTGGACATTTTGATCCTGACCTGTTTTCGGAACGAAGTCTCATTTTACCATTGAACACAGTCATCAATCCCGTTCAAAGGAATTTTCAATTAGCAATCAGTTTCCGACAATCGCTGCAGGTTCATCGAATATGACTCAACGCATCCAATTGGCGATTTTAAAGACTAACCTCAATTCAAAAAAAAATCGAACACGCAACAGTAGGAGGGAATGTTTCACGGAATCACCGTACAAACAACAACAAAAAGCGCCACATAATTTATCTTGCTTCAATTACGGCGCCATCGGAAAACAGCACGAAACTGAAAATCGACGTCACGTGGCACACCCACCACCACAAAGCCGGTTGGGAAACGGTATCGCATTTCCCGAGACCTACCGGCCACACGTGCCTTGAGTCAGATTTTTCGTGGAATCGCGGAACTGAGCTGGCTGAGGATGATTTTTGGTTGCTTGTAATAGTTTTAAAAATTACCGCAGTGAATGCAAAATTTTGGTTGAAATTGGTTTGTTTTGAAATTGAAAAATATACCAAGAAGAGGAACCGAGTAATATTTCCCAAGGACTCTAAGCACGTTGTCAGCCTTTATTGACCTAGGACCTACGGCTGCACCCTAGTAGATAGATCCTAAAATGATATCTTGCCAATTTAATTTGTTTGCATTGAAATGAAAAAAAAATAATGTTTTTTACCGTTTTACATAGAAAATTGGTATAGATTTTTAAGGCCATATTGGAAAAAATCTATTAAACGTAAGGAATTCAGCAGATTTGATAAATATTTTTGCTTAGCCAAAAACAAGCCATGTAAAATTATCATAAACTCAAAATAGGGGAAATATACCCATTTTAATCACTCTAAGCCATTCGACCAATTCTCATCACTTTTTTTGTTTTCCGCTATTGAATCAACATTTTCAGATGTATCAACAATGGAAAGTTGCTTGCTCACTTTTATTTGAGCTATTTATTACTTTGGAACAGTCAAAAACCCTTTATGAAAGCTGTAATTCGTGTTCAAAGTGCTGATAGGCCGATAATAGAAACAGGCTGATAAAGGGTATAGTCCCGAGCATGGGTAAATAACAAGGGAAATGCATAATAATACCTTTCTCTGGTATCAATACCAAATTTTGGTGTTCCTGGACCCTTTAAAATTTGTCTTGAGGATTATGCAAGAGCAAAGTGTGGTATCATACCAATTTAAGGTATTGTTTTGATATTGCAAAATTGCAGAATTTGTCAATGGTCGAACACCACATTTTGGTATTATTTTGTTATTACAGTGTTTTATCAAATTCCTTTGAAACTATGAGAAAATTTTGACAAATTTTGACAAAATAATTAATTTTGCGCTAAAATGATGTCTCAAAGCGAATGCTTTCATTGAAAACCGGAAATTTCAAACTTGATTTTAAACATTTTTGATATAAGGCTTTCTAGTCAGAAATTTACCAACACATTCAAAGTATGTTTACATGACAGCTGGACATTTGTTTGCATCAGGTTTCCTATCTCTTTCTAGCAAAAGTTTTTTGTCAGGCGACTTCTAGCTGGTTTTTTTGACTGACTGCCCGATATGTCAGCCAACATACTTCGCAGGGCTGTGACAGCTACAGCTCGATTATTGTTTGCATCAGGACACTGTGACGAGGAGTTCGTCATTTTTGAGTTAAATTATATTTTTTACACTGGGCCTAGAAAGCCTTATACCCCCTAAAGAAATGACTTGACATTGTGGAAAAATTTCGAAGTCAGGATGCCACATTTTGGTATTATTTTGGTATTGAAAGGTTTCATCAAATTCTTCTGAAACTATGGGATTTTTTTATAAATTTTGATGAGATAATTAATTTTGCGCTAAAATGACTTGAAACCCAAAAATGTTAAAGCTGATTTTCAATTTTTTTTATATACCCACTAAGATTTTTTTAAAACCTTGAAATTTCTCTAAGTTGGGTTAACTAAATACTTTGAAAAACAAGTTAATCGACAGATTATAGAATGTTTGGGAGTAGCGTCCACCCTTGGATGTACCCCTGGTCAAACTTATATTCACCACTTTTGATACCTTCGATCCTCTCTGGAGAGATCAATGACGTCACCTAGGATTAGCTCATTATCTCCGGATTTTGGTGCTAATATGCGTGATATGGATCGACTTGTGGGTTGAAGATGATCTGTAGGAGATTTAGGTTTAAACACACACAGTCCAATATACCAAGTTGAGCCGATAGGAGATCGCCAACAGGAGGGCCTCTGGCCCGCGCTGCGAGCGCAATTTACTTGTACTTTGTTAGATGTTAAGTGTTAATAAAGTGACGATTTTTACACGGTTATTTTAATCTAAAACCCGCGAGTTGTTACTGTGCGATATCCGGTGCGATCTAACGAGTTCTCGGTGGACTCTGGGAAGAATTGGCCGCTGCTGTTCCTGGGAAACCGACTCCGAGTGTACACTGGACTTGTACACCCCCTACCTGCCGCACCTACCGGTTCGTGTTGGGGTCTGGTAAACGCTGCTCAGGTTCTATCGAAGGAGGATTTCAAGGTGAGAAGGACCAACCCCAACATTTGGTCCTTCGAGCCGGATGGTGCATGGCCTACGGACAGTCTGGACATGGTGAGGGTACGGATACCCGCGGAAAGGATTCGCGCCAAGTTGGAGAGTCGGTGCAGCAGCGATGGTGAAGGTCGCCATCTTCTCGCGGAAGGACAAAGGTCAAAAGGACAAAAGGACCTTTGGGAATGGTCGCCATCATTGGAGGTTGGCGTACTTCAGGACTGGACATCGGTACCGGGAATGGTTCGCCAGGTTAGTAGAACCAAGAACAATATGTCCAGCCGAAGCATTACATCCAGTCGCTTTACTAACACCCACACCTTTTCCGAATTCACTTGGACGGCAATCAATCAACCCATCGTCAACGGTGACGGTAACGGACCACTGGGAGTGGTGGTCATGGACATCTACGGTGCGAAACGGGAACATCGCACTTCCGGAAATCGTTTGGTTCGTTTTTGGATATTCGAACCACCGACCAATCAATGGAAAATGGACTCGCCATTCATCGGTAATCTACAATGGACATCCGCCATTGTCCGTGTGAGAGTAACCACGTGTGGAACGGTTGCTACCTGGTACGAGATTCGACGGCTCGGTCTCAACAATCACCAACGACCTGGAGCGTCGTGAAAGGAGCGTACGGATTGGCAAGCTCGGATTTCATCAATTAACTTCACCCGGAACGACTGATCCAGTGAGGATTCCTGTTCTCTCAGGTAATTTGGAATAGATCAGTATATGTTTCCGCCGAAGCTTGGGCAATTACCGCATACTCACACAAATATTCGTTCTACAACTCATTCCGAACGCGAACGACCTGAACAATTCCATCTTCCTCGGGCGAGGAATCGATGACGTCAATGGAGCACTACCACGTGGTGAACCGCTTGGTTCAGCGGTGGACGGGGCCTACCTGAGGTTACCTGTTATCATCAATACACACCCCATCACGTGGACAACACCACCTAATTCACCACCCCACGGAAGGCTGCGAAATGGTTCGCGCTGACGAATCCACCACGCGATCGTCACCCGACAGGGTCACCACAACAACCCCACGAAGGATGAGACTAAAACCTGCCAGACCACCCACTCTGGCAACCCACTCAACTCGAGGTCACCAACCATGCATCGGAGCCGAAGAGGTGGCACCATGGACTTTTCTTTAAGGTAAATAGCACGTTGCACGGTATATGCCTTGCCGAGGCATTACACTCTGGATATTACACCAAATCCTCTTCTCTCGATTGCATCATCAACCAATTTGGAGGCACGTCTCGGATCGGAGATTCCCGAGATGACGAAACAACTCGCTGATGACGTCAACCCCATCGTGTCAGCTGATCGCGGTTAACAAAGGGATCGCCAGCCAGGGCAGCGAGGACAAAAGGCTACCACTCCGTGGAAAAGCAGTGGAGCAATCAAAAATGGTTCGTCTAGACCATGACGTCATCAACGATCGGGTTGTTTTGAGGCAGTAGGAAAGGTAGTCGCAAAAGGCACTAACACACTTGTAAGCTGTAACATTTACACTTGGGATCAAACTCTGGCATGCTTACACAAACCAAAACCAACTGTCGATTGCTACCAACACACATGAGAGTTGATGGGGATACAACCACACACCAAAGCGTGACGTCACGGGACGTCGCCAACCATCTCGAACCTTCGAATGGTCGCCGAGTGTTGCGTCATCGGGGCGAGACACACCTACCACAGCGTGACGAGGGATGTTACGTTGGTAACCAAGGAAGGATGCAGTCAACGGAACTCCACGAAGCACGGGCTTCGGTACTCAACTGTCGACAGACATGGTCTCCTAATCCAACGAGCAGCCTTGGATCTTGCAACTTCCGTCTGGGACGACGGAGCAATGGTTTTTATGAAGGAAGCAGTCTCGGATGCACTGCGGGTTACAACAAGGCATCACTGGGACGTCTGACCTACGGAACGGTCACCCTAACCAAGGATCTTCAACACTTTTCGGAGCGGTGACGTGCATGCATGTTCAACACCCATTTGGATCAATCTACCACCCCAAGGCCGGAGCAACGGGCTCCATCCACGGCCTATCCGGAGCAGGGCTCCAAGGAATCATAGGGACCGAAGCATAGGGCTTCAATCATGGTCAAGCTGGAGCAGAGCTTCACATTCCCACCCAAGGCCGGAGCAACGGGCTCCACCCATGGCCAAGCTGAAGCAAACCTCCACACATCCCAATCCAAGGCCGGAGCATAGGGCTCCACCTACGGCCAAGCCGGAGCAGGGCTCCCCATGGACTATCCAAGGTCGAAGCATCGTTCTTCTTCCACGTCAACCCAAGGTCGGAGCATCGGGCTCCTTCCACGGTCAACAGCGAAGGAAATCACCAGCTGGAGAAGGTCTCCACATTTCCAACCAAGGTCGGGGCAACGGGCTCCACGTACGCACAACCAGAAAGCTGAAGCAGGGCTTCACAAGGGACCCACGGGCGGTCACACGGAGGTGCAGAGATTGTGCACAGTCTCACACCTAGCGGACGATACAAATCGTCACAAGCACTCACTTTGAGTCAACATAATTGGTTTTTATTTTTAATCCACTCGGGAAGCTGAACACCAAGATCATCCAGGTGGACGATCAGGCAAGGTTGGGTATAGACAGCAAGACGTCATCACTCCAAGATCGACGTGGCTCAGTCACGCAGGAATCGCGGCAGATGTGCAGGTGCACAATTCTAGGACGGTCTGTTTCCAATGTTTAATCCGATCACAATAACTGCGGGGCAATTACGAACGATCGGCAAGACCATTTCAACGCAACTCACAACCACATAGGATCGAATTACAACGACATCGACAGCGGTTTGTCGATGGTGGGTGAGCTGGTATGCACACCACAGGAACGGTTTGGACAAGATCGCAACGATCAACACGACGGTTTTCACGACTGCTGTTTGCAGTTTGGGTTCGCCATGGGCACGCTCACATCCAGGATCGAGTACGGCGAACTGGACTTCTTTGTGTAGGATACATGCAGAAGTACTAGGCGATGGTCAACGGTGGGTGAGGTTCGGAAACACTCACACTCACGCAGGACACGAATCCAACCAGGAAGACCAACTCAGCGTGGACACGATCTGCTGGAGCTGGTCAGCAGTACAAGGAAACAACAACATCCCGGGCAAGCAGGCAGCACATCACCATTTGGTTTGGTTTGGTCAACAATTGGTATTGGTTTCGGGGTAACCCTTAAGCTGCCATGGTACGGAATTTACACAACGACACATGGTTAGGAAAACACCAGATTCGGGAGTTTTGGGTACTTGGCTTGTCGTGGTCCCCAATCACGACAGTCAGTACATGGGAATTTTGGTTGTTCAGAAATTTTAGAAATTTCAGGGTGGGTGAGGATGTTTGGGAGTAGCGTCCACCCTTGGATGTACCCCTGGTCAAACTTATATTCACCACTTTTGATACCTTCGATCCTCTCTGGAGAGATCAATGACGTCACCTAGGATTAGCTCATTATCTCCGGATTTTGGTGCTAATATGCGTGATATGGATCGACTTGTGGGTTGAAGATGATCTGTAGGAGATTTAGGTTTAAACACACACAGTCCAATATACCAAGTTGAGCCGATAGGAGATCGCCAACAGGAGGGCCTCTGGCCCGCGCTGCGAGCGCAATTTACTTGTACTTTGTTAGATGTTAAGTGTTAATAAAGTGACGATTTTTACACGGTTATTTTACTTAATTCCCGCGAGTTATTACTGTGCGATATCCGGTGCGATCTAACGAGTCCTCGGTGGACTCTGGGAAGAATTGGCCGCTGCTGTTCCTGGGAAACCGACTCCGAGTGTACACTGGACTTGTACACCCCCCCCCCCCCTACCTGCCGCACCTACCGGTTCGTGTTGGGGTCTGGTAAACGCTGCTCAGGTTCTATCGAAGGAGGATTTCAAGGTGAGAAGGACCAACCCCAACATAGAATTTTGATGAATTTCAATCCAGTTTCATTTTAATAACAATTATTTTTCAATCTTGTTATTTTTCAGAATCTTCAAGAACTGACAAATGCATTCAATGTGGTGAAGAATTTCACTAAGAACAACATGGAATCATCAGGTGAGTAGATTTGGCTGTTGCATATGGATCATTTCAGTTTTTTTCACTAACTGCAACTGTTGCACTAAAAATGGTATGAAAATACCAAATTTTGGTATTACTTGGGCAAATAACAGGGACCAAAATGTGCCCCTGGTTGCCCAGTAATAGATGGTAAAATACCATGAAATCATACCAAAGTCTTGTATGTAGAAGGGCACAACAATACCAAAATCTGATTTTCCAAGGGCGCGGGAATACCTAAAAATAAAACCATGGCAATACCAGGTTATGGTATTCAAGCAATGTTCAAAAATCCAGAAGACCTCATCTTGGTATTGAAAAGGTTTTATTTTGAGGTATTATTTTACCCTTGGAATAACATGGTTTGGTATTGTTGTGCCCTTTTACATACAAGACTTTGGTATGATTTTATGGTATTTTACCATCTATTACTGGGCAACCAAGGGCACATTTTGGTCCCTGTTATTTGCCCAAGTAATACCAAAATTTGGTATTCCCGTGTTATTTACCCCTGCTCGGGGTTCCCCTATAACCAAAAATCGATATTTTGACACATCGTCTCAATTCTGAGGGCAGATTCGGGGGCAAAATCACTTGGAAAAACAAATAGTTGGACAATTTTTAAATTGGCTATGGTGGTCCCAAACACTTTTCCCTAGAAAATTAAACATTTTCAAAAGAACATATCTAGAGTTTTTTTTTAAAAAAAGGTCCTATAAACCAAATTTTGAATTTTTGCTTTTTGGGTGTTTTTAGAACCGCCTTGAGTCAGTGGTATTCAAAAACACCCAAAAAGCAAAAAATAAAAATTTGGTTTATCTGGATATCTCGAGTTTTAAAAAAAACACCCCTGAGATTGTTTCAACGCTGTAGTGCGACGCTTAAAATTTGGTCTGTTTCTTTTTGAGATATTTATGTTTTAAATTTGTATCTTTTTGACCTCAACTTTTTCCTCTTAAGTCAAAATTTACTTGTTAAAAAAAACGAGGTTTACTGAGTTGGATAAATACGTAGTTTAACTTTTCAGCACCTAATTCAGTGCTGAAAAGTAGAACTTTTCAGCACTGGTATTGAAAGGTATTAAATTTCCATTCAGTTATTTTAAGTAGGGAAAAGTAGGCCGTTTCATTTCTCCAGAAGGACAGGAAAAGTTGACATTTTCACAGCGGAATTGCAAAAATAATCTTTTTTGCAATTCCGTCGTGAAACTACTTACTTTTCCTGTCATTCTTGAACGACGAAATAGCCTACTTTTCTGTACCAAAAATAACAGATTCGAATAGCAACACTTTTCAAAATAAATGCTGAAAAGTTCTACTTTTCAGCACTCAAATGGGTGCTGAAAAGTTGAACTTTTCAGCACTTGTTTCGAAAAGTAACACTTTTCAACATTTTTTTTATTTAAACGATTTATTGACAAAATACATGAAAATTTGACATAAAATTTCATTCAGTGTGTGTTTTTTGGAATTGCAAAAAATGTTGTATGGAACTCGTTGCAAAACTTGATTTTTTCAGCACTCTTCGGTGCTGAACCTCGGTGCTCGGTGAACCTCGTTGGATAAATGTACGACTCATGCTGAAAAAATCCTCTTTTTGCAACTTGTTGCATAAACTACTATTTAGGTTTTTAAATATTTAAACTTAATATATTTTGAACAAAAACAAAATGCCGGTACAAAATATTTTTTTAACGGATTCATGTGATTAAAAACCCTTAGGCCGATGTAAATATTTTTCAAAGTATTTGTCTCTTGGCTCTGGCCGGGGTCAAGGAGGGGGGGAGCAGTAAAATAAGAAATATAAAAATTGAAATAACAAGCTATAATCTCAACATTTAAATGCAAAAAGCGTTTTAAAATGCATTTTACACTTGTTCAGTTGTTTTGCAATCATTAGTTTTCAAAAAAAAAGTAAGATTTGACGAAAACAAAAAAAAAGCGAAAAACAAACTTTTTGTGATACTAAACATCGAAAATTTTCAAAAATTCAATAGATGTTTAAATCCACCCAAACATGATAAAAATTATTTTAAACGCAGGGGAATGCCATTTAAATTAATTTTAGCAGATTGCACTTAAATTTCCATTGAAATTTTTAAGTTTTTTGAAATTTTTTTTTTTGCTTCCCAATTTTTGAGGCCATTTTTGGGAAGGGGGGGATGACAAAAACTTTAAATAAAATTTGTACCAATCTTATCAGCCAAACATAGTTGGATGTTTAGCTTACAATTCATGCAACAAGTTCATAGTTTTGTGAGAAATTAAGAGAATTCTGTGTAATACAAAAAAGGGGATCAAGTCTCCCCATTCTCCCCTTCTGATTCAAAATGATTCGTTTCATTTTCATAGATCGACCTTTCTTTTTTTTATTTGGATGAAAATCTCCCTACAAAAAGCCGAACGAAATGGGCATGTGAATAGTTTTTCGTGACTTTAATGTTCTATTTTTTTCATTTTTCGACGAAAAAAAAATATTTCTCTAAAATCTGAATTATGTTCAAACTGGTACAACCATGGTATCAGTGATTATAAAAAAAAAGTTTTATAGTTTCAATTGATTTTATTTTTATTTTTTTTTTCTTATATTTGGATAATTTCTTAGTTACAAGCAATAAATATTCCAAAACATAAATAATTGTATCTTGATTAATCACCAATAAAACCTAATTGAAAATTTATCACTAATTTGAATACAAAATTTATGTTTTAATTTTGATTTTTTTATGTTTTAGGGGATCAACAAAGACATCTTCTACACTTGATGTGATGATAGTTTAAAATCTGAAACTGGAGTTGAAATATTCCGAAATAATGACGAAAAGCACTTTTTGATAGCAAATTAGATTTCACATCGAAAAATGAATTTGAAAAATGTTTGCGGCCAATATTTCGTTTTTTTTAAATCAGTGTTGATTCAAACATTTATAACTCGGTCAGATATTTTTTGCCCATTTTAGAAATTTCGGGAAAGTTGGCATTTGATGTCCCCTAAAAAATATAAAAAAGAGTTTTTTGCAAATCAAGTTTAAGTAACAAAAAGTGAAATAAAAAATTACCAAATTTTTTTTTTCACTTTGTATATTTTTTTCAGTGTAGTCTTTATCCATACCTACAACTTTGTCGAAGACACCAAATCGATCAAAAAATTCCTTCAAAGATACAGATTTTTGAATTCATATATCATTTTTGTATGGGCATTCGCCAAATTTGTATGGAAAAAATGCTCAACTTTAAAGTATTTTACGAATGACAATTCAATTTTGCCTTAAAAAAAATTTTCAATATGTTTTTGTCCAGGTTTTCGATACTTCCAACAATCACGTTTATTAAAAAAAACATATCTTTTAAACAAGATTGTGCACCATAACGCACTATGACTCAGAGGATGTCTTTTTTAGTCCCCTAAAACTTATCAAAATATCTCGAATATTAAAAAATACGTATTTTAGTAATTTTAACTTTTATAGTAATGATAAATTATAATTTCAAAAATCAGATTGATTTTCTTGGCCCTAATTCAAGTTTGAATAAAAATAATTCAAAATACAACTTCATTTGTCTTTTAAATTTTAACACGTTTGCAGCTGCCCCCAAACATTTGATTTGTAGCGGGTTATACACCAAAATAGTTTTGTGGAGTATGATTGATCAACTGAACAGTACTAGCATTCCTTCTTCAAGGAATGCACTCGTACCCCCACGAAAGATCATTCCCAGCGTCAGACATAAACAAACACTCCACCGGGACGGAAAATAGTTTACGACTTATTAATTCGTCCCCGCAGAACGGTTCAAGTTTATCTTTTTAACGGCAGCCACAGTCCAAATCGATTGGCCCAACCAAGCATTCCTCCCGCACTTTCCACTGCCAAAGAGAAGTCGTTCAGAAAATCCCGGAAACCCCCGGCCGGTGTCTTGTCAAGTCTCGCAGCCAGATAAATATTTTTTATTTCCTTCACGAATGCGTTGGCCATCCTCAAACGGAGTTCGTGTGTGAGTTCCACCAACCCCCCCGAGCAAACATTTAAGTCCGAAAGAGTTATTGATAGTGAAGACCAACAATTGACCATTTTTTTCGGAAGCTTAGCATTGACAAGATTTGATAGTGTTGGGATGGCTGAATTTAAAAATATTTGCTGGAATTTTAAATTGACAATTTTAGTTCTAAAAATTTACAGTTTTTCGATTTTCAAACGCTCATTTAACATTATATTAAATAAATGAGCATTCCTAACAACAGAATCGACGATTTTCTTTTTTTTCGGTCAAAGTTTATGAGCGTTATAAGAGTTATGATTGCGGTGCACATTGTAGCTGTTGGAGGGTTTATCAAATGGCCCGGGATGGGCCACTGTGTCTACCGGATATACTTCGCTATCATCTTTTCCGATTTTGTTTCCAAAAGGCAAGAGAAACTGTTATAAAGATGTATTGTGTCAGTATGTCAACTGATCCAGCGCTGTTTATTGCTATATTTGTCGAGCGAGTCTATCATCATCTTGGGTTATTACACTTTTGTTGAGTGTTTTGAGATTTTTGCTTTGTTGCTAGTTCTACCTCCAGACATTTTTCATTTTAATTAAAGTTATCATAAAATATTTCAATTACGGTACCAAAAGCTACCGAACTAATTTAAAATTTTCTCATTGTCAACGTGAAATTCAATTATAGCCTAGCCTGTATCTCGTCAGCATGTGGGTTATAACATTAGCTTTGTTGTAGAAAGTTGTTCGAAATTGTCTAACACTCATTGTAAGAAAACAATTAATTGTATGATTAACTTATCAACTCCAAAACTCATAAGCATTTGACGTTAAATTTATCGTCATACTATTTTATAATCAATTGTTTAAAAAAGTACGTTTAGGGATACTTGATCACTGCATTTTTACAGTCACTGGAATTAGCCTCAAGCTTAATTAATTGGACTGGATTTTCGTACATAGTTTCCTTTTTGAATTTATAAGCAATTTCAGTTGAACAAATTTCATGTAAAATGTGAAAACTTGTGATTCGTGCTTCGAATTCTGTATAAAATGCAATATAAATCGAAAATTTTACAATCAAAACTAGTTTTAACAAATTTAAGGCAAAATTCTGACTTTTTAACCATTTTACCTAGAATTTAAATGTATTTTTTAAAAGCTTATAAACTTAGTTAACTAAATAAAAACATTGATTTTTTTCTTAAAAACTATTTCAGCTACTTTAGTGATGGTAAATATAACGTACAAATAAAGTTTGAACATCTTAAATATAATTTCAAAAAGAAAAACTATGACCATCAAAGTCACCCCGGAATTTAAACCAAGAATTTTTAACGTAACTATTTTTCTAAACACCACTGAAAAAACTTGTTTTCCACAATAACGTCATGATTCGAATTCCCGGACGCTTCGAAACCCGGACACTTCATCTTGTTTTATCAATTATTTGGATATAAGTTCGCATTATGAATGTCAAAACTGTGTTATTTGATGAATTCTAACATCAACTATCATTTAAAATTTGTTTGTACGCTGTTGTTAATGCCAAAACAACTAAATTAAATAAAATTATAAGTTTACCAAAAATGCGAAACATTTCAACGGAAATATTTCATAGCACCGGGAAGGCAAATTTTTTTTTTTTTGATTTCCTTACATTCTAGCCAATTTTTATATAAACTATTTATTGTTTTGATGTTAACAGCTTATTTGAGACCTAAAAAATGCCATTCACTAACATTTCATTCCAAATTTGTGAAATTCATAAGCAAAATCGAGTGTCCGGAATTCGAAGCAAAAGTGTCCGGATTTCGAATCAGCTTTTAATAACGTCATGATTCGAAATCCGGACACTTAGTAGCATATCATTTTTGTTATAGCTGACAAAACATCATGTAACAAGTTGGAAATGAAGAAATATCATCAGGATGTAGTATTAACAGTCAGTTTCAAGAAAATGCGTGTAAAAAAGGTCTTTTCTAACAATTTTTCATCAGAATTTTAAAATTAAAATGGCTTGTTGTGCTTCGAATTCCGGACACTCGTTTTTACTTATTAATCGCACAAATTTGGACTGAAATGTTAGTGAATGGCATTCTTAAGGTCTCAAATAAGCTGTTAACATTAAAACAATCGATATTTTATATACAAATTTGATAGAATTTAACGAAATCGAAACCATAAATTTCTGATTTGCCTTCCCGGTGCTTCGAACGCCTATGAAGTATTTCAAGTGAAATGTTTCGCATTTTTTGTAAACATATAATTTAATTTTATTTAATTGTTTTGGCATTAACTACAGCGTTCAAACAAACTTTAAATGAAAGTTGATGTTGGAATTCATCCAATAGCACAGTTTTGACATTCATAAGGCGAACTTATATCCAAATAATTGATAAAACAAGATGAAGTGTCCGGGTTTCGAAGCGTCCGGGAATTCGAATCATGACGTTAGTGTCTGGGATTCGAAGCACAACAAGTCATTTTAATTTTCAAATTCTGATGAAAAATTGTTAGAAAAGACATATTTTGCATGCATTCTCTTAAAACTGACTGTTTATACTAAATCCTGATGATATTTCAACATTTCCAAATTATAACATAATTTTTGCCAGCCATAACAAAACTAATATGGTACTAAGTGTCCGGATTTCGAATCATGACGTTAGTGCATGGACTTTGTGTGGCCTACCCCAGTAACGTCATGATTCAAAATCCGGACACTAAGTAGCTGGCAAAAAAATCATGTAATAAGTTGGAAATGTAGAAATATCATTAGGATGTAGTATAAACAGTCAGTTTCAAGGAAAAGCATGCAACATATGTCTTTTCTAACATTTTTTCATCAGAATTTTAAAATTAAAATGACTTGTTGTGCTTCGAATTCCGGACACTGATAAAAGCTGATTCGAAATCCGGACACTTTTGCTTCGAATTCCGGACACTCGATTTTACTTATTAATCGCACAAATTTGGACTGAAATGTTAGTGAATGGCATTCTTTAGGTCTCAAATAAGCTGTTAACATCAAAACAATCGATAGTTTACATAAAAATTTGCAAGAATTTAAGGAAATCGAAACCATAAATTTCTGCTTTGCCTTCCCGGTACTTCGAACGCCTATGAAATATTTCAAGTGAAATGTTTCGCATTTTCGGTAAACTTATAATTGATTATATTTTTATTTTTTTTATTTTATCGCCATCGTGTTCCCCGGACAATTTTACATTATAATCAATATAGACTTCAAACTAAAATGAACTATTGACGAGATACAGCGATTTTACTGAAAAAAGTTTGATTTTGCACTGCACTCTGTCCTATGAATTCAAATCCGAAATAAGTTTCTCACATATAAAAACCGAATTATGCGAGATTCATTCCTTTTTGATGAAAAGTACACCATGAACTTCCGAGTGCTGCGCAAAATCAAACTTTTTTCAGTAAAATCGCTGTATCTCGTCAATAGTTCATTTTAGTTTGAAGTCTATATTGATTATAATGTAAAATTGTCCGGGGAACACGATGGTGATAAAATGAAACAAATAAAAATATAATCAATTGGTCAAAACTGAATTTTTATACTTAAAACGATAAAATATAATATTTCATATTTCATATTTATTTTATTTTATGCTTATCATTGTACATTTTTTTGTTTAACTAATTACATAATGTAGTGTTTTGGTGATCCTTTCATCTACGGCTTAATACAATAATCGAATGATTTCTTTTATTTCAATGGTAATGGGGTCAGCAAGTGCAGAAAAAGTTCACAAAAAACTGCAACAGTTACTAAGGAAGGGGGATAGGGGAAGGGAAAGCTTAGAACTATATCACAGTAAATAAAGTCAGCATTATGTTGACGGCGTGGACCGATGTGTCGTTGAGATCTCAAACGATGCAGACATATTTCATCATGAGCTCCGATAGAGCCATGAATTGTTGCTGCTTATTACGGCAGCTACTCAGACGGTGAAACATGTCCCTCGCGAGGATGAGGAACTCCGAAAGCGAGAACAGGTCGCCATCGGCAGAATCGACCTGCGCCGGGGCAGGTTCTAGGTTGGCTGCTGCTACACTTGCGTACGTTCGCGACCATCCGGGAGGATGCGCCGTACTGCGGTCAGCTGCGGGTGTGGTCGGTGAACTGGCAGGCAGCTTCCTTTTCTTCTCCTGCTGCTCGATGTACGACTTCCGGGACGTGCACCCACGGAAGTTGGCAGTGTGGTTGCCACCGCAATTAGCGCATTTCACGCTAGGCTTGTGCTGCTCAGCGTTTCCGGTATCCTTCAGCGTCGCCTTCCGGGGTAGAGGGCAGCCTTCGGTGAGGTGATCCTTGCCACACTTGACGCATCGCGGGGGCAGGTTACAGTTGCGGGATCCGTGGCCAAATTTCTGGCAACGGTGGCATTGTGCGGCGTCGGTTGGCCGCTTGGTGAAGAACCTCCACCTCACCAAGTATCCAGAAAGGCACTTCACCAGTCGGAGGTCCTGGATTTTTACACTGCCTTTGTCGAAATACAACAGGTACAACACATGTGTACCTGTTGATGTGGTCTTCTTCGACAAAACTTTTACCTCTCGGGGCGTGATGTCGAGTTCCTGCAGCTCCATCGTGACCTCGGAAATGTCCATCTCCGCCAGTCCCTGGAGCACAACCTTGACCATTTTTTGGTCACGGCGGTCGTACGTGAAATATTTCACGTTATTGGCCTTGAAAACATCCAAAGCCTTGGCATAGTCCGCTTGGCCAACCGCGAGCACTTGCACGGCGACTTTGGTCACTTTGATGAAGTATTGTACGTTTGACGGTACCAATAAATCATCAATAGTGGACGGCAAAGTATCGACGACATGTATCATCGGTGGCCTGTCTCTCACCCTAGGCAAAGAACACGCGAGCATTTTTGCCTTCTTTGCTTCTGCTGCGAGGTTATTGTCCTCCAACTGATGTGTACTTTCGTCGTCGTCGCCACTATCAGACAACATCTCGAACGAGTTTTTTGTTGGAATTGTAATTCCAGAGTTGTTGGAGGATGGACCAGGTCCATTGTCTCCCGACGGTTTTTGCGGCTTTCCGGAAGTCGATTCGGACTGCTGGACCTTCTTGCCGGATGCTCTGGTTCTGACGGGGCTACGTGGCAGTAGCGGAATCGTCGTCTGGTCAGCAGCCGTAAGGTGAATAGCTGGGGTTTTTGCCGCTGACGAGGAGTTCTTCTGGATGCGGTGCAGAGAGCTGCTTTGGCCGCGTCCACGAGCCGAACTCGAGTGGCCACGGCCACGGCCTCTGTTACGCATCGCGTAGGCGCACACTCGCGGTTAACTAACGACCGTAAATCGTAGAAAATCGGTGAAAAAACGCGGAGCACAAAAACTAGGTGTTATTGGCTAGGATGTTGCTAACCCGATGTAAAATATAATATAAGTGGGCATTTAAGGGTTAAAAATTTTATTTTTATCGAATTCCTTGGACAATTTTCTATAAAATGCAACCTGTAGAAAGTCTTTTGCTCAAATAGTTGCAAAGCTATGATTAAAAGAAAAAAAAGTTTTTTAGAAAATCGCCAAAAAAGAGGGCGGTGCCAAAAAGATAGGGATGGTCCAATAAGCACCAAACTTGGGATTTCTGTTAACTATCGATAGATAAACGTTCTCTCCAAGTTTGATCCAAATCGGTGAAGGTCGAGTCCAAAAGTATACTCAGTTGACCTGGAATGACCCGTATTTAATTTGTTTGGCATCAACTACAGCGTTCACACAAACTTCAAATGAAAGTTGATGTTGGAATTCATCAAATAACACAGTTTTGACATTCATAATGCAAACTTATATCCAAATAATTGATAAAACAAGATGAAGTGTTCGGGTTTCGAAGCGTCCGGGAATTCGAATAATGACGATACATGTTTTAAAAATAATAATCTTGAGAAAAACATTACCTGTTGAAAAATATTCCAAAAACAAATTGAAATCCTGTCAAAGTCAACCCGGTTTACGGTAAATGTGTAAGAGGTCTATTTGTCGTTCAATAGCTGTTTTTTTGCAATTCCGTCGTGAAACTACTTACTTTTCCTGTCAATCTTGAACGACGAAATTGCCTACTTTTCTGTACCAAAAATAACAGAATCGAATAGCACAACTTTTCAAAATAAATGCTGAAAAGTTCTACTCAACATTTTTTGATTTAAACGATTTATTGACAAAATACATGAAAATTCGACTTTAAATTTCACTCAATGGGTGTTTTTCGGAATTGCAAAAAATGTTGTATGGAACTCGTTGCAAAACTTGATTTTTTCAGCACTCTTCGTATTTATCCAACTCGGTGAACCTCGTTGGATAAATGTACGACTCGTGCTGAAAAAATCCTCTTTTTGCAACTTGTTGCATAAACTACTATTTTAAGGCTGATGAAGGCAACTTCCACAATAAAAAGAAGAAAGGCTCACTTGGATTCCTATCAAATGTTTACTGGATTGTAAAATTTAAAAATAAGAGTTTAAGATTCTCTTAAAATCTGGTAAGAAATTATTCATTTACGATTAAAGTCCTATAATCCGAACAGGATCCCTCAAAAGAAGAAAATATGTAAATTAAGATCTTACTTCAACTAAGATATCATAACACAAGACTTGCAACATAAGACAGCTGTCACCATTCAAACATTAATGTCATTGCCTTAACGCCCTCTGTTTAGCTGCTCATGACTCCCACTTCTTGTCAACAAAGTATAAAAAGTCAACACGACGATGGCGGATTCATTCCGAACGTGACCCTTGCCGTCCACGTGCCCGACCTTATAGGCCACCGACGCGGCAGTAAGTTTGAACCCTAAAAGTGCACATAAAAAAATTAAAATTAACGTTTAACTAGATTTTTTTCTTTTTTTTTTTTCTTAAATAATTGACTAAAATTACAGCTTATAAAATCTTCCAGTAAAATTTCCCTCTGTGATTTGTAAACTGCTGCAACAGCAGTACACAGTAATCGAAGGAAGGACAACACTTTCCCAGCTGCCTTCCGTCGCCTTCGGGTGTCCAAAGCGACGCAAAGCTAACTCATACCCGGCAATGGTCTTCCAATGTTCCTAAATAGCCCCATCAACATCGAGCAGATAGTACCCAGTCTGACAACGGAACGGCTCATAAGCTATTCCGTGACAGTACTAAATAGCAAACAATAAGCCACTTACTAACCAACTGATAATATGAATGGTTAGGTGCCTTCCGGGCATGTTTGCAGTACAATCCGTAATAGGGTGGCCATAATTTAAAAAAAAAATCTTTTTTTAAATTGCTGTTCTTACAATCATCAGCATTTCAAAATTATATTTTTGATTCCTAAAGAAATTAATACTAAAATTGATAACCCTATTCTCAACCTTCCCCACAGCAAAACCATCTCCACAGATTAAACAAAATGTGTTGTTTGCCCCCAACCTTAAAATCTCAACCAACATCACCCGAAATCCTCCCTTGACGGGCGACAACTTGAGGCGAATTAGTGCCAACTTCCGAGTGCGAGCAACGGGAACCGATCAGGCCGATCCGGAGCAGTGACTCTACCGCCCCCTCCGAAAAACGCTGTTTCCCGTCCGACGGCGTCGAGCAGAACATTTTTCAAACCAAGCTCCGGAAAATCCCCACCCTGGCGGGCTCGAATTTTGGCACCGGGATCAGTGTACGTACAGTTCAAATTTATAAGTTCGTGCAAGCCTTTTAGCTTTACGGGGATGCGATTATGGTACATCATCACCACTTTTGCGGGCAGGTTTGGGTTGGAATTAGTGGGAACTGTTCTTAGCCTTGCAGATTTGAGGTCTTGGGTCAAATTAAATTGTTCAAAAATTTTAATTTTGATTTTATTACATTTGTTTTCTATAATAAAAATTTATATTTTAATTTCCCTCCCCAAATCTAACTCAAAAGTCCAAGATAGCCCAACCACCCCTCATATTGCAATGTCTATCACCAAAGTTGGCACCTCTGGAGAGTCTCAAGAGCATAAAACGTTTACGGATATCACATTTTGGCATGTTTGCTGTCAGAGCACCGGCAGACACTTTGAAGCACTTTTCGCATGGACGACAACGAGCCATCAGCAGACAATACCGTAGAGTTCATAATGCTTTGAGCTAAATCAACTGGTGCCATGTTTCTAAAAGCATAATTTCTCATAGGCTAATGCTTCTACCTAGGAAGGGAAATTTTGTTACATATCGACGTCGTCGTGCTATCTTGTCGCACCCGCCATTTCGACGTTTCGAGAAAAACGCGTTTTAATGTTTGACCTTGAATATACAAAAACGAGAGCACGCAATGTAAACAATAACAAACACGTTTTGTTTGGCTGACCATTCTGTGCATTGTCCTAAAGTTTGGTTAAAGTTGGTTGCTGGAGTCCCGAGTTATAATTACAAATGTTTACGGTAGTTTAGCTTGTACGTGCGACAAACGCATCCTGACTTTCCTGACCTGAAATCCCTTTGGCCTTTTGTCACACCTACATCAATTTTCATGGAGTGACAAGATAGCACGACAAGATTGAAACTACTTTCATATGTAAAGTGACAAAAATGCACGGAGTTTTTTCGGTTTTTGTTGAATATCTCAGGATTGAAATCGAATTTTGGGGATCTGTGAAGGTCAAAAGGTGAGGCATTGTGAGCTGCACAAAATGGCGTTCTTAACTCAATTTGGCCCAAAATGCACGTACGACAAGTTAGCCCGATGGCGACGATTTTTAATAACCGATATTTTAATTTCAATGCAAAGGTGCAAAACAACACCTAAATAAACAAAATATCTCGATTGATAAACGCCATCGAGCAATTCTCTACCAAAACCGGAAATGGAATTTATTTGTAAGACAGCTGTCATTATTCAAACATTAATGCCTTTCGGCTCAAACTTTGTGGGGGCCTTCCCTATGACCTAAGATACTATTTTGTGTCATTGGTTTACCCATACAAGTCTCCATACATTTTTGCCAGGCCATACAAAAATAATACGTAAATAATCAAACAGCTGTAACTGTTGAGTGAATTTTCTGACGTATTTTGGAAAATTAAGTTTTTTAATTTAAAATCGACAATTTTTTCCGTGTACCGTAAACTAGGGTCAATCAGGACACATGGGGCGAATTGGGACAGCAGTTTTAACCATGTTGGAGCACAATATTTAGATTTTTCTGGTTGGTTTCGGTTAGAACAGGCTCAGGCCAACAAAATGTGTACATCCATTTCCAAATTTTAAAGCTTGCTCTAAAATCTGCTGTCCCTATTCAGACTGTAGTCTCGATTCACCCCAGATTACGGTACCTATTTTTGCCTTCCTCACCTTACTGAGGAAAGGCTATAAAATCACTCGAAAACTGAACTTCTCAATTAGACCTCCTAGACCCACCTTCATGTATACCTATCGACTCAGAATCGAATTCTGAGCAAATGTCTGTGTGTGTGTGTGTGTGTGTGTGTGTGTGTAGGGATGTGGGTCTGTGCACCAATAAATATGCACTCGATTATCTCAGCACTGGCTTAACCGATTTGGACCGTTTTGGTCTCATTCGATTCGTCTTGGGGTCCCATAAGTCCCTATTGAAAATTATGAAGTTTAGTAAAGTACTTCAAAAGTTATGCTAAAAAAACGTTTTTGACTAATGTCCGGAAGATTGTAAAAAGGGTGGTTTTTGTAAGAAACCCCAGCATGTTATACATTTTTAGAAAGGTATTTAAAAGACCTTTCCAACGCGACCAATACATTGAAGATCTGACAACCCTATCAAAATTTATTAGCAATTAAGTGTTATTTATGCACTTTTTGGAAGCCGGATCTCAGATATCACGATGAAAACGTAGTCCGGATCTATCATGCAACCCGTCGTTGAACAGGTAATCAAAAGACCTTTCCAACGCGTCCAAAACATTGAAGATCTGACAACCCTATCAAAAGTTATAAGCACTTAAGAGTTATTTATACACTTTTTGGAGGCTAGTTCTCAGATATTTAGATGAAAACGTATTCCAAATATATCATGCGACCTATCTTTGGATAGGTAATTTAAAGACCTTCCCACGAGCGTGTCTATTTTGGATAGCATTACCCTTTGAATGAGAGGAAGGCACCAACCACCTAAGGGTGGATTAAGTAACGTTTTTTCTATAGTCCTCAATTATACCTACAACTTTGCGAAAGACACCAAAGTTTGAGCCAAATAAAAAATAACAAAAAAATTAAATGGTCGCACAGCCGTATAGTATAGAATTGCTCCATTGTAAAATTTATTTCAAAGTTTTTGGTTGTAGATCCCAGTGGAGGTTGAGGAAGCAAATATAAATGTTTAAGTTAAAAGTATCATGAAATGGTATGGTAATTTCATTCAGACTGGTCAGTAATCCTTGATGCTGGAAACCCCTTGCTCAATTTAACATCATTTGGAAAATCCAGGGTTGTTACGGGAGAGTCGAAAAAAAATCCGCGCCAAATCCGCGCCGACCTAAATTCCGAAACCGCGCGAAATCCGCGCCATATAAAAAAATATCGCGATCAACATTAAAGAAATTTTATTTTTTAATGAGGAAAAACTAATACAGAAAGTATTTGATAAAAAAAAACTCGGTTTATGTTTAAAAGCTCCAAAAGAATGAATACAATAAATCCATTTTTAAAAATACCTAAAGAGACGGTAGAAGCAAAGGTCATGAAAAAATCTTCAAAATAGAAAATACAATATTTAAAAACTTAAAAATTTAACTTCAAAAATATAAGCTCAAAAATAAATCCAAATCTAAAATTATAAGTAGATAAAATTTTAAATTTCGATAGTCTAAAATTCAAAATCTACGAACTTTTATACAGTTTTCAATCCAGAATCCTCGCTAAAATTTCACTACGAAAGAAATTTAATTTCCGATATTTAAAATATTGTCTTCTCATCATTTCAAAATCTCTAACAGAAAAAATGACTTCAAAAATTGTGGCATTCAAGAATTTAAGAATTTAATTAAAAGCTTAAGAATACTAAAATTAGATTTTTTTGTTGTTTTCTATATTGTTTTGAATTTGTTATTTTTAGTTTTTAAATTTCAACTTTTTAATTTTGATTTTTTAATCTTCAAATTTTTGGTATTTTGAGTTTCAGATTTCTAAAATTTTGAATTTAGAAATTTCAGATTTTTAAATTGAAATTTTAGAAATTTCGAACAAAAATTAATATGTATTTTGATTTTTTTGTTAAAATCGAAAGAACTTCAAAATTTTAATGAAAATAAAAGTCAAAGCAACTAAAAACAATCTAAAACGCATTTTCTGCATGTTTGTCAATACTTAGGTATTTTGGAAACTAATGATTGCAAAACAACTGGACAGGTGTATAATGCATTTTTAAACACTTTTTTCATTCAAATGTTCAAATCGTGGCTCGTAAATTCAATTTTAATTTCCCATTTTTTTTTTGCCTCCCCCCTCGACTTTGGTCAGAGTTGAGGGACATAAACTTCAAAAAATAATTGCAACGGCCTAAAAAGTATTAAAACAAAAAAAGTTTCGATTGTTTGAATTTCAGAAGCTTTGAATGTTCTCTCAATTAATTTATTTATCAAAATTGCCATCCGCGCGAAATCCGCGCCTGAGCAAAATTAGCCAGCAAATCCGCGCCAGATCCGCGCTATCCGCGCGAAACGCGCCATCCGCGCGATCCGCGCCGTCCGTAACAACCCTGAAAATCCTTTTTGAGGATTGAAAGTACCCTTTTGAGGGATACTTCTCACTTTGAGTGTAAGTTTTTCGCTTCTACTTCATAGGATGAAACTAGCGACAACAACATACGTCAATGCGACATCGCCGACATCGGCTATGCAACAAAGCGTGTTGTTGTGTCGCGTACAAACGCGTTGAAACTTGTGCCAACATGTTGCCACCAGTTAAAACGCAAGAAATATTTTCGAGATATATTATTCGAGGGAAAACCAGTTGAAACGCTTTCTTGGAATAGGGGCTGGATTGTATTTTGTGCCGGACCGTTAACATGCCTAACTGAATAATCAGCAAAGCTCTAATGATTATTTCTGTGTATTTAAGTCAAGCGCTAAAAAACATCAGTGCCAGGAATGCCAATCTAACGTGATCGTGCTACGCAATAAAATATGTAGGGGGAGAGGGGGTAATATGCACCCCCGGGGCAAAATGCATCCCCTGCTTTTCTCGGTATTTGGAAGAATTTTCCGGGGAAAAAATCATAGAAATTGGAGGCTAAACATTGCTAAACCATGCTGGAAAAATTTGAGCATCGCATTATAAAGAGGGCTTAAGTTATTTGCAAAACTTTATAACGCTGTGTTTTCATCTAATTTTCATTGAACTTTCATTATGATTTTTTGACAATATAAAAAGCATTTATTGATATTGTAAGTGTTGAGGTTTATAGTTTTTGCCATAATCTTCATTATTCTGTATATAGATAAGTTCAAAAACATCAAAAATGCATTTTTAATTAAATTTTCTGCAAAAAGCGTGGTCGGGGCAAAATGCACCGCTATGAAGCTCAAGGTGAAGGTGAAGGTCAAAGGATGAGGCATTGTGAGCTGCACAAAATGGCGTTCTTAGCTCACTTTGGCCCAAAATGCACGTACGACAAGTTAGCACGACGGCAATGAATTCAGATAATGAAACCACAAAAAAAAAATTTTTGTTGGTTGCTTGTTTTGGTTTATTGTGCCATGACTCTAAATATTCTCTAACATGATTTGAAAATTTTAAATCGGAGGTCGTGGCCAAAATGGCGATGATGATGAATCTTTGAGAAAATGCGTTTGGTAACGTAAATACAAACAATCAACCGTAAACCGGGGTGATATTTCTGAAATATTTTCCAACTGGTAAGGTTTGTCTTAACATTAATATTTTTAAAACATGTACTAGGGTAGGCCACACAAGGTGCATGCACTATTTTTGATAAAAAGTTTTTTCAATAGTTTTTACAAAAATAGTTGCATTGAAAATTCTTACTTTTAATTCCCGGGGTGACTTTGATAGTCATAGTTATTCTTGTAAAAATAAGGTTTAATGTGTTCAAATTTTATGTTTGCGTCAAATGTACCATCACTTAGGTGTCTGATACAGCTTCTAAGAAAAAAAATTAAAGTTTATAAATAGTTAACTAAGTTTACAAGCTTTTTAACAAAATACATATAAATTTAAGGTAAAATTGCTAAAAAGTCAAAATTTTGCCTAAAATTCGTTAAAACTAGTTTTGTTTATAAATTATCGAATCATATTACACTATAAACTGAAATCAAAGCAAGAATCAAAAGTTTTCACATTTTATATGACATTTGTTCTACTGAAAATGCCTATAAATTTGGAGATTTTTTTTCAATCAAATCAAATTATTCGCTCTACAGCATTGCCTTGGCGTTCTCGATTGCGAGATTCCTACTCGAAAGTAGGTGTTCGAAGGCTTGATTGTTGAGGCAATTGCAAACCTCTTTTTACACCTTAGCTTCCATCCACCCCGGGATTCGAACTGACGACCTTTGGATTGTTAGTCCAACTGCCTACCAGCGACTCCACCGAGGCAGGACCCAGGGAGACGACTCCTACACCTGGACTGAGCTAACGACCAAACCTTTTTTTTAAGGTTAGTCCGGGGCTAACATTTACTTCCCTTCCGACGGAAGGCGTGATCAGACAAATCTCGTCTCGAAAAATGCCACCGGGACCGTCTGGGATCGAACCCAGGCCGACTGGGTGAGAGGCAATCACGCTTACCCCTACACCACGGTCGGAGATTTTTTTAATTATGTTTCAAAAACACATAATATCAATTATTTACAAACTTATTTTACCTTCGTCTATCGAGAAATTAAAAGTGCGAGTGTGTGCGTGCAACATGGAGTTAAACTTTTCAAAGGGCCATGGTAATCTTCACAGCAACTTCATAGAAAGTTTAACTTCATGTTGCACACACTCTCACTTTTAATTTCTCGATAGTGAAAAATTGTCCAAATAATCCGAAATGCATTTCATTTTCCGATTTGAGATCATGTTCATTGAGAAAATCATGACACTTTCAGAATATTAAAATAATGCTATTTATCAACATTTTCTTAGTTATAGTTAACTCACTTTTTATACTTTTCAAAATTTTATGAAAACTTCTTCCAAGAGTTTTTTGAACACTTTTCTATCACGGTCAGAATGATTCCATACGATTCTGAACGTATTTTAATTGTACTCTTCATTTTGCGGAAAAATCTCAAAACTTACAAAGTCACCCGGCTATCAAAGTCACACCGAACCAAGTTTTTGGCGCGTGGCGTTTGAAAAGGTCGCATGCGCATCGAAGTGATTAGCCCCTAATAGGTTGTATTGCTTGAATAGAGCTTTATGACGTTTCGCGCACGCACACTAGCGCACCATTTGATTTTGCTAGCTGACCAAATTTAACCTCACTTTATTTTCATGTACGTACACGCAATACATACGCACGTAGATTACTCTATGTTCAAGTAGAACTTTGTAATATTCTGATCTAATAGATGACAAATGTTGAAACATTTACGTAAAAGATAGTGAAAGCTTTCAAAAATATACTTGGAAATAATAATGCATGTTTTTTATACGACTTTTTCAAAAACCACACGTAAACATTATTGACAGTGCTTCTGGCGGTGACTTCAGTAAACTGCATGTGTGTCAAATCCTTGCGCAAATTTGATGTTAAAAGAGAGAAAATAAAAAAATACTGAAAAATATATATTCACGAATCGATTATTTAAAGTTCATAAGAAACCTCAGAATGAATGATTATGAATTTAATTTAAATTCATAGTAAAAAACGATGTTTTATTACTTTAAGCATGAACTTAAAATAAACCTATAGCCAACATCAATGTCTTGCGACGGTTTGTATCGAAACTTTTAAAACGACTTGCGAAGAATTTGAGGATATGCATGTCACTAAGAAATAATTCAAAACATTAGAATAACTTGACATGATTTTGAGTTGATGCCATTCCGTTGCATCTATCATACATATACCTATAGTAGCGCAACATTTATTGTGTTGCTTGAAATATCCAAAAGCGATTCTCAACAGCAACGTGAGAAAACGCGTGCCAACATGTTTAAACGTGGGAATATAAGCAATGCGTACCTATTACACTCGTTTCTACGAGGGTACACGCGCAAACAAGTTGGACCATATTTTGTTGTATAAAAGCAGACAAAATAAGATTGTGTCTCATACGTAATCGAACCTCGTGTTTGAAAAACGCGCCTAAAACTTTTTGTGTGAGAGGTATGCAAACACTTTCAACTGTACAAATTGTGTTCCCTAGAGGGGTTGTGATTGTGACTAGTATATATTTTTATACAAAATAAAGCATATAAGGTACCCTCATCTTGGGCGAAACGGGGCCGCTATTCAAGCCTTGTTACTGCACAGTATTCGGGTGCGTTTGATTAGTTTAGTTAGTTTAGAACATCTACAGAACCACAAACATAGTTCATCGCTGCTGTCCCAATTCAGACTGTAGTTTCGATTCGCCCCAGTTCACGGTAATGCCTTTTCTTAGAACTTATCTAAAAGTTTTCTTCTACAAGTTGTTTGGAATGCTTTGCGAGTGCTCGTCACGATAGGATTCATTTGGTATTGATTTTCTTAGGTAAATTTTTATGTACTACGGTAAAAATAACGATTTAAAGCCATTTCTGATCACTTTTTTCATTTTAATGCAAAAAAAATAATTTGACAAGACAACATTTTTTCGATGGATCAACTATGGTCCCCTTGGAACTAGCTGTCAAGAAGGACCTTTTCTGTCAGGAAGAGCTGAGAAGTAATATTTTTTTAATTGATTTAAAAATCCATTTTAAATCCTATGCGCTCGTACAAAGGGTCGTTGTACTCAGAAAAATAAGCTTTATCGTGAATACAAAGAGACGAGTTGTTCCTTTTAATTCCGCTATATATTTTTAATATCTTGACAGATACGTATTTCGTCTACTACTTGCAGACTTCATCAGTGTTCTGTTCTCGACTGAAGGTTCATCGCTGGTGTATCCGTATTTGTAGTTACTGTAGGTACTACCTCCTCGTTCTTCTTTTGTGCCTGTATAGGTAACAGCTTAAACAGCCACGTTGAGCCGTTACCTGAATCCTTGTTGAGTAAACGTTTGTTGCCTGCCTTGAAGATTTCCAAACTTTCGGCGACAGCCAGCTTCGATGGGTTTGTTATGTGTCTTAAGATGACCGCGTCGCTAGTTGTGATGTTATGTTTTTCCTCGATGATGTGTTCGGTTACTGCTGACTTGAAATGGGGGACAAATCCTTTCCGTATTTCCTCCTTGGCAATTCTGACATATGTGTTTATATGCTCATCCAACCTGGTTTGCAGCAATCTCTTAGTTTGTCCAATGTAGCTCATATCACAGTGGCCGCAGGATACCTCGTAGATGCCGGGTTTGCCTAAAGTCGGTATGGGGTCTTTCGTTGAACCTAAGATGGATTCCAACTGGCTGTTTCTACTGCTGAACACTAAATCGATGCCAAATTTAGCCAGTTTTTGTCGTAATGGGCGTGTTATCCTGTAGTCGAATTCTACTGCTGCTCTTCGTAGTGGCTCTACTGATGGCGTAAGGGTTGTGAGTGAGGTTCTGTGGAGTTTTCTTTCCTTCTTATCGATGATTGCTTGGATAGTTGTTCTGCTGTAACCGTTGATTTCCGCTGTTTCAAATATGTACTCCAATTCTTTCTGTTTTCCTGCTTCGCTGAGGGGTAAAGTTGTCATCCTATGTATGAAATAATGATATGCTGCCATCTTATGTTGGAATGAATGGTTTGACGTGGCTGGGATTGTTCTTCTGGTGTTTGTTGGCTTCCTGTAGATCTCGAAAGAAAACGAAGATGGGCAACCTGGTTCTCTTAAGATCAGGATGTCTAAGAAAGGTAACTTTCCTTCGACTTCCATTTCGTAAGTGAACTTGATGCTCCTGCGTGCACTGTTTATGGTGTCCAGTACCGTTGTTAGTGAATCCTTTTGATGATGCAGAAGACGTCATCTACGTATCTCCACCAACGTTCTGGTAGTAGGTTTTGGTTTGTAGTTCGTGTTCCAAAGCTGCCATATAAACATCGCTCAGGAACGGTGACAGTGGGTTTCCCATCGATGCTCCCATCTTCTGTTGATAGATGCAATCCCTGAACTGGAAGTAGCTCTGTTCCATGCATAATTTGACGAATGTTATATACTGGATCGTTTTTGTCTCCATGGTTCTCCCTCGTATTGTGATTGCAGCCAATCCCGTAAAATTCCTATTGCGTTGTTTACTGGTATGCTTGGGAACAATGCTGTTACGTCGAAGGAAACCATTATTTCATCCTCGGCTATCGGTCCCGACTCTAAGAGCTCCTTTGTGAACATCTGCGAACTGATGATCGAACGGCTCGGGAAGGGTTTCGGCATACTCTTGAATTCCTCGACAAGCCACTTTGCGATCCGACTGGTTGGGGCATCCACTGCTGAAATGATTTCTCGCATCTCGTTGCCTGGTTTATGCACTTTAGGTAGTGCTTTAATCCTTGGTAGAGTTGGGTTCGGTACTCTCAACGATTTTGCAGTTTTCCCAACCGATTTCAAAAGCCTGCACATTCTTTGATGGTGTTCTCTACTTTGTTGACCATATCTTTTAGCTGGTATCCTCGTTGTAGTGAATATTTTCCCTGTTTCCGAGTTTCTCAAGTTCCTTGTCGTATTCGTCCCGGTCCATGATTACTACCCGGTTTCCCTTGTCCGCTTTTAGGTAGTACACGGGTTTCTCCTTGAGTTCCTTTACTACTCGTACTTCGGCGTTGTCCTGGTGTTTTGTTGTTGCTTCTCGTATTAATTTGGATACCGTCATCCTGACGCTGTTGATTTGTGCTGGAAGGAGCGGTGGAGGTTTTGTCTGTTTTTCGTCGATGCTTTTAGCATTGATAACAGTTTCGATGTCGATAACAATGTTTTCCAGGTTTGGTTTTGATGATACCGCGTACTTAAGACCTTTGTTGAGTAAAGTTAACTGTTCTTCTGAAAAGTTTCAGAAGAACGATTAACAACGAACTCTTCTAAGGGTTTAACTACTGGTTTTGTTGTTGGGGCAATGTGAAATCAGTTGTCGGAATTTGTTGTCCAGTATCTTGCGTTTCCTTTCCGATTCGCACTTCTCGGCTACCTTCACTTTCGTCAAAAGGCTTCGAACTCGATGGGAATTCTTTGGCTAGTTTCAGATGGAGTGAATAGCATTCGAGAGTTTTTATACTCAGTCTACCGTAGAGTTTTTTGATGCTCTCTTTGACAAGCTCTAACTCCACCCTCCGGATGATCTTGCTGTCCGTATGACCCTTCGTCCTAATCCTGTGGCTAGTTGGATTAGGACGAAGGGTCATACGGACAGCAAGATCATCCGGAGGGTGGAGTTAGAGCTTGTCAAAGAGAGCATCAAAAAACTCTACGGTAGACTGAGTATAAAAACTCTCGAATGCTATTCACTCCATCTGAAACTAGCCAAAGAATTCCCCATCGAGTTCGAAGCCTTTGACGAAAGTGAAGGTAGCCGAGAAGTGCGAATCGGAAAGGAAACGCAAGATACTGGACAACAAATTCCGACAACTGATTTCCCACATTGCCCCAACAACAAAACCAGTAGTTAAACCCTTAGAAGAGTTCGTTGTTAATCGTTCTTCTGAAACTTTTTCAGAAGAACAGTTAACTTTACTCAACAAAGGTCTTAAGTACGCGGTATCATCAAAACCAAACCTGGAAAACATTGTTATCGACATCGAAACTGTTATCAATGCTAAAAGCATCGACGAAAAACAGACAAAACCTCCACCGCTCCTTCCAGCACAAATCAACAGCGTCAGGATGACGGTATCCAAATTAATACGAGAAGCAACAACAAAACACCAGGACAACGCCGAAGTACGAGTAGTAAAGGAACTCAAGGAGAAACCCGTGTACTACCTAAAAGCGGACAAGGGAAACCGGGTAGTAATCATGGACCGGGACGAATACGACAAGGAACTTCTTGAGAAACTCGAAACAGGGAAAATATTCACTACAACGAGGATACCAGCTAAAAGATATGGTCAACAAAGTAGAGAACACCATCAAAGAATGTGCAGGCTTTTGAAATCGGTTGGGAAAACTGCAAAATCGTTGAGAGTACCGAACCCAACTCTACCAAGGATTAAAGCACTACCTAAAGTGCATAAACCAGGCAACGAGATGCGAGAAATCATTTCAGCAGTGGATGCCCCAACTAGTCGGATCGCAAAGTGGCTTGTCGAGGAATTCAAGAGTATGCCGAAACCCTTCCCGAGCCGTTCGATCATCAGTTCGCAGATGTTCACAAAGGAGCTCTTAGAGTCGGGACCGATAGCCGAGGATGAAATAATGGTTTCCTTCGACGTAACAGCATTGTTCCCAAGCATACCAGTAAACAACGCAATAGGAATTTTACGGGATTGGCTGCAATCACAATACGAGGGAGAACCATGGAGACAAAAACGATCCAGTATATAACATTCGTCAAATTATGCATGGAACAGAGCTACTTCCAGTTCAGGGATTGCATCTATCAACAGAAGATGGGAGCATCGATGGGAAACCCACTGTCACCGTTCCTGAGCGATGTTTATATGGCAGCTTTGGAACACGAACTACAAACCAAAAACCTACTACCAGAACGTTGGTGGAGATACGTAGATGACGTCTTCTGCATCATCAAAAAGGATTCACTAACAACGGTACTGGACACCATAAACAGTGCACGCAGGAGCATCAAGTTCACTTACGAAATGGAAGTCGAAGGAAAGTTACCTTCTTAGACATCCTGATCTTAAGAGAACCAGGTTGCCCATCTTCGTTTTCTTTCGAGATCTACAGGAAGCCAACAAACACCAGAAGAACAATCCCAGCCACGTCAAACCATTCATTCCAACATAAGATGGCAGCATATCATTATTTCATACATAGGATGACAACTTTACCCTCAGCGAAGCAGGAAAACAGAAAGAATTGGAGTACATATTTGAAACAGCGGAAATCAACGGTTACAGCAGAACAACTATCCAAGCAATCATCGATAAGAAGGAATGAAAACTCCACAGAACCTCACTCACAACCCTTACGCCATCAGTAGAGCCACTACGAAGAGCAGCAGTAGAATTCGACTACAGGATAACACGCCCATTACGACAAAAACTGGCTAAATTTGGCATCGATTTAGTGTTCAGCAGTAGAAACAGCCAGTTGGAATCCATCTTAGGTTCAACGAAAGACCCCATACCGACTTTAGGCAAACCCGGCATCTACGAGGTATCCTGCGGCCACTGTGATATGAGCTACATTGACAAACTAAGAGATTGCTGCAAACCAGGTTGGATGAGCATATAAACACATATGTCAGAATTGCCAAGGAGGAAATACGGAAAGGATTTGTCCCCATTTCAAGTCAGCAGTAACCGAACACATCATCGAGGAAAACATAACATCACAACTAGCGACGCGGTCATCTTAAGACACATAACAAACCCATCGAAGCTGGCTGTCGCCGAAAGTTTGGAAATCTTCAAGGCAGGCAACAAACGTTTACTCAACAAGGATTCAGGTAACGGCTCAACGTGGCTGTTTAAGCTGTTACCTATACAGGCACAAAAGAAGAACGAGGAGGTAGTACCTACAGTAACTACAAATACGGATACACCAGCGATGAACCTTCAGTCGAGAACAGAACACTGATGAAGTCTGCAAGTAGTAGACGAAATACGTATCTGTCAAGATATTAAAAATATATAGCGGAATTAAAAGGAACAACTCGTCTCTTTGTATTCACAGTAATGCATTCTGCTAAAACGCTCAACCAAACCACAATAAGCTTTATCGTTGTGAACAATAATATCACAAATGTAAGCTTAATTTTAGGACCCAAGTCCTTGTTTTGATATGAATATCTATATCAATCAATGACCGCCATCTCAGCATCAATGCACACTGCAGTGGTCATCGTAAAATTAAGTGGAAAATGGATTTTCCCAAACATTAATCTTCACCATGTTTGGAGCTAAGATATCTTGATTTGTAAATGTATAATTTTCAAGGGAAAACTGTATGGGACCACCCCTGAGAACTGTTACTAATAAATATAATAAAGGTATTATTTTATGAATCACCAGTTTATTTGTTTTCTCTTGCAGATAACATTAACCAAAGAAAATGGGAAACAGCTTATCAGCAGTAACCACGGTACCATCGAACAATTTTGGGGGAATTCGCTCCAGAGCTTCACATCTCTTCGGGCTAAACCATCTAAATATTGAAAGTAAACCTCATCTCGATACACCTGATACATCTTCCGAGCGCCTGGAAATTCAGTTGCGGATTCCCTGTCCAGAAATGACGCGGGAAATAATGTGGAAAACCATTGCTTTACTGGAAGTAACAGCCGGGGACGAAACCATAAGTACTGCTGAACGCGAACAAGCCAAGCAGTGCATTGAACTCATCCGGCGAGATAATGGTATGATTTTTTTCTTCAATAATGAACGAAAGGATTTTTAATTTACCGTTTGTTTTCAGCTGCATTATGTGAAAGCCAATGATTTTCTCAACACCAACATCCACCATCACAAACATCCCTCAAATTGTATATAATTTTAACATAAATCACCAGAAATAATTTGATAACAATCCAGAAATTGTATGCATTACGTGATAGTAGTAACGAACAGCACTAATTCCCATACAAACTTTGGAGAAAAACCATTCGGCCCTGCCTAAATATTTTTGAAACAATCGAAGTACTCTTGTTTCTGGGAACCCTAAACTTCATGCTTCACCTCGAGACCTGCGCAGAAATTTTGTTGGTCGGTGTTACCAATGCCGAATCGGTCCTATCCTGCCTCCAGTATCAAAAAGTATCTAATTGTAATTGTAATTGATTGTTTATTTGTGACGAGAGCCTGTTAGTTTACAACTTTTTATCAGGATAAGGTTAAAAATAATGTCATGAAAAACAAATATATATATATATATACAGTCGACTCTCTGGTTGTCAATATCCAAGGGAGCGTCGAGGAAGAGAAGCATCAGTTTACAGAACGCTGCAAATGAAGACTCGATTGAAATTTGTTTATTCTTGCTAACCAGCTATGGGAGAGAATCATGGCAACGTCCAGCAAACATAAACAAAGAAATGTCAAACTCCCTTCAAAGCTTCGTTTCTCAAAAAACAATAGGTCTATTCCCGTACTGCAGAATTCTGCAATTCTGCACAAAAACGGCAGCAGAGCGTTCCCGTACTTTTCTGCAACAAAAGCAACTTTTCTCTCAGGCAGAACTTCTGCAGTGAGAGAGGTAGAAGTTGCAGCAAAACCGTTCCCGTACTTTTCTGCAAGCTCTCTCTTCTCTTTCTTGTTGAAAAGTTACTGCAATTTGGTGTGATGGATGTTGACTACACGCTTACATAAAATCTGCAAGTTGGGTGAAATTAAGCATTTTATTATCATTGTTATCCGAGCATTCGTTGGTGAAGGTTGTCTGAATCAACATGACTCGTCGCGTCCCGGCGCAAAACGCCGGCAATATCGCCCTACCTGCGGCTCAAGCAGGCAAAAAAGTGGGAATTTCCAAAAGGAAGGTTGAGGCCTCAACTGATGGCCAAAAACCGGGAATTTCCAAAAGGAAGGTGCTTTTGGAAGTGACATCGAACAGCAAAAAGACGAAAAAGAGCGACGGTACTGTACCGATGGATGAGGAGGAGGAGAACTCTTCATCGCACGAGGAGCAGCTTTTGAAGAACAACAAGTTCGCTGGACTGCCTGACGAGGACCAGGTAGCGGAAGCAAAGGAGAATGAAGTGAAACAGCGAAAGGAGAAACTGCCTCCTTTTTATGTGAGGCAATCAGCAGCAACGATCGACTTTCGTGCGGGGCTGGTTGAACTCATCAAGTCTGGGAAAGTCCTAGGCAACATTCGTCTGTGTCAGGACGGATTTAAGGTGCTGGTGCAATCCAGGCAGCACTATCAACTGGTCAAGGATTACTTGACCGAAAACGAGGCGGAGTACTTTACCCATGATGTCGTCATGGATAAGCCGTACAAAATCGTCGTCAGAGGTCTGTACGACATGCCAGTGGAGGAATTAGCTGCCGAGCTAAAAGTTTTGAAACTGGATGTGTTGGCCGTGCACAAAATGAGCCGACGCAACAAAGACATCAAGTACCGTGACCAGCTCTACCTGCTGCATTTGGCTAAGGGATCGACGACGCTTCCTGAGCTGAAGGCAATCCGAGCGGTTTTCAACATTATCGTGTCGTGGGAGCGATACCGACCAGTGCATCGTGACGTCACACAATGCTTCAACTGCCTGGGCTTCGGGCACGGAGGTAAGAACTGCCACCTAAAGCGTCGTTGCGCCAAATGTGGTACCGATGCGCACATCACATCCCAGTGCATCCAAGATTCGCTGGTGAAGTGCCTCAACTGCAACGGTGAGCACTCGTCAACCGACCGAAAGTGCCCCAAGAGAGCTGAGTTCGTGAAAATTCGGCAGCAAGCATCGACGAAGAATCAGCCTCAGCGTCGTAGAACTCCTCCAGCCCTGGTGGAGCAAAATTTTCCACCTCTTCAACCGCGACGCCAGGTCCCGAACTTGGCACCGTTGCCGTTGGATCCCAGGAAGAGAGCTGAGATGAATCATCCACGGCCGGGTTCCAGCCAGGAGCCGAGACCGCCACCACCGGGCTTCAGCCAGGAGCCAAGACCAACCCAAGAACCAGCAGTTGAGGAAAATGGTAATGATCTTTACACCTCAACCGAACTCCTCAATATTTTCAAACAGATGTCCGCTGCACTGCGTGGATGCAAAACCAAGACCCAGCAGATTGAAGTGCTGACCTCGTTCGTCATCCAGTATGGATCGTAGGTCCCTCAAGCTGCTGAATTGGAACGCTTGCTCCATTAGGAGGAAGAACTTAGAGCTGGTGGATTTTCTTCGCGAGAAGGAGATCGACGTAGCTGCCATCACGGAAACTCATCTGAAGCCCGGTGAAAAAGTTTATCTGCAAAACTACAAGATCGCGACGCAGCTCGACAGGACCACCTCTGGAGGAGGAGGTGTGCTTGTCGCTGTTCATCGTGATCTCAAGCCACGCCGGCTGCCACACTTCAAGCTGGACATCATCGAGGCCGTTGGGGTGGAAATTCCCACTTCGGTTGGCCCAGTACTCTTCATTGCTGCATACTGCCCACGTCAGGTGAATTCCAGAGATGGTTCAGCAGCAAAACTGAAGAGCGATATCCAGAAGCTGACACGGCGGAGCGCAAAGTACATCATCGCTGGTGACCTCAACGCGAAGCATGAAGTTTGGGGCAACAGCAGGAGGAATCGGAACGGAGTGATTCTGCACAACGATCTGCAAAACGGATACTACAACGTTGTGAGTCCGGATCGTCCAACGAGGGTGGCTCGGTCTGGGAATCACTCAATCATCGACTTCTTCATTACCAATATGGCTGAGAACGTGGCTCATCCTGAGGTGTTTGAAGAGTTGAGTTCTGATCACTATCCGGTGGTTGTGGAGGTTGGAGCTTCCGTTACTCCGCAGCGGCAACCAACCCGGAAAGATTACCACAACGTTGACTGGCAGCAGTTTCAGCAAGTGGTCGACAGCAACATCGACTATGATCAACACCCGGAAACTTCTGCCGATATTGATCGTTCGCTGGAGGTGATCCAGCAGGCTATCAACCAAGCAGAGGCTGCCAACGTTCGGGAGGTTCCTGTTAATTTTAAGGTAACTGATATTGACGTAGATACTAAACACTTGATTAGACTTAGGAATGTTTATAGGAGACAATATCAACGGACTGGGGACTATGACAAAAGATTTCAGTTAACAATTTGAACAAAATCATACAAGACCGACTTGACAATATCAGAAATCAAGAATTTTCAAAACATGTAAGCCAGCTTGGGAATTATTCAAAACCATTTTGGAAACTTTCAAAAGTTCTTAAAAACAAACCAAAGCCTATTCCTCCTCTTATTGTTGAGGATTCTCCTTTGATTACATCCGAGGAAAAGGCAAATGCACTTGGGCTTCATTTTGTTAGTTCACATAATCTTGGCGCTTCCATGACCAGCCGTAAAGAAACATCAGTTGCCAATAGTATTTCAACAATCAATGACTCTACCTTTGAATTTCCTGCAGATTCCCATGTTTCTGGTGAGGAAGTCAAAGTTGCAGTAAAACAAATGAAAAATATGAAAGCTCCTGGCTTTGATAACATTTTTAATCTGGTGTTGAAAAAACAGAGTGATCAGTTCTTTCAACATCTAGCCAATATTTTCAATAAATGTTTGCAACTTGGTTACTTCCCCACCAATTGGAAGCTGGGCAAAGTCATACCAATTTTGAAGCCTCAAAAGATCCAACATCGCCAACAAGTTATCGTCCCATTAGTCTTTTGAGTAGTCTGTCCAAACTCTTTGAGAAGGTCATCTATTCAAGGCTTTTGGATTTTACCAACGATAATAATATAATTTTGAATGAGCAGTTTGGCTTCCGAAAGGGACATAATACTGCTCATCAGCTTACGAGAGTAACTAAAATCATCAAGCAGAACAAGCTTGAGTCTAAATCAACTGCTATGGCTTTGTTGGATGTTGAGAAGGCTTTTGACAATGTTTGGCATGATGGTTTGATACATAAACTGTATTTATACGGTTTTCCAATGTATCTTATCAAAATTATCCAGCACTATCTTTCGGAGAGATCGTTCAGGGTTTTTCTGAATGGGATTGCTTCTGGATTATTCAACATTGATGCTGGGGTTCCCCAAGGAAGTATTCTTGGCCCACTTCTGTACAATATTTTTACATCTGATTTGCCTACTCTTCCTGGTAATGGTGTGTTGTCACTTTTTGCTGATGACACTGCCGTTATTTATAAGGGTAAAATAACCAGATATTTAGTTGGCCGTCTTCAGAAGGGTCTTGACGTTCTTTCCGAATACTTTGGCGACTGGAAAATTCGCATAAATGCAGCCAAAACTCAAACCATCATTTTTCCACTTTCCAAATCGGCCCGATTTGTCCCAAAGGATGATGTTTTGATTAAAATGAATGATGTTTCAATACCCTGGTCAAAGGAAGTTGTCTATTTAGGTCTCATACTTGACTCGAAACTTTTGTTTCGACAGCATGTAGACAAAATATTGAACAAGTGCAGCATTCTCATCAGGTGTTTGTATCCTTTAATTAACAGAAAATCAAAGCTATCTTTGAAAAATAAGCTAGCAGTTTACAAACAAATAATTTACCCCGTTATTGAGTATGCAGTACCTGTTTGGGAGTGTTGCGCTAGAACTCATAAATTGAAGCTCCAGCGTGTCCAAAACAAGGTACTCAAAATGGTTTTGAATGTTCCTGGCTGGACAAGATCAAGTGAGGTTCATGAATTAGCAGAAGTAAAAATGTTGGATCAGAAGATTCAAGAAAAATGTTTGAAATTCAGGGAAAAATGTGCTATTTCTGAATACCCCTTGATTCAAGGATTGGTTTAGTTTATGGTAAGATTAAGTTAGTTTTAGGTTAGGTTATGTTTTCTTAAATTTTTTTCCTCATTGTACCTAGTGTTACAAAAATGATAAATCATATACTTTTAAAGTCAAGAAAATGAACAGTGTTTAAATCACGAAAAGCAAACTAAAGCTGAAGAGCCACAGCTGACCACTTATTATGTAAACCAAATGTAATTATTATAAGAAAGATTCAATAAAGTATATTTAATTCAAAAAAAAAAAAAAAAGCATTTTATTATAAGTTGTAATAATAAATGATTTTGGGGTAGTTTTTTTTATGTCTGGTTTTATTGAGACCGATTTTTTTATGTTAACGATTTCAGACTTAGTTCAATTATGTAAATGATATAGCGATTTTTTTCAGTGTTAATATTTTTACCTGATAAAAAATTGATAACTTAAGCCACATTATTAGAGCACGGCTAGTACCCCAACAAAAATTGTACTATAAACACAAATTGTTTTTAAAAACTTTTAAAAGACACATTTCTTTTGAGTTTCATAATTTCAAATAGATATTTGTTTAGGAACGAGTTTGCGAATAATTTTTGATCTTCAATTGTTTTCGGATATATCTTAAATTCTTAAATTCTTAAATTCCTAAATTCTTAAATTCTTAAATTGGAAATGAGATTGGAAATTTTGACTGTTTCTATTTTATTTATATTTGAGTTTTAAAAATTTTAATTTACAGAATTTTTTAATTTTACTTGTATTTGAAATTATAATTTCTTTAAGTTTCTACCTTATTATTTTTAATTGTAGGTTTTGAATTTGTTGTGTTCTGAGCTCATAAATATTAAAAAAAAAAATTATTTTATTTCGAATTTTTTTCAACCTTTTTTTTATTTTGATTTTTTAAATTAAGATTTTTTTTGAACTTTAATCATTAGTTTTAAATTATTTGATTTTTGAGCTCAAAGCTCAATTTATTGTTTTTTATTTTTCTGATACAATTATTTGCATTTTTAAATTTCTCAAATATCTGATTTAATTTTTTTTAGTTTCTTGATGTGGAAATATTAGTTTTTTATATTTTTAATTGTGGATTTCTTAATTTCCAGATTGCTTTATTTATGTGTATCAAAATTTTTGAGTTTTTGATCATTTTTTTTATTTGTCAATTTTACTGCATCACCGTTGTTCTTTCATGTGACATCCAGTCATAATTTATTTATGTTATACTGAATAATCTTTTAAACATTCTGCTATTAAACATGTATTTATGGTCCCTTCTATATAAAACCTTTGTTTGTCTTTTTTATCATATTTATTGAACGTACCTGCCACTCTCATTTGTAAAATTGTTTACCTAATGGAAATTTTTTAAGTTGTTTCTAATATATGATTTCTACCTAAGCATAATTAATTTCTAGTTACTTAATAAATAATACATCCTTGATTTATTAAATAAAATGTTGTGCTGCATAAAACAATAGAGCAATTCTCTACGAAATCGGTCTTTTTTCTTCAATTTTAATTTTTGTATTTTTTTAATCCGACTGAAACTTTTTTGGTGCCTTCGGTATGCCCAAAGAAGCCATTTTGCATCATTAGTTTGTCCATATAATTTTCCATACAAATTTGGCAGCTGTCCATACAAAAATGATGTATGAAAATTCAAAAATCTGTATCTTTTGAAGGAATTTTTGATCGATTTGGTGTCTTCGGCAAAGTTGTAGGTATGGATACGGACTACACTGGAAAAAAATACACGGTAAAAAAATTTGGTGATTTTTTATTTAACTTTTATCACTAAAACTTGATTTACAAAAAACACTATTTTTAATTTTTTAATTTTTGATATGTTTTAGAGGACATAAAATGCCAACTTTTCAGAAATTTCAGGTTGTGCAAAATCATTGACCGAGTTATGAATTTTTAATCAATACTGATTTTTCAAAAATCGAAATTTTGGTCGTAAAATTTTCAACTTCATTTTTCGATGTAAAATCAAATTTGCAATCAAAAGTACTTTAGTGAAATTTTGATAAAGTGCACCGTTTTCAAGTTATAGCCATATTTAAGTGACTTTTTGAAAATAGTCGCAGTTTTTATTTTAAAATTAGTGCACATGTTTGCCCAGTTTTGAAAAAATATTTTTGAAAAGCTGAGAAAATTCTCTATATTTTGCTTATTCGGACTTTGTTGATACGACCTTTAGTTGCTGAGATATTGCAATGCAAAGGTTTAAAAACAGGAAAATTGATGTTTTCTAAGTTTCACCCAAACAACCCACCATTTTCTATCGTCAATATCTCAGCAACTAATGGTCCGATTTTCAATGTTAATATATGAAACAATTGTGAAATTTTCCGATCTTTTCGAAAAAAATATTTTCAAAATTTTCAAATCAAGACTAACATTTTAAAAGGGCGTAATATTGAATGTTTGGCCTTTTTGAAATGTTAGTCTTGATTTGAAAATTTTGAAAATATTTTTTTCGAAAAGATCGGAAAATTTCACAAATGTTTCATATATTAACATTGAAAATCGGACCATTAGTTGCTAAGATATTGACGATAGAAAATGGTGGGTTGTTTGGGTGAGACTTAGAAATCATCAATTTTCCTGTTTTTAAACCTTTGCATTGCAATATCTCAGCAACTAAAGGTCGTATCAACAAAGTCCGAATAAGCAAAATATAGAGAATTTTCTCAGCTTTTCAAAAATATTTTTTTGAAAACTGGGCAAACATGTGCACTAATTTTAAAAAATGAAAAACTGCGACTATTTTCAAAAAAGTCACTTAAATATGGCTATAACTTGAAAACGGTGCACTTTATCAAAATTTCACTAAAGTACTTTTTGATTGCAAATTTAATTTTACATCGAAAATGAAGTTGAAAAATTTACGACCAAAATTTCGATTTTTGAAAAATCAGTATTGATTAAAATTCATAACTCGGTCAATGATTTTTGCACAACCTGAAATTTCTGAAAAGTTGGCATTTTATGTCCTCTAAAACATATCAAAAAAAAAAAATTAAAAATAGTGTTTTTTAAATCAAGTTTTAGTGACAAAAGTTAAATAAAAATCACCAAATTTTTTTACCGTGTATTATTTTTCTAGTGTAGTCCGTATCCATACCTACAACTTTGCCGAAGACACCAAATCGATCAAAAATTCCTTCAAAAGATACAGATTTTTGAATTTTCATACATCATTTTTGTATGGACAGCTGCCAAATTTGTATGGAAAATTATATGGACAAACTAATGATGCAAAATGGCTTCTTTGGGCATACCGAAGGCACCAAAAAAGTTTCAGTCGGATTAAAAAATACAAAAAAAATCGAATGACCGAAATCCTAGAGAACTGCTCAATAATGTCCCAGCTCTAGAGCTAAACTTGTTTCAATTACTTTTTTTGTCAACCATTTTTTTTAAATATTTTGAAATAATTTAAAAAAATAATACCCAGTTTGCGTAAATCCACTCAACTGTGTACAATGTTGCAGAAAAAGTACTGGAACGCGCCACCCAGGCAAATTTTTTGCTGCTTCTCTCCTTGCAGAACTTCTGCAAAAGAGAGAGATGAAGAGAGCGACCCACTTTAACTTTTGGGGGGGGAGCGGGCGATTATCGTGGGTTGCCAGTGCCAGTTCAGACCCTTCATCCAAGACGCAATCCCTAAATCCAAGACGCAATCCCTAAAAAAAAAAAAAAATTGTGTTGCACACGCACACCACTGAACTTCTTTTTTGCCCACACGCATACACCCTCTTACGAAGCGTTACGATACCACGAACTGTCATTTTTTTTAATTTTGTCGGAACCCTCTTAGGTCGGAACGTAGGCTTCATCGTAATCTGTTCGGTTCGTACCTTTTTTTTTGCCATTTGCCAAGGATTGGACAATCCGTTGCTGTGTCCACCTGTTGCGGTGGCGCAATTGGTGGAGCGGGAAGAAACGTCCAGGAAGCGGCGGGATCACCCGCGGAGCATGATCGGAGGAATCATTCCGGAGGAAGAGGACCACACGTGGCAAACAAACCTAAGTGTCGCCCCAGATGGCGAGAACCGGCCAGTGTGACCACGATCGGATGTTTTCACGAGCAGGAGTTGGAAACTAAAAGAATATCCTCGGGGACCTTCTGGCGATGGAAGGTTCCGGCAGTTAGTGCACCAGGTTGGTTGAATGTATTATGTTTGAAATGTAAATTCTGTACGGGATTCCTTTTTAGTTGTCCACCTAGCACGGGAAAAACGGCATCGGCATCTGACAAACAACACGGTCCAAAACAAAACCATCGATATTATCAACGAGGAGGGCGGCCTCCATCGGGTCACTGGAAAAGGGGTGACGTCATCTTCCGGCAGTGCACGGCGCTGCCTTTTTCTCGCAAAAAGTCATGCCGAGGAAGCCTCGTCGTAGTGGTCGTCCTGTAGCAGAGTTGAACGTCAAGATTGCGACAAGTGCTCGGAGTTTGCTGCCCAAAACGACTTCACTGAAGAAATTCAGTTTTCGGGACGTTCCTGGATCCAGCTATCAGAAGCGGATGTAGCATCGACCGGGGCGAACCATTTGCAGTACCTGATGTAGCTGCTCACCATCAGAGCGAAATCTGGCGCCGCAAGCTCATGAAGAAAGTCATGAAAAACGTCGTAGCCGACACAAACCAACAGCAACAGCAGCCGGCAAGTCAACAGCCGCGCATTCCGGCCCCACAAGAGCTCCAGTTCCACATCCAGAGATGAACAGTTTGTCCAGTTCGTCTGCCCCAACATCCAGCGCATTATGTCGCTGCTGAGCCAAACGGTCGCCGGAGCGAAACAATTCTATGCGCCGCCACCGCAGCAGTCTGTGGCCAACTCATTGTTCCCCGGCAGTCCAACTCGCTGCAGCAGATTCAACATCTTGCAACTTCAGGGACGCCACGCCGCCGGGGCCGGCCAAGGTCGCTTCGGCAAGAGTTTCGTCAGCGTTGATTAGCTAAAGTGCTGCACATTTGTTCCTATTTTTTCTATTTTCGAGAGAGAATTGACTTCTCGCACCCTTTTGTTCCGCTTCATCTGCAGGAAAGTAGCTTTTCTTTAACTATTCAAAGTTCATTTTTTTAATTTAATTTGAATTTCACCTCAAAACAATAATTTTTCGATCCATTCTTAACTCTGTTTCGTTCCCTCTATTTTTACGACTTAAAGTTGCCATCATTACTAAATATTAAAAAATGCAAAAGTTCTTAGTTACAAAAAAAACTAAAATACAAAATCACAAATTACAAAATTTTATAATAACACAATTACAAAAAAAAAACAAAATTATTCAAAATTGCCTAAATGCAATTTTACCTAAATTTCACTATATTCATCAAAATTTTGCTTATTTTACCAAAAATGATTTGATGTTCAAAAATATTAACTATATTAATCAAAATTGAACTCAAAAAAACCTCGTTTTATTTATTTAATTTATTTAACCTCGTTTTTATTTAATTTACCATAATTAATTTAATTGTGTAACTAAATTCAGCTAGTATTAATTTTTTTCTAATTTTATACTGAATTTTAACGAAAATTTACTAATTTTTAACTTGTAGTTACTAAGTTTTACAAACTTAAACTAATTTGTACTTATCTGTTAAAATTTTACAATTTTAGACTAGTTTTATTCTATTTAAACTGAATTAAACTTATTTTAAGTAAATTGAACCAAATTTTAATTAATTTTCCTAAATTTTACTTCATTTAACTAAATAAAACAAATTTTGCCATGATTAAGTAATTTAAATCAAAATTTGCTTATTTTTAAGTTCTATTCTCTTATTTTGACTTATTTTGAACTACCGTCATTAGGGGTAACATTGAGTCTGTGGGGTGAGATTGGGTCATACAAAAATGCTGAAATTTGTATGACCCAATCTCTCAGGTGACATTGGGTCTGGGGTGAGATTGGGTCATACAAATTTCAGCATTTTTGTATGACCCAATTTCACTCCCCAGACCCAATGTCACCCCTGATGACGGTAACTAATTTGAAATTTAGAAACTAATTAATACCTAATTTAAGCTTATTTAAACTAATGTTTACTTTATTTTGACTTATTGAAACTAAATTTGATTAAAGTTAACTAAATTTAACTTAATTCAACGTAATTTAACTTAATTCAACTTAATTATACTAAATTTTGCTAAATTAAACTTGATACTCAATTAACGTAAATCATGTTCAATCAATTTAAATTAAGATAATTTAATTTAAATTCAGTTAAATTTTGTTAAATTTTGTTGAATTTATGTATTTTTTAAATAGAATTATATTTAGTTAAATTAAGTTGAAATACGTTGAACAAGGTTAAATAAAGTTGAATTATGTTAAATTTAGCTAAAAATAAAGAAACATAGATAGACTTAGTTAATTGAACATTATTTAATTTCAAATAACTTTATTTAACTTGGGTTATTTAAATTAAGCTTTATTTATCTTAATTTAGCTTTATTAAACTTAAATTACCTTAATTTAGCTTAATTTATCTTTATTTAAATTAAGTTATTTCAATATTTAGCTAGAAAAGAAACTAAGATAAACGTAGTTAATTGAACATAATATAAATTCAAATAACCAAATTTAACTTAGATTTTTAAAATATAGCTTTATTTGACCTAATTTATTTTTATTTAACCTAAATTTCCCTTATTTAGCTTAATTTAGCTTTATTAAAATTAATTTAACTCAATTCTACTAAATTTAACAAAATTTAACTTAATTAATCTATTCTGAACTAAATTTTGCTTAATTTATCTTTATTCAACTTAATTTAAATAAACTTACCTAAATTAAATTTAATTTAGTTTAACTTAATTTTACTTGATTTAACTTAATTTAACTTGATTTAACTTAATTTATTTTAATGTAACTTAATTTAATTTAATTCAACTTAGTTTAATTTAATTCAACTTAGTTTAACATAATTTAACTATATTTAACTTAATTTATCTCAATTGAACTGTATTTAACTAAATTTAACTTAACTGAATTTATTTTTATCGAATTTTATTTTACCTGATTCATCTTTATTGAACTTAATTTACCTTAATTTTACTTAGATTATTTGAATTTATCTTTTATATCTTAATTAAAATTAATAGTACCTAATTAACGTAATTCAACTTAATTTTACTGAATTTAACAAAATTTAGCTCTATTTCTCAAAAAATAACTAAATTCATCTAAATTCAATCAAACTTAATTTAATTTAACGTAATTCAACTTATTTTAACTTAATTTAACATAATTTTACTAAATTTAACTCAATATAACGTTAATTATATTCAATCAATTTGAATTAAGATAAATTTTGTTAAATTAAGTGAAATTTTAACTAAGTTTGATTAAATTTAGTTAACATTTAACAACATTTAACACAACATTTAACATAATTTTACAAAATTTAACCTAATTAAACATTAATTATGTTCAATCAATTTAAATTAAAATAAATTATCTTAATTTAAGTGAAATTAAGTTAAATTTAGTTAAGTTTGATTGAATTTAGTTGAATTCAGTAAAAAAAAATTAAATATAATTATATTTAGTTAAATGAAGTAAAATTAAGTTGAATTACGTAGAATGAAGTTAAATAAAAATGAACTATGTAAAATTTAGCCAAAAAAAAACTTAGTTAATTGAACACAATTTAACTTCAAATAACTTAATTTAACTCAAGTTATTTAAATGAAGCTTTTTTTAACCTAACAAAAATTTTCCTTATTTAGCTAAATTTAGCTTTATTCATCTTTATTTAAATTAATTTAACTAAATTTACTAAATTGAACAAAATGGAACTTAATAAATCTATTGTGAACTTAACTTTGCTTAATTCATCTTTAGTTTACTTAATTTAACTTAATTTAACTCAATTTATGTTTTTTTAACGTAATTTAAATAAATTTATCTTAATTTAATTTAACTTCATTTAATTTTATTTTATTTGATTTAGCTTGATTTAACTTAATTTAACTAAATTTTACTTAATTTAACTTAATTTAACTCAATTTAACTTAATTTAACTTAATTTATCTCATTTAACTAAATTCAACATAACTTTTTTTCACGAATTTTTTTACCTGGTATATCTTTATTGAACCTAAATTACCTTAATTGAACTTAGTTTATATGAATTGATCTTTATTTATATTAATTTAAATTAATTTAACTTAATTAACGTAATTCAATTTAATTTTACTTAATTTTATTCTATTTAACAATTCAACTGAATTCAACTCAATTCAGTCAAACTTAACTGAGTTTCACTTAATTTAACTTAATTCAATTTAATTTATCTTAATTTAAATTGATTGAACATAATTTACGTTAAATTGAGTTAAATTTAGTAAAATTATGTTAAATTAAGTATAATTTAGTTGAATAACATTAAATTTAGTTATGTTTGATTAAATTTAGTTGAATATAGTTTTTCTTATTAAATAAAATTTAATTTTTGTTAAATTTAGTAAAATAAAGTTGAATTATTTTAAATTTAGCTTCAAAAAACATAGATACACTTAGTGAATTGAACAAAATTCAACTTCGAATAACTTAATTTCACTAAGATTATTTAAATTAACTAGCATTTAACATTATTTAACCTTATTTAACTTTAATTACCCTAATTAATCTAAATTTATCTTTTTCAACTTAATTTACCTTAATTTTACTTAATTTATATCAATTTAACTTTATTTAATTTATGTTATCTCAATTTAAATAAATTTAACTTTATTATCGTGATCTACTTTATTTTTTACTAAATTGAACTCTAATTAACAAAAAATAACTAAATTCAATCAAACCTAACTAAATAAAACTTATTTTGACCTAATTTTATTTAAATGTATTTTAATTGAATTTAATTTTACCAAAAAAACACTAAATTAAGTTAAATTCTATTAAACTTTATTAAATTTAACGTATTTCATTTAAATTTAACATAATTTATCTTAAGTTAACTTAATTTATATTATTTTTTCTTTATTAAACTTAATTTACTATAATGTAGCTTAATTTAACATAATTGAAGTTTATTTAATTTAACTTAATTGATCTTAATTAATCCTAATTTATCTTTATTTAAATTTATATGACTCAATTTATCATAATTGAATTTAATTTAACTGAATTTATCTATATTTAACCGTATTTAACTTAATTAACAAACATTAAACTATTTGTTACTAAATTTGTATTAATTTAGCTGATTTTTACTAAATATTTCATAATTAAATCAAATTGACAAAATTTAACATAATTTTACTTAATTTTACTAAATTTTACTCCAATAATAATAAGTTTAGCCTAATTTAACTTTATTCAACTTTATTTAACTAAATTTAGCTAAATTCAACTGAAATTTACTCAATTTAACTTAATTTCACTAAATTCAACTGGATTTCACTACATTTAACTTAATTTACCTTAATTTTAATTAATATAATTGAATTAAATTGAATGTAACATAATTTTACAGATTTTATTAAATTTAACTAAATTCATCTACATGTCGCTAAATTTAACCATTTTCAGTTAAATTTAACTAAATTAAGTAGAATTCAGCTTTTTATTTTTCTAAATTTAAGTAAATTTTACCTAGCTAACTAACTTTAACTAAATTGAAACTAGCTGGAATTAATTTTGTTAAATTTTCACTTATTTTTACTTAATTAAACTAAATTTGCTTGTTTTAGCCTATTTTTTTTATTAATTTATTTAAATTTAACTCAATTAAACAAATTAATACTAAATTAAACTTAATTTAACGTTATTTAACTTAGTTTACTTAAATATTACTAAATTTAGCAATATTTAACATAATTTAACTTTATTATACTTTATTTAACTTGATATATCTTTATTTAACTTTACTTAACTTTATTTAACATTATTTAACTTTATTTAAGTTTATTAAAGTATATTAAACTTTATTTCACTTTATTAACCTTTATTTAACTTTATTTAACTTTATTTAACTTTATTTAACTTTATTTAACTTTATTTAACTTTATTTAACTTTAATAAACACAATTTTACCTTAATTTAACTTAGTTTATCTAAATATATCTTAATTTAACTTAACTTAACTAAATTCACTATATTAAACAATACTTAGCAAACCCAATTTAACTATAGTTTAATTTAGTTTGAAAATTAACTTAATTTATCTAAATTAAACTTAGTTTAACTAAATTTAACTAAATTTAAGAACAACTGATTCTAACTAAATTTAAAGTCAAATGATTCTAACTAAATTCAACTGAATCAAACTAAATTTAACTGAAATAAACTAAATTTAAATAAATTAAACTAATTTTACAAGGTTTAACTTGATTTAACTAAATTTTGCTGAATTTAACATGTTGTAACTAAATTTAACTTAATTTTGTTTTATTTCACTAAATTTTACCGACTTTAACTTAATTGAACTAAATTTAACAACATTTAACTAAATTCAGCCAAACTTTACTAAATTTAACTAAATTCAACTAAATTTGACTAAATTTAACTAAATTTAAATACATTTAACTAAATTTTACTATTTTTAATTATATTTAACTAAATTTTACCAAATTTAACTTTATCGAACTATATTTAGACAAATTTAACATTTTTTTTCTATATCTGTCATAGTTTAACTGAATTCAACTTAAATTAGTTTACTATAGCTGAACTTATTTAAAATTAACTAAATTTAACCAAAATTAACAAAACTTTACTAAAATCAACTAAATTGAACTAAATTTTACTAAATTTAACTTATTTAAACTTTATTTTACTGAAATTAAGTGAATTCATCTGAATTTATTTAACTTAATTTAACTTTATTTAGCTTTATTTGACTTAATTTAACTTAATTTAACATTATTTAACTTTATTTAACTTAACTTAATTTAACTTAATTTAACTTATTTTAACTTATTTTAACTTAATTTAACTTGATTTAACTTAACTTAATTTAACTTGATTTAACTTAATTTAATTTAACTTAATTTAACTTGAGTTAACTTAATTAATCTGGACTTACATTTGACTGAATTCAAATAAAATTAAGTTAATTAATATATTTTTATGAAATAAGTTTAATTATATTCAAATTAATTCAGTTAACTACATTTAACTAAATTTGTTTAAATTTTATTAAATTTAACTAAGTTTTATCAAATTTAACTAGATTTATCGAAATCTATTTCAATTTTACTTAATTTATTTAAATTGAACTGAAAAATACAATAAATTCCTTTCAATTCAACTAAATTTATCTAAATTTATCAAAATTAATCTTAATGTAACTAAATTTAACTATATTCAAATAAGTTCGACTAAATTTAATCAAATTTGACTTGATTTTACTTAATTCACATCAATTTAACTTAACTAAGCTAAATTTGACTGTAATATACTACATTAAACTGTTTTTAACTAAATTAAACTAAACTACCTAATTTCAACTAAATTTTAATAATTTCTACTAATTTTAAGTTATTAAAACTATTTTATCAATAGTTTTATCAATTTCAGTTATTTAAACCAATAGGACCAGTTTAAATTTATTTAAACTTATTAATTCAACTTTTATTTATATAAGCTAGTTTTAAATAGGTTTAGTGGCTTTTATTGTGATTTTAAGAATTCTTTGAATAAACATTTTAATCTGTTTTGTTTTTTGTCACCCTATTTGTATTGATCACCCTAACCGCTTTAAACTGAATCCGGAAATACTAAAGAAGAAGAAGCACCCCAAAATGCGCCCGTTCCGCCATCGCTTTTTGCCCGTTATCGTGGTCAAAACGGGCCCAAAAGCGTGCCACAGACGGGCGTAACACAGCGGCCAAAATGCGTAACGCCCGCCTAAATGTTGCATTCTGGCACGCAATGGGCCACAACGAGGGGAAAAAGCGTGCTGAAAATCGGGCCCGCTTTCAGGCAAAACGTCCCCGCTTTTTGGCCGTTTTCCGCCCATTTTTCTATGTGGGGAGCTGATAAGTACGGGAACGTGCTGCAAAAAAAGTGACTTATGCTGACTGCAGAATTCTGCAGAAGCTGCAGAAATTCTGCAATTCTGCAAGTACGGGAATAGACCTAATGTCTACGCAAGCCATGAGAAAAAGAAATTATTGACAACCGAAATAGATGATAGACCAAATTGAATCCAAGGGACCGTCGAGGAAGAGATCCTTCAAGCAAGAGAAAATATCGAGGAATAAAGACAATCGAAGTATGCAGTATGAAGGGACTGAAGAATTCATCGGTATATGGAGCAATATTGATATCTAGAAGATCGACAGCCAGGGAGTCGACTGTATATATATATATCCAGCTTTTTAAGCGAAAATGGCGTTCGAATGGTGAACGCCCGAAATGTCAAAGTGGTACCAACATTACGAAAAAAGTGTGCCATGGCATGACAGCCGCATTTTTTTTAAATGTTGGTGCTACTGCGCGATTTTGACATTTCGGACGTTCAACATTCGAACGCCATCTTCGCTTAAAAACCAAGATAAGATTTCTATAAAATAAGGTTATATTACCGTAATCTGGGGTGAATCGGGACTACAGTCTGAATAGGGACAGCAGTTTTTAGAGCACATTAAGCTTTTAAATTTGGAAATGGATGTACACATTTTGTTGGCCTGAGTCTGTTCTAACCGAAACCAACCAGAAAAATCAAAATATTGTGCTCCAACATGGTTAAAACTGCTGTCCCAATTCGCCCCATGTGTCCCGATTGACCCCAGTTTACGGTAATTTAAAAAAAAAACAAAACTTAAATTGTATCCTTTACCCGAATTAAATCGAATTTCAAAATGTCTTCAACTAATTCATACTCAATCATTTAAAAACATGTATGGTACGTTTGTTTGAGGGCTAGTTCCGCACTGAGTGCCGCACTCAGAGCTGTCAAAGTGTTTGATTGAAGAAACTCGCGCTAGTTCCGCACGAGTTTCGCCGCCATCTTGGAACTGAAACTCTAGTGCCGCACTCGATATTTTTTCAGTTTCATGCGAGTTCCATGCACACTGAAAAAGAATGTTCGTTTGAACCAAAACTGGCACCAACGAGTGTGGCACTCAGTGCCGCACAGGCTATTCAAACGAACGTACCATTAATCAGCTTAGTTCTTCGCCAGAAACCCAGACAATGCTCTAATTACACAATTCTAAGCGGCAGCGTGGCGACGTCTGATGGAAATTACGCACGCTAGAACCAATCCTTGGCAGAGACCTTTGTAATGAGGCGACTTGCATAATTGTTTCCCATTAGGCCTGGCCAATATCCTTAGTAGAAATTGTGGAGATGCAGCTTCTGCCGACATGAGACTGACCAACAACCACAGATGATGACGACGGGCAACGGACATTAACTCGCTTGTGAACATCGAAATCGTGCTCAATCCGTTTAATCTTCTAAGGATCATTATCTGACGGTCAAGGATTGTGTCTAACCTCAGTTACAAGGACTGAATAAATTCTTCATAATATCAAATTTAAAATGGCCCTCCCTGTAATAACAAGTTTCACTTGTAGAACGCTGACTCGTTACATAAATTATGTTGCAATGAAGGCATAAATCAGGTTTAATCGCTTGGCCGATCTTCACTCCTCATCAATCATTGCAAAATTCCGTTTTTTTTACGTCCGAAGCCGACAAATTTCCCACCCACGCGGGCCGGTCCAGCACTTAATTACTTGCCAAATCTTTTCAACCGTGAACTTCGCTGGCTCCGAACATGGTGTATTACATCGTGCTTGAACTCGGTGTACCGTCCTGCTCCCTGTAACAACAACATAAATTAATGATTTTATCGCGGACCGCATGACACACATTCGCGCGGGAATCCTTTCCCCCCTCTGGAGCCACCACCATCACCACCATTTTGGACCACAGAAGCCTCACCATTTTAGGGCGACGATGACTGTGACGACAATCATAACGATGCTGTGGTGAGTTGCAAACTCGCAAGATGAAGTAATTTCATGGTCCGCGATGGACGGCGAGCATGTCCTTACTAATTAGACATCATTTTCGAAGGGCTTTGGAAGGAGCGTTTTTGACAGATTCGCTAGACCAAGGATGAAACGGGAATGTTACGTCCGGATTACACTCAAACCCCGATGGTTTGACACCTACTGTTGTCAAACGAACGGGGTCACTTTTTAGTTTGACATCCCTTTTACACGGAGTTCACACACACTACCAAACGTTTGTTTTGATAGTGTGCGTGAGCGCCGTGTAAAAAGTGACAGTTCGTCACTTTTTAGTTTGACTTTGACCAACCAACGGGGTACAAACTAAAAAAGGGTCAAACGAAAAAGTGACCAACCACCGGGGGTTGAGTGTATCATCAGTTATTGTACGATCAGTTTCTAGCTGGACTCGGTCACTGGAAACGACCGGCGACTCTGTGACCGACGAAATAGGCGGCGGGCCAGATGCGGGCATAAAAATGTCAAAATCTCTTCCCTCTCCTCACTTCGTCTCACCGTCCAGCTGCAGCTTTGTTGACAAACAAACGGAGCACGCGGTCGCATGATGGCGGCATCGAGCCAGAATTAGGGGTGATCATGTGATTAAAAATGATAGTTTTTTCAAGAAAAATAATATTTTTCCGACCGAATAAAAAAATTGCGAGCATGTTCAAACAATTATTCCTGATGTCGGAGAAGTGATAAAAAAGCAAAATTTTAATCCATATTTTTTCTATAAATTGATTTTTTTCACTCCAACTGGGAACCCCTAGGTCTATCCACGACCGTTTCCAATGACCGTGAGAAGATGCCAGAAAATCCAGCTACGAGCTAAATCCACAATAATAATCATGCGACCGCGTGCTCCGTTTGTTTGTCAACAAAGCTGCAGCTGGACGGTGAGACGAAGTGAGGGGGGAAGAGACATTTTTATGCCCGCATCTGGCCCGCCGCCTATTTCGTCGGTCACAGAGTCGCCGGTCGTTTCCAGTGACCGAGTCCAGGAACTGATCGTACAATATTTTGTTGGCATAAGAGACAGTCTTTGGTTTTTTTTTGTCCATGCTTGCTTAATGTCAAAAGAAGCCGTTTTGCATAATCAGTTTATCTAAACAAGTCTCAATACGATTCTTCGGACTGATCATACAAAATGGGCATAGAATATTCGAGGATCTGTATATTGAGAAGCCATTGACTGTTCTAAAAAACTTTTTGACTAAATGTGGAATTTCCAATCAGTCAAGACTCGATAATCTGAAGGCCACTTCGGATAATCGATTCACAAAAAAAAATCGTTCGATTATTTTAGATTTTCGAGCTCAAGTATGGTCGTAAAACTAAGCTAAAGAGATTCAATTTTTTTTTAATCCGACGTGGCGGCCATCATGGCTGCGGTTGAACATTGATAAAAATGCATTCGAAACTATTCAAATTTGACTAAAATTGGGTCGCTGACTCACTGTATGCTAAAATTAACATAGGACTTAAGAACCCAATTGAAAAAAATTAAAGAAATTGAAAGAAAGAAATTGGAAGAAAGAAATTGAATGAAATTAAAACTAATTTAAAGAAATTGAAAACAAAATGAAAGAAATTGAAATAAATGAAAAGAAATTGAGAGAAATTGAAAGAAATTGAAAAAATGAAAGAAATTGAAAGAAATTGACCGAAATTGAAAGAAATTGAAAGAAATTGAAAGAACATGAAAGAAATTGAAAGAAATTAGGAACAAAAGAATTTAGAACCCAATTGAAAGAAAATGAAAGAAATTGAATGGTATTGAAAGAAATTGAAAAAAATGAAAGAAATAGAAAGAAAGAAATTGGAAGAAAGAAATTGAAAGAAATTAAAAGAAATTGAAAGAAATTGAAAAAAATGAAAGAAATAGAAAAAATGAAAAATATTGCAAAAAATGAAAAAAAATTCAAAGAAATTTAAGAAATTGAAAAAAAATTACAGAAATTGAAAAAATTTGAAAGAAATTAAAAGAAATTTAAAGAAATTTAAAGAAATTTAAAGAAAATTAAAGAAATTGAATGGTAATGAAAGAAATTGAAAAAATGAAAGAAATTGCAAGAAAGAAATTGGAAGAAAGAAATTGAATGAAATTAAAACTAATTGAAAGAAATTGAAAACAAAATGAAAGAAATTGTAAAAATGAAAGAAATTGAAAGAAATTGAGAGAAATTGAAAGAAATTGAAAAAATGAAAGAAATTGAAAGAAATTGACCGAAATTGAAAGAAATTGAAAGAAATTGAAAGAAATTGAAAGAAATTGAAAGAAATTGAAAGAAATTGAAAGAAATTGAAAAAACTTGAAAGAAATTGAAAGAAATTGAAAGAAATTAGGAACAAAGGAATTTAGAACCCAATTGAAAAAAAAATGAAAGAAATTGAATGGTATTGAAAGAAATTGAAAAAATAAAAGAAATAGAAAGAAAGAAATTGGAAGAAAGAAATTGAAAGAAATTAAAAGAAATTGAAAGAAATTGAAAAAAATTAAAGAAATAGAAAAAATGAAAAAAATTGCAAAAAATGAAAAGAAATTGAAAGAAATTGAAAAAATTAAAGAAATTGAAAAAAATTTACAGAAATAGAAAGAAGTTGAAAGAAATTGAAAGAAATTAAAAGAAATTTAAAGAAAATTAAAGATTTGAATGGTAATGAAAGAAATTGAAAAAATGAAAGAAATTGAAAGACAGAAATTGCAAGAAAGAAATTGAAAGAGATAAAAAGAAATTGAAAGAAATTGAAAACAAAATGAAAGAAAATGAACGAAATTGAAAAAATTAAAGAAATTATAAGAAATGAAAACAAATTGAGAGAAATTGAAAGAAATTGAAAAAATGAAAGAAATTGATAAAAATTAAAAAAATTGAAAGAAATTGAAAAAAAATTCAAAAATTTAAAGAAATAGAAAGAAATTAAAATAAATTTCAATAAATTTAAAGAAAATTAAAGAAATTGAATGGTAATGAAAGAAATTGAAAAAATGAAAGAAATTGATAAAAATTAAAAAAATTGAAAGAAATTGAAAAAAAATCAAAAATTGAAAGAAATAGAAAGAAATTAAAATAAATTTCAATAAATTTAAAGAAAATTAAAGAAATTGAATGGTAATGAAAGAAATTGAAAAAATGAATGAAATTGCACGAATCAATATGCTCTCTTCGGGAAAAGTGTTCTCCAGACCATTCCCCATAGGCCTGACCATACCAGAAGTAGGCGCGTGATTTTTCCAGACGTGTAGGAGCGTTTGAACAAAAAGTTCCAATTTCCCATAGTAATTCCCATGTAAACTTAAACCCTGATGCGCGCAGCCAGTTTACAACCAAATGAGCTGATATTTGGCATAAAAGTCCCTATGGGCATGCCCTACAAGGGGAACCCTTGGTGATGAATAGAGCGAATGCGTAACGTGATTTTCGAATGATCCCACTTTGTTTACATCTACAAAATAGGAGGATGTTCAAGCACAAGCATGACTTTTTTCTTACTAAAAAAAAAGTGAGCTGTTGTATCATCAGTAGTATTTTTTTTACATTTTTTTGCTGGAAAATTGTGTGGTGTTTAAAGTTCGATCGGTTAGAAGAGGTTTTCCTTTTTTACGGGTGACGAAGAACTGTGGCAAGAGTGTTATTCTGCGATGTTGCATATAAATTCCTTGGCTGATTCTGGAATCCTGCAGCTCTTCCTGGTCCAGCGTAAAAACATTGCTGATTCTAGCGAAGTTGATCCAACAAGCAGAGAAGATTTTCACTAATCCAGTAGGTTTTCAAACGGATTCAAATAATAAAGACAGCTTTTGGATGGATACAACCACATCGACTCAATAAACAACTTCCATTCATAATTTAAAAAAAAAAATCTTCAACTTTTTCTTGACCCTGTAGGGATTATGGGTTGCAGGATTGAATATGTAATAAATTATTAAATGAGTATTTATTATAAGATTGATATTGCGCAATTCTCACTAACTTGGACTTCGCACTAAATTATTGCTATCGATCGCACTATTGCGACCTGTCAAACTGGCTTGGGAAATTTAAATTTTCTCAAAAAAAGGAAAAAAGGATCAATATAATTCATAAATAAGAGTTAAGAGCGCAACAAAAAGTGCGCACTTTCATGAATATTGCCTTGTTAGCTAATCGTGGATTGAGTGCGAGAGCGCGCTAGCGAGCTGCGAGAGAGAACAACGAGCGAGAAAACAACGAGATGCGCGCGGCCGGCGAAAGAGAGAATGAAGATTGTCAAATCAGTTTTGTGGTTAATTTCTGTGGAATAAGACGTGTTGTCTGTTAATTGCGAAGTATCTGTGTTTTTATTATAAAAGAAAGTCCCCAATCACGACAGACCCCAACTCCAGGTCCTCAAAAGCCAAACATTTTTCATTTTTTGATATTGATAACAATACTCTCTACTTGTGGCGAACAGTAAATTGGTTCCACTTTGACAGTTCAAAATTGAGGCCGTTTTGCGAACCACTATTCAGCACCCAGGGGGAACCATACTAAAACTTGATCCTAGAACTTTTTGAAAAACGTACCCACCCTAATATTTATAGGAGCGGCCGTGGCTGACTGGTCACGGTGTTCGCTTTGTAAGCGAATGGTCCTGGGTTCGATTCCCATCTGCTCCCAACGAGAAAGTATAGGAAATAATAATCTTGAAACTCTGAACATGAACGAAAAATCCAAAGTCGCTCGAGTCGGGGTTCGATCCCCCGTCCTTTGGATTGGTAAGCAAACATGCTAACCACTGTGCCTTCTCGACTTGGTGAGCTATGACTGGAATTAGGAATACTGTTACTATCAACTATATACGCGCTGGGTCCTTGTCCATTTGACAAGGGCTCGGAAGTTCTAAATAACGTTTGAATCCGATTGGTCCAAACGTTCTTCAGGGCGGGGCTTGTCGATAAAGCTGAAGTACCTCGCGCTCGGCTAGCCAGCGTAGAAATGGGTCACCGAAGCTCGGCAGAGCTAACACCTTCCAAATGCCTATGCGAGTTATTTGCATGTATAGAATGTAGATCTAAAAATACATGGAAACAACTCAATTTGTAAGAAGCGACCGCGTGGTCCCGTTTGGTTGGTTGCACACACACGCACACACACACACACGTACCCACCCTAATATTTATACTCACAATTGAAAAAAATATGCGTTTAGGTTGATAACAACAAGCATTTATTGTATGTTTAAGAGAAACTATTGCTTAAATAAGCAGTTCATTTTTGAAGGTTTAATTAACAGGGGTCCACTTTTGGAAAAGTTTGGATTTTCGTTGTCCTATATTGGACCTCCCTTATTTTTGCTCGAAAATGAGCAAAGCTAGGGTTAGGGTTAGATTAGAAAATGAGCAGTTCATCGCTTTATTTTAGTAAAGTTACTTAAACTTACATTATTTCGACTTGCTGAAGTTAAATAATCAGTCAAAAAATGATTGGATAGTTAATTCAATCATTAAATATAAAATCAGTTTTGTTGTGAAAATGCTAGTGGCCATGGCTGATTTCAGATGTCGAACTCAAAACATTTATTTTGGTGAAAAGGACAGTTCAATATCAGTCAACATTGATTTAAATGATGCTGAACATGTCAAATAATAGATTTGTAGACAACAACACGCTTGAAATTGTGATTTTATTGATTTTTTCATCAAAAACCCTTCAGGGGGTCCATTATAGGGAAGGGGTCCACTAATGGATAACGTACCCTACACACACGCAGAAAAATTAGGCATATTTGAATCAACAAAACGTTTTGTTGATTTGAAAATCATGATTTTTGTTGAATCAACGCTAAACGTCAAAGCAGCTTTTTCAAAGCGACGAAAGACTTTTGTGGAGTTGAGAAAATCAAGGTTTGTTTCAACGCAAATTTTGTTGTTGTTTATATTCAACAAAAAAAATGTTGATTCAAACCTCGTACTGGCAGATTCTACAAAACATTTTTCTTCGTGCACGAAGGTGACACGAAGGAATGCCGAGCTCAACACCCGGGGCGACACGACGACACATGCTCTTTCTCGTTCTCTTTGTTTCCTGTCTCTTTCTTGCTAGTGCGGGTTAGTGTGGTGACAGCAATCATTTGAATGCAGTCATGGGCCACGTGATCGGAGCTCTGCGCGAATTAAAGAGATGGGTTTTGCTTCAATCGGTGGTACTTCGTGATGTATCTTTAGAAAAAAAATAACGTAGTCAAACTTGTTTCAATAAAATTTACTATATTTTGCTGTATAAACTTATTCATCTATAAATACAAATCATCGTTCGTAAAAACTTCTGAAATTAAATTAAAATATTTGTGCAGTTTCCTCTCACTTCCACGGCCTCGCCGTCTTCCCGATCGTCCTACTAAGCTGACTCAAATTCGCACTACTAGCCGTGGCCACCGTCTTCCCAGCCCCACTCGTTTGCTGCTGCTGCTGCTGCTGCTGCGGCGACACCTTCTTCCCATTACTCTGCTGCTGCGACTTCCTCCCCAACACCCCTTCCAGATCCCGCAAATCACAGGGCGATTTCTCCAGCAGCAGCTCGATGTAATTGTGCAGGAGGTCGCGCGGCAGCTGCCTGCGACCGTTGCCGACTGGCGTTTGGAACGTTTCGTTCTCGGCGACGCTCTTGAGCGTCCGCACGCCGTCCAGCTGGTCCTTGTCGATGTGGTCGACGGAGAGGCGGTTGAAGTGGGGATGGTGGTCGTTGGGGGCGGATTGTGGCGAGGGGGAGGTCAGGACTTGGAGGGCCTTTTGCCACTGGGTTTCCATGATTGTGTGGAGTTGCTCGGCGATGTCGGCGCGGCGGTTTTGGTAGGTTGAGAGTTTGTCTTCGAGCTCGTGGATGGTTTTGGACGAGTTGGTGAGTTGTAGACGGTAGAGGGCTTCCTGTTCCGAGTACTTTTCGTTGAGCAGTTTGATTTCTTGCTCGTTGGTTTCGTTGATCAGCTCGATCTGCTTGATGGCACGTTCCGCGAGGAGGCGCTCCTTCTTTTTGGCATCGGATTTGAGTTGTTCTTCGACGGTTAAAAGCTGGTGTTGGAATTCCTTCAGCTTGTCGCCCACGACGTCCTCCAGCTGAGACTGGTAGTACTTCTTGAGGGAAAGCCGCTGCACGTCCAACTCTTTTAAGAGGTTCTTCTTTTCCTCCATGTGCGTGGCGATTTGTGCTTTCAAGTCTTCAATTTGCTTCTTGAAACTCTCATTTTGCCCACTAATGTCCGCAAACTTTCTGCTCAAATTATCAGTCTTGACTTTCAAACTGGCAAAATCCGCCCTCAACTTGTTTCCTTCCTCAACCTTCTTCCGCTCTACCTCAAACTCGTCCCGCAACTGTTCGTAACTCTTGCGAACCTTCCCCAGCTGCTCCTTCAACCCGCGCTCACTTTCTCTGCTATTTCCCAGCCGAATCTCCAGGTCCTTCAGCTGGTTCTTGTGCACATCCGTAACGTCCCGACTGGCCGTGGTCAACCCCTCCAGCTTCGTCTCCAACGCATCGTTTTTGTCCTGCAGCCGACGCACCACCGAGATCGTGTCCGCCAGCTCCTTCTCCAGGAAGAGAGTTTTGTTTTTCGCCTCCAGATTCTCCTGCAGCAGCTTCTCCTGGCCGTCGGCGTGGCGCAGTTCCAGGTCTCGGCACTGCTGGGTCAACCTGAAAGGAATAAATGTTTTATTTCCAAAGCAACAATCAACCAACCGAAACTCCCACCTCAATATCTCCTCCTCCTGCCTCACTATCATCCCCTCCTTCTCCTTGTCCACGTCGATGGCCACCGCCAGCTTCTGCTCGTACTCGAGCAGCTTCGACTGCAGCGCCTGAATGTTCCGCTCGCAGTGCTGCCTCCTCAGCCGCTCCTCCTGCACCTTCGAACTCTCCTGATTAATCGCGTTGCTGTTCCAAATCTCGTTCAAGCTCAGCATCGGCGGCCGCGATCCACTCGAAGAGGTCCTGCTCGTCATCAACTCCCTCCTCGGCGGCTTCTGCGGCACGTTCGGTTTGGCGAACCCGTTGAAATCGCTCGCCGTCAGCGACGGAAAGTCGTTCAACGAGACGCTGTTCATGTCGATCAGCGACGTTTCCGCACTCTTAACCGGAACCTGCTGGCCATCCCCCTTCTCGCCTCCAACCTGAAGAAACTTGTCGATCTCGTTCAGCAAGAACTGATCCTTGGGCGGCTCGCCACCCAAATGCCCTTTAAGCGGCGTCGAGTAGTACATGTTGGCCCCGTCCGCATGTTGATACCCATATCCGTTCCCGCCCTCCCGAAAGTACCCGTTCCGTTGGTGGTGGCCACTCATCGTCACCAGCGAGCTCTTGTACGACTGGGATCCGCTGCAGCTGGGAGCGAACGAAATGTCCAGCGTACGGGGAATCCCGGCCTGCAGTTCCGGTGGAACCGGGGTGACGGATGCAGTTGCTACGCCGACGTTGAAGAAATCCGGTGGAATAAGCAGCAAAACGTCCGTGTCATCGGAATCACTCATCACATCGTTGCGAAGGAAGCGAGTGCGGAACGAAAGGGAATGCAACGGAGATTGGTTTAACTCAAAATTAACAAATTAAACAACTAAATTTAAATTTTGAAACGAAATTGCACGAGAAAACAACGCCGCCGAGCGTGGCCAGAACAAACTGATTTTTTTGGGGTGTTGTTGTTGTTGGGAGAAAAGTAACGGTAAACAAACTTAATGGCGTTACGTTACGGAGCTCGAGGGATTGGAATCAACTGGGCCATTGAAGTTGGGTTCTTTGAAAAAACAGCAGTGGCCTGATTTTACAATAGGATTTTTTTCAACTTTTTTTAAATTCTTAAATTCTTAAATTCTTAAATTCTTAAATTCTTAAATTCTTAAATTCTTAAATTCTTAAATTGTTAAATTGTTAAATTCTTAAATTCTTAAATTCTTAAATTCTTAAATTCTTAAATTCTTAAATTCTTAAATTCTTAAATTCTTAAATTCTTAAATTCTTAAATTCTTAAATTCTTAAATTCTTAAATTCTTAAATTCTTAAATTCTTAAATTCTTAAATTCTTAAATTCTTAAATTCTTAAATTCTTAAATTCTTAAATTCTTAAATTCTTAAATTCTTAAATTCTTAAATTCTTAAATTCTTAAATTCTTAAATTCTTAAAATCTTAAATTCTTAAATTCTTAAATTCTTAAATTCTTAAATTCTTAAATTCTTAAATTCTTAAATTCTTAAATTCTTAAATTCTTAAATTCTTAAATTCTTAAATTCTTAAATTCTTAAATTCTTAAATTCTTAAATTCTTAAATTCTTAAATTCTTAAATTCTTAAATTCTTAAATTCTTAAGGTTACGTTTACGCTTTTGCGCGATAAGTGCAAAGGGTAGTGAAAACTATTTTAAGATTTTTTAAAAGAAGATTGATTTTTTGGAATAAAATAAAGTTAACAGGAGGTAGGAAATAAAAAGTTCTATCGATTGACTTCTAGATTTTTTTGCTAAGTTGCCTTTTCCATTGAAAATTCTAAGATCCGGATTGAAAACGCGGAAATGAGGTTAGATTGCTAGTTTTGAAAATTATTCCAATGACCATTTTTCAAGCAGAGCGTTGCTTTTATGGCAGAAGTGACTTTAAAAAATATTTATAAACTTTAATAATCTACATTCTCAATTTATCAATTAGGTTTTGGTTGATTAAAACTTTTCCTTATTTTGAATCAGATAATGAACAGGTTAAATCGGACATCACAAGAATATTTTCGTTTATAACAATTAAGGCCCATGCCAATATTTAAAAAAGTTTTTGTCCCTCGACCCTGGCCGAGGTCAAGGGGGGGCAAAAAAATAAAAAAAATAGGGGAGTGTGGGGTAATTTGGACACCCTAAGGAAATTGCTCTGCCACGGGCTGTATGGATATTTTAAAGGAATGTTGATGACACCAGAGGATAATAGAGACCATATTTGATGGAAAAATGTCATTCATTTCGATAAATTTTGATGAAAACCCCATTTTTACCGCAAAAATTAAAAGGTGTCCAAATTACCCCCACATTTTTGTGTGGGGTAATATGAACACCCTATGGGGTAATTTGGACATGCCTTGTGGGGTAATTTGGACATGCCTTGTGGGGTAATATGGACATACCTTGTGGGGTAATATGGACATACCTTGTGGGGTAATATGGACACCTTTTGTGGGGTAATTTGGACACATGTTGAAGAATAAGTTTAACATTTGATTTTTGAGCATGTTTTTGTAATTGTTTTATATTTTGATGTGTTTATTTTGCTCACAATATTTCATCAAAGGTATAAATAATGATTTTGTGATAGAACTATATTTCAATAGGAAGATAACAAATGGTTCAGTGTTGTATACATAATTCAATCATTAACTCTGAAATGATTTAAACATTGATTCTGGATAAGGCACAAGTATAGTTTTTAGTGATTAAGGTATTGTTTAGATTTATATAAATCAATCTTTATATAAAACTAATTAACCTGAAACCATCTTTTTTTTTAATTTTACATGTAGCCCTTCAAGTTTTGATAATTTTTGTAAACCAGCATAGAAATTAGATATGTCACAGAAATTGACTAAAAGCTAAATGTGCAGTAATCAAATTTCATCCATTTGAATATTGCAATTAATTTATCTAAATTAAAAAATAGGGATTTTGTGAAAGTTCTGATTGCTCAATTCCTTTTTGAGTGTTTTGACATTTTAAATCCCTCTAAATCCCTTTAAGAAATCAACCAACCATGAAAGTTATTTTTTACCTGACAGGTAGACTTTCAGGTATGTCCAAATTACCCCACAAGCCATGTCCAAATTACCCCCATAGCATATTCTATCATAAATTGCAATTTTTGATGATAAAAATTGATAAAATGCACAATTTTTATAGGTACAAAACTACTTAACCTATTCCAACTTTTTTGATTTGTCCATACTCCTAGGCCATTACTAGTACTAGCCTTATCACTTAAATTGCCGTTTTCACTTTATATCCGAAGAAAACGTGATTTTTTAAGGGGTGTCCAAATTACCCCCACTGTCCACATTACCCCAAACTCCCTATATCAATTTAAATAACAAGCCATAGTCTTCACATTTAAATGAAAAAAGTTTTTTAAAATGCATTTTACACTAGTTCAGTTGTTTTGCAATCATTAGTTTTCAAAAAATCTAAGATCTGACAAAAACAAAAATTGTATCGAAAAAAAAGATTTTGCATCGAAAATTTTCAAAAAATCTTAAAATTTTTTAATAAACCCAAACGTGCTAAAAATGATTTTAAACGCAGAAGAATGTATTTTAATTTGATTTCAGCTGGTTGCACTTGAATTTTCGTTGAAATTTTGAAGTTTATTGTAAAAATATTTTTTTTGCCCCCTGATTTTTCGGGCCAATTTTGAAGGGGGTGACAAAAACTTTTAAAAATATTTCTTAGGGACCATCCATAAACTACGTGGACACTTTAGGGGGGGGGGGTGTATGGCGATTGTCCACGATCCATACAAAAAAGATTTTTTTGTATGGACAATTGTCCACGAAGGGGGGAGGGGGTAAAAGATTCCCAAAAAAGTGTCCACGTGGTTTATGGATGGTGTCTTACCTGGAAATTGTATATTTTGTACTAATGTCGATTTTATGATGAAATAAAATAATTTCAAATTTCAAACCAATTTACTCGCTGTTGGTTATAATGAAAACATCACCCCAAGTTTCAGCGCCCTCTAGCGGGGGGTAATTTTGACGTTTGATTGCCTATAGCGAAGGAGAAACGTGATTTTATCTTGCCATAGGGCTGGTATGCTCTTCAAAAGAAAGGGGGTCAAGAAACAGCTTTACGAACGGCAGAACAAAAGAGAGGAAAAGTTTTCTTGTGGCTTTTCTTCACCCTCTCTGACTTGCTTTCGCTACCGCTGCTGCCCATTTAAAATTTTTCTTGACCGATTCCTTCCGAAGTGCGTACCTTACGATAAGCAATATTGTTCATGCTTCAACAAGCTCTTTGTAGATTTAAACAAAACCTACAAACTGCATTTAAAAGATTGCAAAAATGTAGCGTCGTTATAGAGAATTCGACAAATTTAAAAAAAACGTAACGCATCTCGTAAAAAGAGGTTACTTTGTGTTTATAACATTTATATTTAATAAACCCAGTCATTTTAATTAGATTTTTGAAACGCAATCTAATAAGAATCGCATACACTCAACCCCCGGTGGTTGGTCACTTTTTCGTTGGACACGAGGTTGGACACTTTTTTGGTTTGTACCCCGTTGGTTGGTCAAAGTCAAACTAAAAAGTGACGATCTGTCACTTTTTACACGGCGCTCACGCACACTATCAAAACAAACGTTTGGTAGTGTGTGTGAACTCCGCGTAAAAGGGTTGTCAAACTAAAACGTGACCCCGTTCGTTTGACAACAGTTGGTGTCAAACCATCGGGGTTTGAGTGTATTTACAATTTCCGTTTCTAACGCAACAATCGTTTCCACGTTCGAACAGGTCAATATAAACGAAATGCGTGAACACTTCTAATTAGATTTCGTTTCATAATTTGAATTGGGTCCTAAAATGATGCTTAGATTGCTGATATTATTGTTTACAGCGTTAAAGCTTATTTTTCTGAGTACAATGACCCTTTGTACGAGCACAAAGAGTTTAAAATGGATTTTTAAATCAATTTTGAAAAATTAACCTCGCGGTCCTTCTTGACAGAAAAGCTCCTACTTGACAGCTCGTTCCAAGGGGACCATAGTTGATCCATCGGAAAAATGTTGTCTTGTCAAAAAAAAATTTTGCATTAAAATGAAAAAAAGTGATCAGAAATCTTGTCAGATATGGTTTTTTATCGTGTTTTTTACCGTTGTACATAAAAATTGACATAGGGCTTTAGTACCCAATTGGGTACTAAAGCCCTATGTAATTTTTTATGTACAACGGTAAAAAACACGATTAAAAACCATTTCTGATCACTTTTTTTTTCATTTTAACGCAAAAAAAAAATTTGTCAAGACAACATTTTTTCGATGGATTAACTATGGTCCCCTTGGAAAGAGCAGCTCGTTCCAAGGGGACCATAGTTGATCCATCGAAAAAATGTTGTCTTGTCAATATTTTTTTTTGCATTAAAATGAAAAAAAGTGATCAGAAATGGTTTTTAATCGTGTTTTTTACCGTTGTACATAAAAATTTACATAGGGCTTTAGTACCCAATTGAACTGACTGGAATGACCTGATTAAAGAAAATCCCTTCAGGCGTTACCACCGAATTAAAAATTTACTGAGCCTTTTGAACTGTCAAAAGTTTTGACACTAAACAAAACTGGCCGCACTGCGAGAAACGTCATCCGCGTTCAATATTTTGATAAATACAGGCCAGTATCAGTGAACGAAGCGCGCAGTAAAGTTTGTGGAATTTGTAGTGCGGAATGCGATTCTTCGTTCGAGGAGGCCAAATCACACCTAAATTTACATAAATCACGTTCGGCCTCGTCACACTCGGCACATCACACAATGTCAACGCTGCTGGCTCGCTTCCGCGGGTTCCTGCCCTCTGCGGCAGCGGCAGCCCTTCAACGGCAACCTCTCCGTTTCGGAAGTGCCACGGCGGCGGCCAAGCTGCAGGAGCTGGCCCTCGAGGAGAACTGCATCCTGGTGGACGAGTCGGACCGTGTGCTGGGAAACGCCTCCAAGCGGGACTGCCACCGGGTCGATCCGGACGGGAACATCCGGCTGCATCGGGCCTTCAGCGTGTTCCTGTTTAATTCGCGGGGCGAGATGCTGCTGCAGCGACGGTCCACGCACAAGGTAATCTTCGGTTGAAGCCAAACCCTAAAGTTAAGGCAACACACAGGCGCAGGTGAAAATCAAGGTGCGTTGGAGCGCGCAAACAGACAGACAGACGAACTCAGGTTAATTTGTATTTGCTTTCTCTTCTTTTTGGTTTATGATTGTGGAGCCGAGTCTTTGGGCTAAGCGAAATACCTGATTGTCTGGCTTAGCAGAGAGGCTTTCAACGTGACGTAAGACGTTGACGGTCACGGTCCGTTGCGCTATCGCTAGGGCGAAATCTGTCCCAGAATGTTGGAGCTTGTTTTTTTTTGAATATCATTATTTAAATTAACCATTTGCGTCAGCACTGAATAGATTTTTAAGCAAAAAGGCTAAATTTTAAGCTAAAGTCATCAAGGTTAAATCCGCTTTCTAAGAAGATTTTATTTTGTTTATTAGTTTCATGATATATCCATAATTTTGACTTCCCAGTAGATCATCCTTAAAATTAATTCACTTCCTTTGCAGATAACCTTTCCGGATTGTTACACGAACGCGTGCTGCAGCCACCCGCTGCATGACATCGAGGGCGAGCGGGAGGAATTGAACGCGCTCGGCATACGGCGAGCGGCCCAGCGCCGGCTCAACTATGAGCTCGGCATTCCACTTAGCCAGGTGAGTTATGGATTGGGTTGTGCATTTAGGAGGCGTTTTTTGAGAAATGAATAATCATTTGTATTGAGCGGTAGTACACATTGTTTGGATTTTATTTTATTTTATTTTTTTAGGATTTTTTTGCAAAAAGATTTTTTCAGTACCAGTCAAACCGTTGCCGTTTTCCGCTATTAAAACCACATTTTCAGATAGGGGAAATATGCCTATTTGCGCCATTCACCTATCTTCTGCCTATGGAGTGTTTGTTGCTCTTTTAAAGCTCCAAAATAATTGTTTAGGCCATAAACTTTCCGCCTCGAGTAGGAACATTAATATTTGCCATTTACTGGATCGCGTTTCGCGCGGATTTGGCGCGGATTTGCTGACTAATTTTGCTTAAGGGCGGATTTCGCGCGGATAGCAATTTTGAAAAATGAATATATAAATAGATAGAATTACTTTCAAGCAGGGATGGAATAATCGCGAAAAAAACAATTTCGCTTGCGAACTTTCTTCACCAATGAAAAAGAGAGGAGGCAAATCACGTAAAAGAAAATTGCTCCCGAAATTCTCCAAGAAAATCAATCTACTGATGATTTTTTGTGAATTTCCTTGTCAGCACCACTTAAAATCATTCATTTTACTCTGTTTACACACATTGCCCATCTACAAAATGTGACAGGTCATTTTTTGACGTGTGAAGTTACAATTGCAAGTCTAGTAGTGAAAAAGATGTTCCGCCGAATAATCAAGATGATGATTTTCTTAGATTCTTTTTACCGATCTTTCGTGCGCGAGAGAGAAGAGCATGCTCTCTTCGGATTTTTTCTCTTGATGAACATCCAAAGATTTTCTTTTAATGATGATTATTCCATCGCTGCTTTCAAGTTATTAAGACAAATATTATCAAGAATTACGATTTTTTTTCTCATTGAGTGCAATTTCATTTTCTTATTAATAGATTTTTTTTCTGAAAATGTTTGTTTGTATTTTCTTAATACGAACCGTCAAAAAATTAAGATGAAGGTTATGTAGAGATTATTTTTTAAATGTATGGTTGAGAATTTCTTAAATAAAATTATTACTACTCTTAACTCATTTCTTAACATATCCGGCCCTGAATATGTAATTTCTTTTGAGTTTTGAGTAATATTTTGTTAACCTTATTTATTTTTAATTTTATGGTGGATATATTCAATCTGCCTTTGAATTTTAGATGGGATTTTCCCGTAGCAAAAATTGTTCTAAATTTAAACATTCTTGGCGAAAAATAAAAAGATATGAACATTCAAATTTTAATGCTCCATCACTCAAAATTAATATTTCTGAAATTCAAAACTTTTTTTTATATTGATTTTTTTATCAATTTTGATTATTTTTAGTTTTGATTTTTTCTTTAAATTTTGAATTTTAGATTTTTAAGTTTTTTTTGTGTTTTGAATTTCAGATTTTTAAAATTCTGAATTTAGAAATTCCGATTTTTTTAATTACGATTTTATTTAGAAATTCTTAATCAAAATTTTTAAAATTCAGATTAAATAAAATCGTAATTTAAAAAATCCGAAATTTCTAAATTCAGAATTTTAAAAATCTGAAATTCAAAACACGAAAAAACTAAAAAATCAAAAATTCAGAATTTAAATAAAAAATCAAAATTAAAAATAATCAAAAAAAATTAAAAATATTAAATTTAAAACAAGTTTGAAAACAAAAAAAAAACGGAAATCTCAATAATCTCAAATAGAATTTAAATTCTTAGATTCTTCTTCCCATCCTCGAGGGTCCCGGAGCACCAAACCTTCTTAGCTCCCAACGATTAATTGCCTAAACGAACAGGAACGTGAGCGGGGGATCCCCACGTTTCTTCCTCCCCTGCAGATTCAGAATTGTATTGTGGTTTGAACATTCGTGTTCAAACTCAATCCATTTCAACGAATCATCTTCGCGGTAAACTTTACGCAGTTGGCCTGGCCGCTTTAACGTTTGTGATGTTTCAAAGCAATTTAATGCATTGGGGCACTGCACTTGTTAATAATGACAAGAGGATGCTAGGCGTTATTCAACCTAGGGCATTTTCCAGGATGCCCTCGAAAGACTGGCTGCGCTAGGGTTAGATTAGATTAGAATAGATTAGATTAGATTCTTAGGATTCTTAAATTCTTAGTTATTTGGAAGAAAATATTTCAAATATTGGAAATGCAATTTGTTTCGGAATGAAATTTTGGTGAGGAATTTGGAATACAATCTGTATTAAAAATTCATAGATTTTGAATTTTGAGAATTTCGAAATCTAAAATATAATCATATAAAAATTTTAGATTTTGTTTTTTTTGAGCTAGTATATTTTTGAAGTTAAATTTCATTCTTGAGGTATTTTTAAATGGATTTTTTGCTTTCATTACTTCAAATATAAAACGAGTTTAATTTTTTACCAAATACTTTCTGTATTACTTTTTTTGTTTGGAAATAACATTTCTTGAATGTTGGTCGCAATTTTTTTTTTATGGCGCGGTTTGAGGTTTTGGTCGGCGCGGATTTGGCGCGGATTTTTTTTTCGACTTTCCCGTAACAACCCTGCGTAGAGGAAACTATTGCATGGTGTCGATTTCTGTAAAAGTCAGGGAAAACCTGGAATTGTCAGGGAATTTTATTTGACATGGAAAAGTCAGGGAAAGTCAGGGAATTTTAAGCTGGGTCAGGGAATTTCGATGATCTTAAAAATATTACTACAACATTTCATTTCTTTTTGAAAATTCGCCCTTGATGATGTATTTGAATGTATTCCCGGCCAAACTTTGTCACATTGTGTGTAGGCCAGATCCTTGCGCATCTTTTGGTATATATAATATTGAAGTTTGGAGCATCCTGGAGCTCGGTACAGACCTTCAAAGTTTTCCAATTTTTCGAAAAATCGTCCCCGGCTAAAAAGATATGCGTCGCACCTCGCGACGCCCGAGACGCCATTTGATTTTGCTGGGACCAATTTTTCGAAAAAATGCTAAACATTGAAGGTCTGTACCGAGCTCCAGGATGCTCCAAACTTCAATATTATATATACCAAAAGCTGCGCAAGGATCTGGCCTACACGCCAGTGATGTTGAAAATAAACACTTTAGTGGTCAAAATGCCTCAAAAAGTGACATATTTGAAAAAAACTTGTTTTATGGGTTAAATCCCATTTAAAATTGAAGGGCGGAGCGCCAGCTCCTGTTACGTCCAATCAAGCTCATATTTGGGATTTGGGCTCAGTATGCCCACCGGAACAAACCCCTGAATGACCGCCAAAAAGTCATTTTTGTTAAACTCTAATAAAGATTCTAAATTTTGAAAATTCTGAATTTCTGATATTTTGGAATTGTTGATTTCTTATTTTTTCAAATTCTTAAATTCTTGAATTTTTAAATTCTTAAATTCTTAAATTCTTAAATTCTTAAATTCTTAAATTCTTAAATTCTTAAATTCTTAAATTCTTAAATTCTTAAATTCTTAAATTCTTAAATTCTTAAATTCTTAAATTCTTAAATTCTTAAATTCTTAAATTCTTAAATTCTTAAATTCTTAAATTCTTAAATTCTTAAATTCTTAAATTCTTAAATTCTTAAATTCTTAAATTCTTAAATTCTTAAATTCTTAAATTCTTAAATTCTTAAATTCTTAAATTCTTAAATTCTTAAATTCTTAAATTCTTAAATTCTTAAATTCTTAAATTCTTAAATTCTTAAATTCTTAAATTCTTAAATTCTTAAATTCTTAAATTCTTAAATTCTTAAATTCTTAAATTCTTAAATTCTTAAATTCTTAAATTCTTAAATTCTTAAATTCTTAAATTCTTAAATTCATAAATTCTTAAATTCTTAAATTCTTAAATTCTTAAATTCTTAAATTCTTAATTTCTTAAATTCTTAAATTCTTAAATTCTTAAATTCTTAAATTCTTAAATTCTTAAATTCTTAAATTCTTAAATTCTTAAATTCCTAGGTTCTTGAATGCTGCCATTCTTGTTACCATCTTAGAAAACTTGATAAAATTTGAAGTATTTTTGGAGTTATTTTTTCGTTTAGAGAAATTTTGAGAAGAAGATGTAGGAAAATTTGCTTCGATTTTTCTAAGTGACGCTTTGGTTAGATCATCGAGAATGAACTGTATCTTAAATTTAAAATCTCAAGATCGAGGATTTATTACAATTTTAAAATTTTATTATTTTTCTTCATTTAGATTTGATTCAGTTTTTAGATCTTAATTTCTAAATGTTGAATTTTTTTTTGCCAAAATGTTTGTTTTGCCTTTCCCTCTAGTTATATTTTGGTATTTTCAGCGTTTCTTGATTCTGCCTTCTGAGATTACAACATTGAATTTATTATGAAACTCTTTTGTATGTTTGTCGCAAAATTATTTTTCTTAAAATGACGCGGATTTTGCGCGGATTGGGGTGGCGCGGATTTTTTTTTCGCTTTCTCCGTAACAACCCTGAATGGAGGAATTTGAGAGTTCAAGAATTTATAAATTATGGTCTCTTCGGAAAGTTGTTTCAACTTTAATTAAGATCCAGCATCTGAGATTTCATAGGGATTAAACAACTACATTTTACATATTTTTCCTAAACAACATTCAAGGGCTTACAAGGAGGAGTTCCCGTGGTCAGATCGAGCTTAGTAATCTATTCCAAAACACCCAAATGTCTAAGTTTGATAAATAATGACTTTTTGAAAAGCTCGAGCTTTTATTTGTTTTTATTTTTATAAAATGTATTGATCGTGTGAATGATCGTCTGTAGGCTCTGGTCAAGGCAGAAAACTTTTTTTTAATTTTATAGCAAAAATATTGTTTTGTATAATTATCTAAGAAGATGTTATCTTCAAATAACCAGAAAACCGTTTACTTTGAATACAAACATTGTTGAAAAAGACCTAGATCTTTTTTTAAAACCGTAAACATGAACTTGTTTTTTCAGTTTTTTTAAATCTTTCTTAAGGTTCTGCAAAATTACATATTTATTTCAAGTTTTTGTCTCCAAAAGCATTAGTTTTTTTTAATAGAAACACAATCAAAACTAGCATCGGCCTAAATCGTTTAAAAATTCGGCAAAAGGCAAAAAAATTAAAATTAAACATAACTTCTTACTTTAATTAAAATTGTCAATTGATTTTTTTTAAACTTTTAATTTCCTTTGGGAAATGAAGTGAAATCAACTAATCGCAATTTGAAATTTGCAACAATTTTAATTATGAATTATTTCTAGAGTTTTTAAAAAGGTCCTATAAGCTATTGTGTTTTCTATTTTTATAAGACCTATTAAAAAACTCTAGATTTTTGGTAAAGGGCAACATTTAAAATGACATCACCAAATAATAAAACATAGGAAATTTTTATGGTTGCTCATTTTGGATGTTCGATAAGAAAAAAATAATTGACAAAATAAAAAAAAAAGTTTTTAAGTTTTTGCAGAATCCATCGTTAGAAAAAAATAAAATAAAATAGTCATTGAAGTTTTTAAATATCATGAATTTCCAATATTCAAAAAGAAAAATGCATGAAACCATAAAAACGCTCCAAACAATATGTTAGTAAAAAATAGAAAATAAAAAAATTGGTGGTCTGGAGAGGTCAGGGAAAAGTCAGGGAATTTTATTTTGGGATTTGGATCGACACCATGTATTGTATATTTGGTAGGTTAATTATTATGTTCTATTTCTGTTCTATTGCTTTTTCATTTGGAACCTGTCGATAGAAACTTGCATCCTTACTTTTTATTGAGATATTTATTTCATTATTTCAGTTATTTTTTTTGCATAACCTCAAAAGGCCGGGTATTTTTGTTTACGTGTGAGAGTCGCGCCAGATGCGAAACGCTCGGTTGCCACATTAGGGTGTAATATGATTGTATGGAAAAAAAATAAAGTTGTCCAAATTTAGTGAGCACAGCACTTTTTCAGTTCCTTTTGGGTCCTAAACAACTCCTCAAAGTTTGGGACCGATTGGTTTAGTCCTCACTTTGCGCAAAGCGATTCAATTTTCCATATAAATTTGTATGGGGAAACCATTTTTTGAATTGTGATATTTATCAAATCCACGTTTCATGCTATATCAAAACCGGACTCATATTCAAAGTGCAAAGTGAGTTCTAAACCAATTGGTCCCAAACTTTGGGGAGTTGTTTAGGACCCCAAAAGGAACTGAAAAAGTGCTGTGCTGGAAAATCAATTTTGATATTACACCCTATTGTCACATTGCACAGTGGTCCGAAACCGAAATCTAGCGTGACAAAATTGATAGCGGCCACACGTTAAGATTTAGAGCTTTGGTGTCTTCGGGACAAATGATCAGGGTCAATAGGGGCATCTTTTGGTATGGTGGACATTAGGGTGGTCCAAATTTTAGGGTGGTTCAGAATTTTTATTTTGGCGGGATGACGAGATAGCGCTTCGGTGTCTTCGGAAAAGTTGTAGGGAACACCATTCCGAGCATCTTTGCTCAAGGCCACAAAGCTCTTTCTCCAAACGGGAAGTTTCTAGAGCCATTTTTGTAATTAAGGTTGAGGTGTTAATGGAAAAATGAGTTTATTGAATTTATCAACTCAGGCTTATGTCGTAGCGAGATGGTGTCTTCTAGTTTTAGATGAAATATTTCAGGATTCAACAAAATAATTAAATTTATTCCTGAAATATTTCAGCTGAAACTTGTATCTTCTTTTACAACCACTAGCGCATTTTGTACATTTTTTACCCTTCTAGACAATTGTAGAGCTTGTCAAAATGAACATTTTTATTCTAGAAAAACGAATTTTGGTCAATTCTATCAAAAGTGATGGGCAAAAAACGATTTAAAAATGCTCATTTTCATATTGAGATTTAATGAGTTAAACAAAAAAGACCTCCGAGATATTTTCAGCAAATGTACTCTAGAATGTGTACATTCAGATGCTTCGTCTTTTTGTTGTATTTTGGCTATAACTTTCGTTTAGAAGGTCCGATTTTCGTTCTCTTGGAAGATAAATATGTGTTTTGATAAACTCTACAAATGTCTAGAAGACACCATCTCGCTACATTATAAGCCTGTGTTGATAAATTCAAAAAACTCATTTTTTCATTAACACCTCAATCTTAATTACAAAAATGGCTCTAGAAACTTCCCGTTTGGAGAAAGAGCTTTGTGCCCTTGAGCAAAGATGCTCGGAATGGTGTTCCCTACAACTTTTTTGAAGACACCGAAGCGCTATCTCGTCATCCCGCCAAAATAAAAATTCTGAACCACCCTAAAATTTGGACCACCCTAATGTCCACCATACCAAAAGATGCCCCTATTGACTCTGATCATTTGTCCTGAAGACACGAAAGCTCTAAATCTTAACGTGTGGCCGCTATCAATTTTGTCACGCTAGATTTAGGTTTCGGACCACTGTGCATTGCTTCAAATGAGATTCTGCATGGTTTCTGGAAAAGTCTGTATCAGGTATCCAGGTCTTTAAGCGAAGATGGCGTTCAATTAGTAAACGTCCGAACTGTCAAAATCACGCAGTAGCACCAACATTAGAGAAAAAATGTGGCCGTCATTCCATGGCAAACTTTTTTCGCAATGTTGGTACCACTGCGTGATTTTGACATTTCGGGCGTTCACCATTCGAACGCCATTTTTGCTTAAAAATCTGGATATATTTTTTCATAAACTTATTTTCATTATTACTTTGTAAATGTGAGGAAGGCACCAACCACCTAATGGTGGATTAAGAAAAGTTTTTCGTTGAAATTTTTGTTTTCGTCAAATCTTACATTTTTGAAGACTAATGATTGCAAAACAATTGAACTTGTCTAAAATGCATTTTAAAACATTTTTGAATTGAAATGTTTAGACTATGGCTTGTTATTTAAATTTTTATATATATTTTTTTTATTTTTTTGCCCGGCCAGGGGCAAATTTCACGGCTTCCGTAAAATCGCGAAAAATCACTCGCCCTTTTTTATTTATAGATGGAGAAAATATATAATCTATTAAAGTTTTTTTTTTAATGAAAATTTATTCGATTTTATAGCAATATGTTGTTTACCCGAACTGCATTATTACCTCAAAATTGCCGAAATTACATATGGGACGGACTAGCTTTGAGCGGCAGAACAGTCAATAGGGGGATGGCGTCGCTATTTTTAGACCACATTTTCCACTTTTTCTCATCGAAACCGACTACTTTATCGACTTCATTTTGCTGGGCGAGATAGGACGCCGTCTATTTTTAGACGATGACTCAGCACTTTTACACTCTTGCGCTTAAAAAAACCAGGTGGCAGCACGATGTAACGCCACGTCCCTATTTGTCTGAGAATGTTGAATTGACCATTGTGGCACCCCCTGCAGCATGCTACAGACCCGTAATACTATGCTATGCTATGCAATCTAACAAGTTTTCAAATTCCCATCCTCAGGTCCGCCCGGAGAACTTCCACTTCCTGACGCGGATCCACTACGCCGACCGGGGCGACGGCGTGTGGGGCGAGCACGAGATCGACTACATTCTGTTCCTGCAGAAGGACGTCGACCTGAAGCCGAACGAGGGCGAGGTCAGCGAGATCCGTTACATCGCGCGGAACGAGCTGGACCAGCAGATCGCCTCGCTGGAGGCCCCCCTCACACCGTGGTTCCGGCTCATTCTGGCCCACCGGCTGCCACTCTGGTGGGACAACCTGCACCGGCTGAAGAAGCACGTGAATCTCGGCGAAATTGAACGATTCTAACGAATGTTTTTGTTGTTGTGTAAAATGTGCAACCTTAATAGTGACAAATCAGGCCAGTTTTGTACAATTTCTCCTCTTTTTATGTTCTAGCAATGCTCAATTAGTCTTCCTCGTACCTTCTAAGTATTCGTGCTGGTCAAACCAAAGTATGAATAAAGTCAGATTTCCATCACATTGTAAACTGTAACTTGTTATTTTCTTTAACCTTAACCCAACTGCTCAACCGTCCAGCTGACGCATGTCATCGTGGAAATTGATAGTTTCACGGCTCATTCACTCTCGCTAATGTTACCTCATTGATTCGTTATGACGCCACCTGCACGCTGTTGTAGGCCTTTAGGTTAAACACACGAACAATTCTCATTGGGGCTCGAACCATGTCTGGAATCCATCAAAAGCCTTGCTGCAAAAGTAGTGCATTGTCTGGCACATATTTGACTTTTCGCTTGTATTTCCTCAAACTCGACACCTCTTTTCCTAGAGTCGCAACACAAAGGCGATCCAACCGAACTTTGAACAATTTCTCCTGGGAAGTAAAAAAAAAACTCTCCACAATTCACCGCAGCGCACGTGTCTTCCTACGCACCTCCTTATCATAAAGCGCGCAATGTTTGATTATGTGTCGAATGTGTTGTTGGTTTTTTCCTTACGCGTAAAAGAAGCGCTCGCAATTATGCTGCCTGAATGACGACGACGACGAAAATGCTTCAACACCACAAGTCTCATAACTTGACCACATTTTCTTCCGTCGTCGTCGGCGCCGGTTGTGTGATACCGCGTGAGTGAGTCAGTTGGACCACAGCATTCTCTGAAAAATGATCATACAACAATAACGCTATTGATCTTGATGCAGGCGCGCATTGAACGCAATCGAACTTACTATCGCTCGCAACCTCGGGAGACTTTGATTTTCATTTCATGTTTGCTTCAAAAGTTCAATACTGGCCGGCAGAGAAATTATGGGAAAGCAATCGAAAAATGCACAAAATCTGTAATCCAATACAGTCTATACTCGATTATCCGAAGGCCTAGGCAAAGTTTCACTTCGAATAATAGAAACTTAATCGAATCAAGACAATTTTTTTTTGTTCTCATATTTTCTATTGTTTAGTTTGATCCCTGAACTACGCTAAAGTGATTCAGAATTTTTAAATCCAAGATGGCGGCCAAAATGGCGTTGATGAAATATTGAAAAAAGTCACATTTGACCAAAAGTGGGCCACAGATTTCGAATTTGATGTTAAAAACAAGAAAACATTTTTGTTTTGTGTTTAGATTATCCCAAGTCCCATACAAACCATCGAATAATCGAATTTTGGATAATCGAGTCTGGATTTTTGTATTTTTTTAGGGGAGTTGCTCCATCCTGCATTTTTCGTGAGTCTTTTTGTAACATCTTAGGCTATTTTCACAAAAATTTTGAGCGAAAAAAAAATCGTGGGCTCACCTTCAAATTAGACTTTTAAACTTAAAAATCAAAAAATCTCATAAAAGTGGAGTTTATTTTTCTTTCAGTGTATTTTTTTCGGAAAACCCGTCAAATTTCCTACAAGTTTGTCTTTGACCACTTTTTGATACGATGCAACGGCTTCGAGATACAGCAATATTTAAATTACGAAATACAAAAATATTAAAAACACTTACGCCCTTCTCAAATGTCATTATCGAGTGTAACTGACTCCATATACACAAAAATGGCTTATATATGCCTAGGATAACATGTCTACAAAGTTTCATTGAAATCGGAGAGGGTCGAGAAAAAAGTACCTAAAAAATTACTGTTTTGGGCTGGAATTGCTCTTTAGCATGTTTGGTTTAATTCAAAAATCCTTTGAATTTTGTTAAATTTTTGATTTACAAAACCGCAAAACTATGTTTTTGGGCAGATCTTACATTTTTTTAAACAACTGTACGGGTGTATTGTTAATTGTCTGATGATTTTGCCTTCCTCACTGAGGTAAGGCTATAATCCTGCTCTAAAAATGAACTTTTTATTAAAAGCTCAAAGACCCACCTTCATGTATACATGTCGACTCAGAATCGAAAACTGAACAAATGTCTGTGTGTGTGTGTGTATGTGTGTGTGTGTATGTGTGTGTGTATGTGTGTGTATGTATGTATGTGACTAAAATTCTCACTGAGTTTTCTCAGCACTGGCTGAACCGATTTTGATCAAACCAGTTGCAATCGACTTGGTTTAGGGTCCCATACATCGCTATTGAATTGTTTGAAGTTTCGATAACTAGTTCAAAAGTTACGTATAAAAATGTGTTTTCACATATATCCGGATCTCATTTTAATGCATGTAAACGATGTCCGGATCCATCATCCGACCCATCGTTGGTTAGGAAAAGACCTTTCCAACGAGTCCACAACATTGAAGATCTGGCAACCCTGTCTCGAGTTATGACCACTTAAGTGATATTTATGTACTTTTTTGAAGCCGGATCTCATTTAAATGTATGTAAACGATGTCTGGATCCAACATCCAACCCATCGTTGGTTAGGTAATTGAAAGACCTTTCCAACGAGTCCGCAACATTGAAGATCTGGCATTCCTGTCTCGAGTTATGACCACTTAAGAGATATTTATGTACTTTTTTGAAGCCGGATCTCATTTAAATGTATGTAAATGATGTCCGGATCCATCATCCGACCCATCGTTGGTTAGTTAATTGAAAGACCTATCCAACGAGTCCACAACATTGAAGATCTGGCAACTCTGTCTCGAGTTATGACCACTTAAGTGATATTTATGTACTTTTTTGAAGCCGGATCTCACTTAAATGTATGTACACGATGTCTGGATCCATCGTCTGACCCATCGTTGATTAGGTTATTAGAAGACCTATCCAACGAGTCCACAACATTGATGATCTGGCAACCCTGTCTCGAGTTATGACCACTTAAGAGATATTTATGTACTTTTTTGAAGCCGGATCTCACTTAAATGTATGTAAACGATGTCTGGATCCAACATCCAACCCATCGTTGGTTAGGTAATTGAAAGACCTTTCCAACGAGTCCGCAACATTGAATATCTGGCAACCCTGTCTCGAGTTAAGACCACTTATGTGATATTTATGTACTTTTTTGAAGCCGGATCTCATTTAAATGTATGTAAACGATGTCTGGATCAATCATCCGACCCATCGTTGGTTAGGTAATTGAAAGACCTTTCCAAAGAGTCCACAACATTGAATATCTGGCAACCCTGTCTCGAGTTATGACCACTTATGTGATATTTATGTACTTTTTTGAAGCCGGATCTCACTTAAATGTATGTAAACGATGTCCGGATCCATCATCCGACCCATCGTTGGTCAGGTAATTGAAAGAACTTTCCAACGAGTCCACAACATTGAAGATCTGGCAACCCTGTCTCGAGTTATGACCACTTAAGAGATATTTATGTACTTTTTTGAAGCCGGATCTCACTTAAATGTATGTACACGATGTCTGGATCCATCGTCTGACCCATCGTTGATTAGGTTATTAGAAGACCTATCCAACGAGTCCACAACATTGATGATCTGGCAACCCTGTCTCGAGTTATGACCACTTAAGAGATATTTATGTACTTTTTTGAAGCCGGATCTCACTTAAATGTATGTAAACGATGTCTGGATCCAACATCCAACCCATCGTTGGTTAGGTAATTGAAAGACCTTTCCAACGAGTCCGCAACATTGAATATCTGGCAACCCTGTCTCGAGTTAAGACCACTTATGTGATATTTATGTACTTTTTTGAAGCCGGATCTCATTTAAATGTATGTAAACGATGTCTGGATCAATCATCCGACCCATCGTTGGTTAAGTAATTGAAAGACCTTTCCAACGAGTTCAGTATTTTTCTAGATCTAAAAAAATAGCTGAAATATTTGTCCAAACCACGCAGATTACCCATTGTTGGTAAAAAGTGAGGAAGGCATCAACCACATAGGTGGATTAAGTTAGTTTTTTTTTTTTTCATTGAAACGTAAACATTGTGGTTGTTCAATCTTCGATGTTTCTAAGACGAAATTTTGGGAAATTTGGTCACTCACTATTTTAAAAAAATGGAAAAACTGTGAATTCCAGGTTAGACTCGAGCTTTAAGCGGGCGTATCTCGCAAAATGAGTTCTTTACATGATACAGTCATCCCTCATATTCGAAACTATTTACTGATCGGCCAATGTTCAAAAAATCATGGAAAATCCATAATTGAACTTAAGGGGTTACGTATATGTAAAACGGCAAAAATGTCTGAGGTTGGTTTGAGCACAAACTTGAACTTTTTTTTCAATCTGTTTTCAGGACATTTAAATATACACGATATCTCAACACTGCTTTGACCAAATCTTGGTGAAGACTCGTAAAACCGGTCCCGTACAGCATGGTGAAAGCTGATTTTCGAAAAGTTTATTTTTAAAAAAGATAAAAATATTTTTATGTTTTTCATATAAAAAATCAAAAGTTTATGATTTTTACATTTTTTAAAAAAATGCAAAATTTCAAAATCGGGCTTCGTCATGCACACGGGATTTGTCTTGAGAGTATGCACCCCAAATTTCAGCCGATTCGATTCATCCCGTCTCGAGATATCGTGGCACCCGTAAATCAACTCGGTGTTCAGAGAAAAACGCTCGCAAAGTTTGACAGTTCGCCTTGCGCATGGCAAAATTTTCAGCTTAAATCGTCTGTAACTTACTTTAATCATAAAATATATTCATGAAACGTTCAGGAGTGATGGAAAATCATCTTTTAAGCGGATTTAATAAATTTTCTGTAGTATGATATTTTGTGATTTTCTACATATATGAAACCCCTTAATGATTCGCTTCTACCTTCATCTGCAAATTTTAACTTTTATATCAATTTTTTGAAGAAAAACATTGACCTTTGAAATCCATCAATTCGGAAATCTTTATTCTTAAGGATTGAAGCAAACTTTGGTTCTTTCCATGAGTACATATTTTTTACAAAACAATGACTTCACACTCTGAAACCATGTTTTATGAATGGCCTGATAACATTTTTGAGGTGTTCCACAATTGTGGGAGGCACAATAACATCCCACAATTATGAAACAGGCCATTTGGAGGCAATGTTTTGCTGCTCTGAATGAAATAGTCTTGAGATGCATTTTTTTGTTTTAAAGGTACTACTTATACTAGTGAAATAGCAAGAGAATGTCCGAATAAAAGTCCTTAAAAATAGAAGGGTCGACAGAAACGATGCATTTGGCATGCTATTGACATAAATTATCAGAAAAGTGTTTCAAATTTGTGGGTGTTCCGAATATGTGGGATGACTGTAATAAAAAATATAAATATTCAAATAACAAGCCACACTTTCAGCATTTCAATAAAAAAATGTTTTTGGAAAATGTATAATACAGTACAGTTGGTTTGCAATCATCCGTTTTCAAACAAATATAAGTTATGAAGAAAAAATAGCTCACGTTTGCTCGTGCTCGTGTTTGCTCATTTATTTTATGAGCGAAAATGCTAATTGCTCGCGCTCGCGTTCATTTTTGCTCATTGAGCAAAATGAGCGATATATTTTTACCTGTAACGGGTAAACGATAATAACTTTTTTTTTCAGCAGAGCTTCGAGGTTGTTTTTTTTTAAATGGAGGCTTGAATAGGCTAATCTTAATAATATTGGATGAAGTTATTTGTCATATTTTTTTTGTTTTGAAACTTGTTTTAGAGTCAGAGTTAAGGGGTTAAGGTGTTACATTAAGATCTGTACACAGTAAAAAAAAACCATAGAAATATTACATCTGGCAAGTGTTGTGATCTAGACCAAGTTTAGATCGGATAAATAACACCCAATACCAAACTACGATGGTTTCCAACTCTCTTTATTCTCCGACCGTCCGCTCCTCGCGTACCACTCACAACGTCTCCACGCTAAACCCCGTGTACCCATCTTCATACTTTTATTTACACGGTAGATCTCTACATTCCTCCCTTTCTACAAAATAGAATTTAAATTACAATACAAATTTTGAATAACAAAAAACGTTAATAGCCAACATTGAAGCTGTCAAGACTATCCAGACTTATTGCTCTTACTATGATAAATTAGTACTAGTACTTGAAAGCGACATCTATACCTCAAAACAGGCAGCTCAACCGCAGCTAACATCTGATACCGGCCACTCCGTACCCTTAATTATGTTCCAGTTAATTCAAACTCCCAGGTCATCCGGTGATCCTTTCCCTCTATTGCTAGCGTGCCTGAAAAGAGAATCTTTTTTATTTCCATGTATTTAACCTAACTCATTGTACTTCTCTTTTGTCTTCACTGAAGAATTGAAGAATCTATTTTGTCTTCCTCGTTGGTCTCAGATGTGCTTCAGTGATCCAGTTGGATCACTGGATCACGGAAAACCTTCAGTAACTATGTTTATCCTCTCGTCTCCTCCTTTTTCTATGGAGAAGAAATTAAACTTAACCAATTTCAAAAGTTCAACCTTCTTGAAAGTTCTCTCTAAGTTAATCTCAACGTATCAGTTGTTCAATTTCTAAAAACTATACGTATTTCTCGTATAAACCTTTTTTCAAAGATCACAGTGTTCTCTACAAAACTGTTAATACATCAATGCTGACATACCTCTCTTCCATAACTATACAAAATAACTATGTTTACCCTCTCGTCTTCTCCTTTTTTCTATGGAGAAGAAATTAAACTTAACCAATATCAAAAGTACAACCTTCTTGAAAGTTCTCTCTAAGTTAATCTCAACGTATCAGTTGTTCAATTTCTAAAAAACTATACGTATTTCTCGTATAAACCTTTTTTTTCAAAGATCACAGTGTTCTCTACAAAACTGTTAATACATCAATGCTGACATACCTCTCTTCCATAACTATACAAAATAAAATACTATATTTAGTTGTTCTTCTAAATTAAACAGACATGGATCATGTGGCAGTGCGTGGCCGAATGGTTACGCTGTCCGCTTTGTAAGCGGATGATTCTGGGTTCGATTCCCATCTGCTGCAACCTTCCATCGGATGAGGAAGTAAAATGTCGGTCCCGGCCTTGGTTGTTAGGCCGTTAAGTCATTCCAGGTGTAGTAGTCGTCTCCATGCCATAAGTACAAACAACACACCAAACCAAGCCTACTCCGGTGGAATCACCTCTATTGCACCCTCTTAACCCAATTTGTTTAACAGTAACTCTGTACTACACTTTCTCCTAACACACTACTTGATACATTATCCTCTTGATGGACTCTTGATGTACCCTCCACAGTTTTCCAATTACTTTTGTTGATTATTACGAAAATATTTCCACCGAACACCTCACGGTGTTGGGCAAACGTATAATTTTTCCAACGGTCTAAATCCGATAACATGTGCACCAACAAATACCTCAAGGTGTTGGACAAATATATCATTTTCCTCAAAACGGTAGAACCATTTAGTTTTGTGCAGTTGAGCAGTGAGCGTGAAGTTTTTCACGGTGTCTAACGAATATATCATTTATCCTTACGGTGTAAAACCGAAAATATGTCATCCGAAAAACCTCACGTTGATGGGCAAATATAACTCTTCTCAAAGTGTAACCCCTTTTGGTTTCGGGCACCGAGAAACCTATAATTTTATCTCAAAGTGTAAAACCCTTTTTTTTTGGGCACCGAAAAACCTCACGGTGTCTGAGAAATATATATAATTTTTTTTTACTCATGGTGTAAAACCAAAATCATGTATACCGACAACTTCACGATGTAGGACAGATATATCATTTTTCTCAAATCGTAAAATCTTTTAGTTCTGAGCACTGAAAAACCTCACGGTGTTGGACAAACATAATTTTTCTCAATGTGTAAAACCTTTTGGTCTTGGGTGCCGAAAACCCTCAGGGCGTCTGACAAATATATATTTTTTCTCACGGTGTAAAACCGAAAATATGTGCACCGAAAAACCTCACGGTGTCTGACAAATATATTTTTTCTCACGGTGTAAAACCGGAAATATGTGCACCGAAAAACCTCACGGTGTCTGACAAACATATTACTTTTTCCTCACGGTGTAAACCTGAAAATATGTGCACCGAAAAACCTCACGGTGTCTGACAAACATATTACTTTTTCCTCACGGTGTAAACCTGAAAATATCTGCACCGAAAAACCTCACGGTGTCTGACAAATATATCACTTTTTCTCACGGTGTAAAACCGAAAATATCTGCACCGAAAAACCTCACGGTGTCTGACAAACATATTACTTTTTCCTCACGGTGTAAACCTGAAAATATGTGCACCGAAAAACCTCACGGTGTCTGACAAACATATTACTTTTTCCTCACGGTGTAAACCTGAAAATATCTGCACCGAAAAACCTCACGGTGTCTGACAAATATATCACTTTTTCCTCACGGTGTAAAACCGAAAATATCTGCACCGAAAAACCTCACGGTGTCTGACAAACATATTACTTTTTCCTCACGGTGTATACCTGAAAATATGTGCACCGAAAAACCTCACGGTGTCTGATAAACATATTACTTTTTCCTCACGGTGTAAACCTGAAAATATCTGCACCGAAAAACCTCACGGTGTCTGACAAATATATCACTTTTTCTCACGGTGTAAAACCGAAAATATCTGCACCGAAAAACCTCACGGTGTCTGACAAACATATTACTTTTTCCTCACGGTGTAAACCTGAAAATATCTGCACCGAAAAACCTCACGGTGTCTGACAAATATATCACTTTTTCCTCACGGTGTAAAACCGAAAATATCTGCACCGAAAAACCTCACGGTGTCTGACAAAATATATGTTTTTTCCTCACGGTGTAAAACCGAAAATATCTGCACCGAAAAACCTCACGGTGTCTGACAAAATATATGTTTTTTCCTCACGGTGTAAAACCGAAAATATCTGCACCGAAAAACCTCACGGTGTCTGACAAATATATCACTTTTTCCTCACGGTGTAAAACCGAAAATATCTGCACCGAAAAACCTCACGGTGTCTGACAAACATATTACTTTTTCCTCACGGTGTAAACCTGAAAATATGTGCACCGAAAAACCTCACGGTGTCTGACAAAATATATGTTTTTTCCTCACGGTGTAAAACCGAAAATATGTGCACCGAAAAACCTCACGGTGTCTGACAAACATATTACTTTTTCCTCACGGTGTAAACCTGAAAATATCTGCACCGAAAAACCTCACGGTGTCTGACAAATATATCACTTTTTCTCACGGTGTAAAACCGAAAATATCTGCACCGAAAAACCTCACGGTGTCTGACAAAATATATGTTTTTTCCTCACGGTGTAAAACCGAAAATATGTGCACCGAAAAACCTCACGGTGTCTGACAAACATATTACTTTTTCCTCACGGTGTATACCTGAAAATATCTGCACCGAAAAACCTCACGTTGTCTGACAAATATATCACTTTTTCCTCACGGTGTAAAACCGAAAATATCTGCACCGAAAAACCTCACGGTGTCTGACAAACATATTACTTTTTCCTCACGGTGTAAACCAGAAAATATCTGCACCGAAAAACCTCACGGTGTCTGACAAATATATCACTTTTTCCTCACGGTGTAAAACCGAAAATATCTGCACCGAAAAACCTCACGGTGTCTGACAAAATATATGTTTTTTCCTCACGGTGTAAAACCGAAAATATCTGCACCGAAAAACCTCACGGTGTCTGACAAAATATATGTTTTTTCCTCACGGTGTAAAACCGAAAATATCTGCACCGAAAAACCTCACGGTGTCTGACAAATATATCACTTTTTCCTCACGGTGTAAAACCGAAAATATCTGCACCGAAAAACCTCACGGTGTCTGACAAACATATTACTTTTTCCTCACGGTGTAAACCAGAAAATATCTGCACCGAAAAACCTCACGGTGTCTGACAAATATATCACTTTTTCTCACGGTGTAAAACCGAAAATATCTGCACCGAAAAACCTCACGGTGTCTGACAAACATATTACTTTTTCCTCACGGTGTAAACCTGAAAATATCTGCACCGAAAAACCTCACGGTGTCTGACAAATATATCACTTTTTCTCACGGTGTAAAACCGAAAATATCTGCACCGAAAAACCTCACGGTGTCTGACAAAATATATGTTTTTTCCTCACGGTGTAAAACCGAAAATATGTGCACCGAAAAACCTCACGGTGTCTGACAAACATATTACTTTTTCCTCACGGTGTATACCTGAAAATATCTGCACCGAAAAACCTCACGTTGTCTGACAAATATATCACTTTTTCCTCACGGTGTAAAACCGAAAATATGTGCACCGAAAAACCTCACGGTGTCTGACAAACATATTACTTTTTCCTCACGGTGTAAACCAGAAAATATCTGCACCGAAAAACCTCACGGTGTCTGACAAATATATCACTTTTTCTCACGGTGTAAAACCGAAAATATCTGCACCGAAAAACCTCACGGTGTCTGACAAACATATTACTTTTTCCTCACGGTGTAAACCTGAAAATATCTGCACCGAAAAACCTCACGGTGTCTGACAAATATATCACTTTTTCCTCACGGTGTAAAACCGAAAATATCTGCACCGAAAAACCTCACGGTGTCTGACAAAATATATGTTTTTCCTCACGGTGTAAAACCGAAAATATCTGCACCGAAAAACCTCACGGTGTCTGACAAAATATATGTTTTTCCTCACGGTGTAAAACCGAAAATATCTGCACCGAAAAACCTCACGGTGTCTGACAAATATATCACTTTTTCCTCACGGTGTAAAACCGAAAATATCTGCACCGAAAAACCTCACGGTGTCTGACAAACATATTACTTTTTCCTCACGGTGTAAACCTGAAAATATGTGCACCGAAAAACCTCACGGTGTCTGACAAACATATTACTTTTTCCTCACGGTGTAAACCTGAAAATATGTGCACCGAAAAACCTCACGGTGTCTGACAAATATATCACTTTTTCCTCACGGTGTAAAACCGAAAATATCTTGAGTATATTTTCAAAACTACCTATATGCTATGGTTTCTCATGCAGATAGGACCTAATGGAAATTTAATAAAGAAATAATTAACCGCTCAGGTTACAATTCAATTCAAAATGTCCAGAGTGAACTCTACCTAATATTGAACGAAACTAGTACAGCGGATAATGCTTGTATTATTTTATAATCACTTGAAAAGCTAATGAACAACTCCAGTGAGCCCACACATTTATTTGTACATGTCAATCATTGAGAAGAACCGAATCTACTTAATTGTTACCGTAGTCTCCCCCTTTACTTAAAAGAGAATAAGAAACTTACGCTTGAGACACCCATGGCCCCTCGTTTCTGAACAGGACCGTAACATACCATCAGCACCACTGATCTTACGTTTCAACGCTCTACCCCAAAAAGAAATCACCAACAAATCTCAACTTTGAAACTACTCCAAATTATTTAACAAACCACATCTTTTCCGAGATGAAATTCTCCTAAAAGTCACTTGCACATCCCCCTTTCACAACAAAAATATTTGAACCACTTCATAGCTTTTTAGAATTGCCTGTTTCACAATAATATTCTATGCAATTTTGAGTATCTAGACTAAAATGTATCTGAAATTGAGTAAGACTGGCAAAGCGTGTACTTTCCATCAATGACAGCTCCAGGATTGCTGATTAAACCGGGCCCTCGAGATAGCGAAACAAAACATTAAACATGCTCAAATTCACTCTTAGTTCTAATAAATATTATACTTAACTTTCACCTCGTCGCCAAATGTTGTGATCTAGACCAAGTTTAGATCGGATAAATAACACCCAATACCAAACTACGATGGTTTCCAACTCTCTTTATTCTCCGACCGTCCGCTCCTCGCGTACCACTCACAACGTCTCCACGCTAAACCCCGTGTACCCATCTTCATACTTTTATTTACACGGTAGATCTCTACAGCAAGTACGTAATTTATGTTAGAAAAATGCGTAATTTTACTTCTGAATATGTGTAACTTTTCTGGTGTAATGCAACTTTTTCAGTCAAAATCGAGGAAAAATTATAACATTCAAGAGGTAATATTCAACCTTACAAAATTACAACTTCCAAATGTGCACTTTTTTACTGTGTAGAAATAATTCGATTTATAAAAAAAGTTGATAATAGAGTGACACGTGCAAGTGAACTATTTAATAAAGCTGAAAAGTATATTTTAAGGAATACAAATATGTTTTCTTGGTAATACGTTTAGTCATGTTTTAATTCCTGGGCACCTCGTCTTGTTTTGTCAATTATTTGTAAATAATTTTGTATAATAAATGTCAAATCTGTGTCTTAGATAATTTTCACATCAATTATCTTATTTATATGCTCGAGTCGATCCAAATAAATAAATGAGAAATGAGCGTGCTCACAAGTAAAAACTTGTTTTAATATAAAAAATCGATTACCATCCTATTTACAGCTTATTTAAGACCTAAATATTCCGTTCCTTGACAGTTTACTCTAAATTTGAAAGTGAAATAAGCTAAAAAGAGTGTCTGGAATTCTTAGCAAATTAAGACACTTTACTTGCTTGTCAGCCATTTTACATTTATCGGGAAATTAATCAAAACTAGTTTTCTAAATTATCAAACTCTGAAAAAAATATATAGACTGACAACCAGCGCCGTACCTAGAGGTTGGCGCGGTTGGCGACCGCCAAGGGCGCCAGCCCTTGGGGGGCGCCGAAATCGGTGATTGTACAAAATTTTCATTTCATCCTCATTAAATATTTGAAACAAAAAGGGCGCAAATAAACAAATAACTAGATAATTTGGCTTAAAATATATATAAAAAAAAATATTTAGGGGCGACAAAGTATGAATATTTCTACTGAAGTATTTTTGAAAATTCATACTTAATACAAAATTTATGTTTTTCATCAAAGAATGGGGCGTTCAAGCTGCAGAAGTTTAAAAGAGTTCTACAAGAGCTTTTCAAAATAAATACACGTTAAAGTTTGGACCGTTGTATAATGATGTTTAAGTTATACCTTTCAGACCAAAAAAATGTCCAACTATTCGTTATTTTCACGTTAACTTGGCTGAGAATCACAATCAGCCAAATTGTGAAAAAATTTTGGTCATATTTTAAGCTTCTTTGAAACAGGAATCATTTTAACATTAAAACAAATGTTTTATTTTGAAATTTTTCATTCTCGAGTTGAAAAAAATTGGCCTTTGATATATTTTTAGCTCGATTTCCCTTTTATAATCAACTTCGTGCATTGAAATTTGCAATAGTAGTTTATGCAACAAGTTGCAAAAAGAGGATTTTTTCAGCACGAGGTTCACCGAGTTGGATAAATACGAAGAGTGCTGAAAAAATTAAGTTTTGCAATGAGTTCCATACAGCATTTTTGCAATTCCGAAAAATACCCATTAAGTGAAATTTGAAGTAAAATTTTCATGTATTTTGTCAATAAATCGTTTAAATCAAAAAATTTTTGAAAAGTGTTACTTTTCGAAACAAGTGCTGTAAAGTTCAACTTTTCAGCACCCATTTGAGTGCTGAAAAGTAGAACTTTTCAGTATTTATTTTGAAAAGTGTTGTTATTCGATTCTGTTATTTTGGTACAGAAAAGTAGGCTATTTCCACAGACAAACAGACATGAAAGTTCGAACAAATTTTAGATCAAAACGTGGGACCAGTTGAAATTTGAATTTTGTATGCTCACTAGCGACATCTATAGGCGATTCCCAAAATCTCCCCTTCCTAAATGACAGTAGGGCATGTTTATGTGTGTTTGCGCAGATGTCAACGTGTCTGCAGAAAAAGACAAACCAAACCAAAACATTGAAATTGAATTGTTGCCGGCTACAAGACAAATGTTACCCTTCCGACGGAATGTCCGCTTGCCGTTACTCGAACGCCCAAGGCGGCCTCAAAGTCAGCGTCTTCTTTTTCTAGATGGTGGAGAGCGGACATTTGCTCAACGAAACATGCTTCATTTTGGGGACAACAGCGGTGACGACCGTCCCTAGCCGCGGTGCTTCGGATGTTGTCCAAATCGAAAAAAGAGACGTGAAAAAACTGCAATCGGTGCGGCAGCCGGTTCTATTATGTTGGGGCATGTTGGCTATCGGTTCTACATGTTTTGAAAAGGGGCGATGACGCCAATGGCATCGATTCATCTGCACAACCTTTGCGGTGGAAGGGGGTTTAAGATTCTTAATTTTGGCACCCGTCAGCACCGGTGCCAACTGCTACACCTGGCAAGAAGGCTAAGATTTCCGCGTGTAAAAAACACCACAGGGCTAACGTTTTTGAAGCGGCTCAAATAGCCGGACGGAACCACATCAAAGCTCTGCCTGTTGGACTGCAACACATACAGATTTATCCGACGGGAGCGGCCCAGAAATGCGTTTTTTGGACGTAATCTTCAAAAGAAATTCTATTTCAGATAAAATAAACACACGTGTTGTGGCGGCAATCAAAACAAGATGAATATGAAAGCTGTCATTTGCTACTCAACACAAAAGCTCCTCTAGCGGCGAATCCGAAAAGTAGAAACCATGCTTTCCGATTTTTGAAAAAAGTCCGTTACACTTTTGGGACAAGCTGGTGACCTGGACTTTCATGTCTGTTTGTCTGTGCTATTTCGTCGTTCAAGAATGACAGGAAAAGTAAATAGTTTCACGACGGAATTGCAAAAACTCTTTTTCAAAATCCTAGAGTTTTGAAATTGGAAAACTGCTTTAAATTTATACTATTAAGACCAACATTATTTGTTCAAGAAAAAAATGTTTTTCAGAGTATATAACTTTTTCAGTTTTAACTTAACGGGTGTTGTTTACTTTTTAAATCGTCTAAAAAGCTTTGGTAATGAAAAACAATTTAATTTAATTTTTTCAGTTAAAAACAAAAAAATTATATGTTATCAAGGTTTTAAAACATTTGTATAGTTTTGTGCAAAATTTTTTTTTTTCTAGAATAAAAATTTTTATTTTACGAATTAAAAATAAACAACTGATAAATATAAAAATCAATACAAAACATAATTTAAAAAAATTAAATTATGAAAACTAATCTCAAATATCGTGTGAGCATGAGCATGAGCATGGTTGACTGCCAATGAGCTGCTACTCCGTTATTGACGGATCAGCTGAAGTTACACAATGAACCAACAGATGAATAGTGGGAGCTAATCATCCTCACTGTATAACCCCTGAAGATCTAATCTAATCTAATCTAATCGAACACAAGCGCAGCCAGTCCGAAGAAAGCATCCTGGAAGAACTTGGGGTTAGATTACGCCCTAAGTTCTTTCTTGTCAATATTAATTATTGCAGTACACTTGAGTAACCCCGAAGATGTATTGCATAAATTAAAGCGGCTAGGCCTACTGCGTTGCATTAACCGCAGAGACAGATTCTGTGAACGGAGCACATTTCACAGAATCTACAGGGGAGGAAGGATGCGTGGACTTACCGTACCAAACGCTCCTGTTTACAGTTTCATATGTGTTTTGTATAATGTGTTAAGTGTAAAATATAGTGTGGTTATATAATCAATTAAATATAATAATGCAATATAATGATCATTTAATAAAATCCCTTCACCTATATATAATAACCACGCACCCAAGCACACAAACAGCGACACAAAAGAAATGAAAATGAGCATGCAAAAACACAAGAAATAGAAGAATAATAATTTCAATAAGAAATTTTGGAATCATATGATTGCAAAACAACTGGACAGGTGTAAAACTATTTAAAAAAATATTTAATAATTTAAATTTTGAAGCCGTTACGTGTAATTTAATTTTTTTAAATATTTTTTATTTTTTTTTGGTCAGAGTCAAGCGACATAAACTTAAAAAAAAAATATTTGCAAAGGCCTAAATTGATTTTGACGAAATTTTGTTCTGTTGCTGCATGTTGAAAAATTATGCTTTGATGCCGGTGTGTTCTTTTGAACTAAGCTTGTTGGGATTCCTATCTACATAGGACAAGAGAGCACACGGGCATCGAATTATATTTTTTTTTTAATTTTGAGGAAGGATTTTTTCTTTTTTCGATGTAATTAACGAAATGGAATCCAAAGCGAATTAACTAATTATTTTACTTATCCGGGAAAGTTCTTTTCTTATATAATCAAATTAATACTAGATCAGATCAAATTATGCAGGCTTAAAATTATAAAATTAGCTAATAAGTTATAGCTAAATTTATCATGATTGATCATTTAATTCTGTGCATTTTTCTTAAAATAAATAAAAAAAACAAAAACCTTCTATCATTATCGATTTTATGAAATCCAAAAAACATTCACCCAACTTAACTCCTATTATAAATTTTCAATTCAACCTATCTTATATTATTTGTAAAATAAAACATAAAATGACTGTGTTTCTGAATTAAACCTTATTAAGGTCTCGAATTGCAATTATAAAATCAAAACTCGTATTAGAGCAATCATTGAAAATTAATATCAATTTATCAAAATGCTTGTAAATTTGGGAGGGGCGCCAAATTGATAGTTCGCCAAGGGCGCCGTGGACCCAAGGTACGGCTCTGCTGACAACATTAAAGTTTCATAACCATTTCATTACCACATTGATCACACAAAAAACTGGGGTAGAAAAGTATCCCCCGCAATCCACCGCGATCAATTTTTGACAGTTCGACGCCAACGAATAATTTGATGAATTTACCGCGGTTAACCAAAATTAAATTACCAATGCAACTTTGATGAGTTCATGTCCCTTTTTCGCGATGAAATTATCTTCAAAAGTGGCAATCCAATTGGCCTGTGCCAGATTCATAAACAATACTAAAAATCTACCTGATTTGCTGATGAGCGCTCATTGAGCGCGAGCGCATGCGTTGAGCATGAGCGAGCACGAGCTACCTGTTAAGTCCTCATGCTCATGAATGAGCGAGCACGGATTCTGGCTCGCTCGGTCATTCGCAACCCGAACGCTGTGAAACACACTTAAATAGAAAATATGTATTTTTAAAACGAACTTAAAAATGTTTAAAAATAACTTTATAAATTACAACAGCCTAATTGAGTGTTGAAAAAGTTATTTGGCCATAACAAAATGAGATTCCACAGTTTTCAAATGATTTTGAGGGCAATAATTAAAATTAAATGCAGTAGTTCGCTTTCGCACATTATGGTCTTAATCAATTTGTTTCTAAGCTTAGCGAATCATTTTCCCTTTCAAACTATGCTCATACTGAACAACTTTTCGAAAACCAACAGTTCGACTTCATTCACACCCTTTCAACTTTTTACCATCTCCACCTCACAAGTGAGCTCTACACGTGACTCTTTTCTTCTCGACTTTCGCGTGAAATGAAGTCTTTGCGGTGCCCCTTTCATTATCTTTAACCTACAATTTTTGATATCATGATGTCGTAATTTTTTGTTTCTGTCTCTGTTGGCAAGGTGGACCTTGGACTGGTCAGCGGTGAAAGATCCGGAGAAAATTTCGATTACGTAATGTAACCAGGTTTGTCAAGTTAAAGTTTTGTGACACTTTCTCCAGAATGTCAACCGGATGTCCTCCGAGCTGTCATAACGGAGACGCCGGGTAATTTTCGTTTGAACGACAATTTCTTGGTTCTTTAACGGCTTTCATGGTCAATTACCTCATCAGACATCGACATCTGGCCGCCGTCTGTTGGTCTAAAAAAGGTAATCATCTGAAACTAGTCTAGTTCTTTTTTGTTCACTTTTGTCATTAAACCACCAATACTCAGCCAAGACTTGCAGCTTCGTTTGTACCGGTTTGCCCAGAACCCAATTACGAGGTGCCCTTTTGCAGCAAAAAGCTGACAATGCTGAACCAACCGAAAGCCCAAGAAGCTTTTGAGGCTCGGTTGGAACATGATCGCGCGCTGCTTCTTGACTTCTCGGCCCCAAGAAATAGAAAGAAGAAGAAGAAGAAAAAACTCTGGTTGCCGATCTCGATAAAAAAAACACAACCAAAGAGCAAAACAATAATAAAACAAAATTAAAACACAAACAACCAAACGAGAAACGGTTAGGAGCCGAAGGAAGGTGAGAAAAAAGCTTTAGGAGTCAATCCGGCAGCAGTGTGGAAAGTTTTCTTAACTCTTAACGGAGATTTTTTTTAAATGAGCCCTCAGGCTATGGGATTCCCTATGTTTACAGGACCTATTTAAATAAAATTTCTGAAATGAAAATATTTCTTTTTTTCGAATTTCAAGCTTGATTTTTGCAATTTCACAAAAAAAGTGTTAAAAATTCAAAATACTTCATTAGAGTTATGTGACTGTCTAAAACTTGCAGCATATCAATGAATCAATGAAAATATTTTATTTCTTAAGTTGTTCCTCTTTAACCGATCCGTAGCACCAAAATTCCAAATTGGGTACTAAAGCCCTATGTCAATTTTCATGTACAACGGTAAAAAACACGATTAAAAACAATTTCTGATCATTTTTTTTTTTCATTTTAACGCAATTTTTTTTGACTAGACAACATTTTTACGATGGATCAACTATGGTCCCCTTGGAACGAGCTGTCAAGTAGAAGCTTTTTTGTCATGCAGGACCGCGAGGTTAATTTTTCAAAATTGATTTAAAAATCCATTTTAAACTCTTTGTGGTCGTACAACAGGTTATTGCACTCAGAAAAATAAGCTTTATCGCTGTAAACAATAATATCAGCAATCTAAGCTTCATTTTAGGACATACATTTGAACAAAATTTAATAAATCAGTGTTATACAATCGATTTAAATAGTTTTTCCCGTGAAAATGTTTTTTTGACAAAAAGGCCCTTTCCCACGTGGACACCTTAGGGGAGGGAGGGGGGATTGGCGAATTGGCGATTGTCCACGCACCATACAAAAAAAGATTTTATTTGTATGGAAATGGACGATGGAGGGGGAGGGGGTGGGATTTCCAGAAAAGTGTTCACGTGGTTTGTGGATGGTCCCTTGATTAATAGCCCAAAAAAAACGAGGGCGAAAAAAATGCTGAAAATTACTTTTTTTTAAAGAGAGAGTTTTGAGAACTATTTCAAACAAATAGTTCAGCGTTTATTTTTTTTATTGGTTCCTAAATAGACTTCTTGCAATTTTTTTATTTTGGAAATAACTTTTTTTCATCGATTTTTTACAAAAAAAAAATCGGTAGTAGCATAATTTTAACAAAGTATAAAACATATTCCCTTTTGCTTAAAATTTTTGAAAGTTAGACTTTTTGAAATTAAGTTTTTTTTTCTATTTGACTATTTTTATTTTTAAATTTAAATCTACATTAAAATAACCTAAATTCGATCTTTTTGCAATTGGTTATCGATTTTTCGAAAAAAGTAAATAAAAAATATTTACATTGGCCATATAGGGTACGTTATCCATTAGTGGACCCCTTTCCTATAGTGGACCCTCTGAAGGGTTTTTGATGAAAAATTCAATAAAATCACAATTTCAAGCGTGTTGTTGTCTACAAATCATTTATTTGGCATGTTCATCATCATTTAAAACAATGTTGACTGACATTGAATTGTCCTTTTCACCAAAATAAGTGTTTTGGGTTCGACATCTGAAATCAGCCATGGCCACTAGCATTTTCACAACAAAACTGCATTGATATTTTATGATTGAATTAACTATCCAATCATTTTTTGACTGCTTATTTAACTTCAGCAAGTCGAAATAATCTAAGTTTAAGGACCTTTACTAAAATAAAGCGAAGAACTGCTCATTTTCGAGCAAAAATTAGGGGGGTCCAATATAGGACAACGAAATCCAAACTTTTCCAAAAGTGGGCCTCTGTTAATTTAACCTTCAAAAATGAAGTAAACTGTGTATTCAAGCAAAAGTTTCTCTAAAACATACAATAAATGCTTGTTGTTATCTACCTAAACGCATATTTTTTCAATAATGGGTATAAATATAGCTGTTTTCCAAAAGCCGTAAGAATTTATAATCTATCAAAACTATAGTTAATTGTACTGAACTGAAGCATCATAATTGCAGTTTGAAATGTTATTTTATAATAATAAATCAATAACAAAACATTTTTTTAATTAAACATGCGTGGTTTTATAGGCAACTGTAAACAAATCTATTATTTAGTTCTGTCAACCATTTATGTAATTAATATGGAAAAAAAATGCATCAAGATGACTTTTTTAAATTATTTTTATGTTTATAGTGGTTTTTGAAACGTTTTCTCTGATCTTTTTCGGAAATAAATGTGTTTAAATGTCTGTTAGGTTTTTTGTTGTTTAAAGCCAAATTTGTTAACAAAACATATTTGTTTATAATGAAAAGTGAGCAAAATCCATCTTTTATTCATTATATCTATCATTAGACCTACTCCATGCATCAAAACATCAAATATCGACTAAATTTGGTATCAAAATAACAGTTTGCCTATAGTGGACCCGAGTCACTATAGGAAAAGGGGTTCCATAACAGGAAAAAAACTTTTTTTTTCAAATGGCTATTTTTCTGCTCAAAGATAAATAAACTGATGAAACAAATAGTCAACATTGTTCAAAAGACTTCAGTTTTCATTGTTTTGTACAAAGGGTTATGAAAAAGTGCTTAAAATAATACAAAATTGTGAAAAATGTGCTTCGGCTCTACTAGGGGGTCCACTAATGGTTAAAATACCCTATTTTAAGTTTGAAAAAGTACAATGTAATTTGTGCTATGTCCCAGACAATGTCTTTTGGCATTTAGTTTTGCAACTTTTAAGGTTGTGGTGTTAGTTTTATAGCAACAAATCGATACCCTGGATGCGCTTGTTCGATTTAGACAGGAATCTCAACAAGCTTAGTACAAAATAGCACACCGACATCAAAATGTGAAAAAATGCTACAATTTGAAACTAAGATATCTAGGAAGAAATTAAACAGGCAAAAAATTAGGCCTTTTACTATGCTAAACTGAACAAAAGAAATGTGAATTCCGTTAAAATGAAAAAAAGAGATATATTTGTTTACGGAAAATAAAAGGTGCTCACCAAATTACCACAAAATACCCGTCAAAAAATACTTGACTTGCCATCCATATTTTCAAATCAAACTTTTAAAGCATTTATAACAAAATTTCCTGGCAACATAGATAACTCATAAATTGTTCGTGTAAATTTAAATTAAAAAAAAAGATTTTTGACGTTCTTGTGCCATTACATATAAGTGTAGACATATTTTTACTCCATGATTTTGATTTTAATTTTCTAAAATAACAATTGAGTTAAATAAAAAAATCCTGATTTTTTTGAACAGCCATTAAGTTTTATTTGCTAAGGTCTTTGATAGGAAACTCTTGGTTGGAAGGAGATAATGTGTGAGTGAAATCTGGGTGCTGAATAGTGTTTCGCAAAACGGCCTCAATTTTGAACTGCCAAAGTGGAACCAATTTACTGTTCGCCAAAAGTAGAGAGTAGTGTTATCGATCATTAAAAATTGTTATTTTTTCAAGAATAAGAAATGTGTGGCTTTTGGAACCTGGAGGTGAAGTCAAGAAATCTTAAGAACATTAAAGGCGAGATCGTCTTTTTTATAATTATGAATGGAAGTTTTTTTTTATAAAGTCGATGCGGTTGTACTATCCAGAAGTTGTCTTAATTGTTTGATTCTGTTTTCAAACTTACTGATTTAGTGAAAATCTTTTCTGTTTGGTGGATCAGCTTTGCTAGAATTAGCGATGATTTTTCGCTGGACCAGGAAGAGCTGCAGGATTCCAAAATAGGCCAAGGTATTTATCTTCGACATTGCAGAATGACCCTCTCGTCGCAGTTCTTCGTCACCCGTAAAAAAGAAAAACCTCTTCTAACCAAATGAAACTTGAAAGCACACATAATTTTCCAGCAAAATAATGTAGAAAACAAGACAAAATAAAGCGTATACCACTGATTATAAAACAGCTCATCTACCAGTAAGAAAAAAGTCATGCTTGTGCTTGAACAGCCTCCTAGTTTGTAGATGTAAACAAAGTGGGATCATTCGAAAATCACGTTACGCATTCTCTCTATTCATCACCCAGAGTGAAATGTTTGTTTGTTTTATAATAGAGCATTCTACGTGCGTATGTATTGCGTGTACGTACACGAAAATAAATTGAGGTTAAATTTTGTCAGCCAGCAAAACCAAATGGTGCGCTAGTGTGCGTACGCGAAACGTCATAAAGCTCTATTGCCGTTCAAAAGCCAAACGACATGCGACACCTAGTGTTGAGTAGCAGAACAGAGCGAAGAATGTCTATTGAAATTTCCGACCTTTGAGGTTATGCATGCGAATTCTGTTTTGTTAAATTCCAGCGTTCAAAACAACTTTTGAGCAAAAATTTGAGCTGATACTTTGTTAACTTTTGATGCTCTATAATTTTAAACAATACTATTTTTTCAAAATTATTTTTTTTCGAATTTTTTTTTATTGCGTTAATTTATAGAGGGCAAAAAGCTTACACTCGTACTACATACTTGAATTTTTTCTCAAAAGTTGTTCTAAGAGCTGTAAATTCAATTTTAAATTTGCATTCTTATTTAACCGAACAGAGAAATTTGGATCGTCATTCTTCGATGCTTTGCGCCATCTCTCGGAATTTTTGAGCTTTTAATCGTGAATTGACCTCTGCAAACTTGAATGATTTTGCAATCGGCAGTGGTTTGCTCAAAACTATTTAATTTTATAGTTTTATAAGTTTCCACAACTACATTTTTTATCAAATAAAATGTTAAAAAAATTTGCGAGATTCATAGCTAATTGTAATGATTTAAAAGTGTTCTAAGATTTAAAGTTGTCACAATCCACTGATTTTGCGATTTTTTTCAAAACGTCAAAGTGTTTGAAACATCATATAGTCTAGTTTCTCACAACATTGTATTTATTCTCCAATGCGTTTGGACCTAAATTTAAATCTTAAAACAAATTAATGTAGAATAACTCCCTGCTGGGTAAAAATGCTACAATATTTTTGAAATTTTGAATGAATAGTAGTTTTGAACTTAAAAAAACGTGAACGAAAAAGTAGCTAAATTTAAATTTGGACAAATATGTCTTGATGACCTTGTCTTTTGAAAAAAATTGAAAATTACAACTTCAATACCCATTCCAGCAGCTTCCCAACAACAACCCCATAATATTCCCTCTTCAATAAACCATTCACCTTTTTCAACGTTCCTTTTTTTCTGCACGACACATAATCGTTTCGCGATCGCGACTTCTCGGCTTCGTCGTCGTGCGTTGGTCTGCCCAACTTCGGCCCCAACCGCACCAGAGTGTTGTGGCTTCGGAGCTTTTCTTCTGGTCTGGTTCGCTGCAGCAACTAACGACGGTGGGCTCCAGCTCAGTCAGTCAGTTCCACCTGAGACTCGGCCCAGGTACGACGCGTTTTTAGACCGTGAGTGCGTGCTCGCTGGTCGTTTGGCGTGTAAGACCAACGCGTGTGTGAAAGTCCTTTTACCCCGTAAGAAATTGAAAAAAAAACGAGCGGAAAAAGTGATTTGAAAAGTAGTTTGTACTAAGGGGTGTGACTAACTGTTGAGTTAGGGGAACCTTACAAGTTAAGCTCAGTGTTTTATGCTTGTTTGATCCAGTTTTGGTGTGAATTTGAGGGGGGTTGCCAAAAGTTCATAACAGAGGAAACGCAGAGTTGTAGAGCGATTTTTGACTCCCCAAGATCGTCTCTGACGGTGGCCTCCACAGGCGAAGCTATGCAGCTTCACCGGAGAGTGCTTATTTGAATAATTTAGTGCCCCCTGCTCTCCAGTAGAAGCTACAGCCGTACACCAAAAAGAGCAGCAAATTACCGTCTCGATTCGGTGGTCAGGCTGAGGAATTCCACCCAACTGCAGAGTAGCAGCGAAAAAGTTTCGCAACGCATCGCACCGAAAGCTGCAGCAGCTGCAAGCTCTGTTTGTAAGATCAACACTTTTTCGGTAGATCAACTAGAGAAGTAGAGCAGCAGGAGGAGAGCTTCAAGTTCGGTAAGTAGAACATTGTGTTTTTAAAAATTTTATAAAAATGTTTTGTTCTTAAATTTCATTTCGTCTTATCAATTAACATGATTTTTTTTTGCTATTCATAAAACAGTTTAAAAGTTAAAAATAAAATTTATTTTGAAAGGTAAAAATGTGACAATAAAAAATAAACATCCGGGATACTCCTTGATTCGATTCCTTAAGCAAAAATAAATGGGTAATTCTCTACAAACTCACACGAAATCGGGAAAAGTTTCCCCGACCCCTCTCTCTTCGAACGGTTCTATCTCATTCCCCAGAATCCCACTCCCCAGAATAGCCCATTCCCCAGAATGATCAATTCCCCAGAATGACCCGTTCCCCAGAAATATTTAGGAACTTGAAAAACATGTAAAGTTTCCCATTTGGTATAATTCCATTTAGTATGACGCCGTTTGGCATAACGTAATTTGGCATAATGACCCATAATAGTCAATTGGCATAATAATATAAAATTTTCAACATTAATTCAATATTAGAATCGCTTTAAAGAAGACATCGTGACTTGTGACAACTGCTGACACTAATTTTTTTCCATTCTTTAAGTACGGAAAACTCTCTTTACTATGGATAACTGCTAAAGGAAAATTCAACTTGTGTCAGCATGCTGCAGTTATCACAAGTCAAGGGAGTTGTCCCTTCCTTAAAGAAGGCAAAATTCAACTTTAAAGGGAAATTTCAACTTTTGCCCGCAGTTTGACAGTCACGAGAGTTTTCCCTTCTTTAAAGAAGGCAAAATTCAACTTTAAAGGGAATATTAAACTTTTGTCAGCATTTATCACAATAAAGGCGAAATCCGAACACTCCACACTTTAAAATTGTTCACTTTTCGAAATAAAGTACATTCATAATAAAAATAAAACATTTCTGGGGAATGGCATTCTGAGGAATGGGATAGAACCGCGTAAAACTTTGTCCTAAGGGGTAACTTTTGTCCCTGATCACGAATCCAATGTCCATTTTTTTTATGACTCGTGGCGGAGGGGCGGTACGACCCCTTCCATTTTTTAACATGTGAAAAAAGAGTTGTTTTTTAATAATTTGCAGCCTGAAACGGTGATGAGACAGAAATGTGGTGTCAAAAGCACTTTTATGTAAAATAAGACGCACAATTTGATGGCGTACTCAGAATTCCAAAATAACGTATTATCCATCGAAAAAAACACATAAAATTTTTAAAAAATTCTCCCATTTTCCGTTACTCGACTGAAAATTTTTTTGAAACATGTCATTTTATAGGAAATTTAATGTCCTTTTCGAATCTACATTGACCAAGAAGGGTCATATTTTCATGTAGAACAAAATTTTTCATTTTAAAATTTTATGTTTTTTTTCTAACTTTACAGGGTTATTTTTTAGAGTGTAACAATGTTCTACAAAGTTGTAGAAGAGAAAATTGCAAACATTTTGACAATTACAAAAATTTTAATATATATACATTATCGCGATTTTACGAAAAAAAAAGTTTTGAAAAAGTTACTTTTTGCGTTTCTCTATGTTTCGTCGTCCGTGTCTGTTGTGGGTGACCATGAACGGCCATTATCAACGTCGACCAAAATTTTCATAACTTTTTTTTTCGTAAAATCGCAATAACTCGTGATGTTTATAAGCAACCCCCTTATGTTTCTATATTAAAATTTTTGTAATTGTCTGCTCTACAACTTTATACACTCTTAAAAATAACCCTGCAAAGTTAGAAAAACACAAAATTTTAAAATGAAAAATTTGGTTCTTAATGAAAAAAATGACCCTTTTGGATCAATGTAGATTCGAAAAGAACATTGAATTTCCCATAAAATGACATGTTCAAAAAAAAATTACAGTCGAGTAACGGAAAATGGGAGAATTTTTAAAACTTTAATAGTGTTTTTTCCGATGAAAAAATAGTTTTTCGGATTTCTGAGTACGCCATCAAATTGTGCGTCTTATTTTACATAAATGTCTCTTTGACACCAAATGTCTATCTCATCACCGTTTCAGGCTGAAAATTATTGAAAAACACCTCTTTTTTCGCCTGTTCAACAATGGAAGAGGTCGTACCGCCCCTCCGTCAGGAGATATAAAAAAATGGACCTTGGATTCGTGATCAGGGACAAAAGTTACCCCTTAGGACAAAGTTTCACGCAAATCGAAGAGGGGTCGGGGCAACTGCTGTGTGAGTTGGCGGAGAATTAAGAAAAGCGTCCAGGTGGTTTATGGATGGTTCCTAACCGATTTGGCTCAAAATTGGCACAGTTACTTATTTTTACCTAAAGAATCAAATCAGGGGGTATCACTTACGATTTTTCAAAACTTTAATTTTTTTATTGTGGGTCGATTTAATTAATTTTGCAGTAACGATTTGACGCAATTATTAAAGTTATTTTTGGTTTCCCCAGAAATGCTTATTTTTGTTGTTTTATTTAAAAGAATGGTAGATTTTTATGAGGATAGTGACATTTATAGAGATTTAGTCTTCTTTTTATGAATAAGATATGAAGATATTAATATATTTAAAAGAAGAATAAATTCTTATATTTATTATCTTAAAAAATATGTAAACATTTACGGAGAATGATTCATTCTGGTTAATTGAATTTACCGGAATAGTTTTCTGAAGCATGGGATAGAACCTTTTTTTTTGATAAAATCTCTTAATCTGAATTAGTTTATATCTCGTGAAATTAAATGATTTGCAGAATAATTATACAAACCTCATGCATGGTGATTTTCCTTATATTTTATGAAGACCTGATAAAAAAAATCTAAAAAAAATCCAAAATAAAACGATTCAAAATTTCAGTCAACCCAACACATTTTTTCTACTGTAAATGAAAGATACTCACACCACCACCACCTGTTGATTACGAGCGGGCTTGGAATCTAGTGGGAGGAAGCCGCACACCGCCACGATAAGGTGGCGGTTATTTACATTTTTTTTCACTTCTGCAAGACTCTCACTCTCTTTCGAGTGTACGTACCTGCCAGGACTGGGCAATGAGCCGAGCTTTGGTGGCGGCGCCGACGACGACGAAACGAAAGAGAGAAAAGAAAGTGATTGCGCGGTATTCATAAAAGTGTTGTGGTCAAGTCTCTGGACTTTTGGCCTGCTGCGAAGTCGATTGTAGGTTGATCAGTTGAGATTTTATTTGTTATGATTTTACATAAATTATGGGATAAATTTTAATACATTGATCCGACCTATCGTTGGATTGGTAATCGAAAAATCTTCCAAAACATTAAAAACTTTGAACATCTGGCAACCCTGTTTTAAGTAAAGACCACTTAAGAAGCCGGGTCTCACTCATTTGTATGATAACTATATCCGGATCAATTATTGGACATATCATTGGATAGGTATTTGAAATAATTTCAAAGCGAGTCTAAAAATTTGAAGATCTGGCAACCCTGTCTTAGACTATGATTTTTTTAAAGTGATATCTGGAGTTTTTTTTTATAAAATGTCCAATAAACCAAAATTCTAGTTTTTGCTTTTTGGGTGTTTTTGAAACCGCCGATATTAAAAAACACCCAAAAAGCAAAAACTGAAAATTTTGTAATGTAATGTTGATGTTTTTTTATCAAAGAGTGAGAAAGGCACCAACCACATTGATGGAATAAGTTAGACAAATACCAAGAAAAAAACTAAGAAAACCTACCGATATAAAAAAATTAAACATGTTAAATATTTGGTTAATTGAAACATCATCGTTTCTACCATGATTTTTTGTTTGTCCAAGCAATTTTAATAACATTTTCAATTATCACTACTAAAATCAACTCTTCTAAAATCAGCTCCCTGACTCTAAATCTCAAATAAAACACTGCTCACTTCCATCAGACTACACGCTGCTACAAACTGTTTGATTAATCTATTTACCGTTTCAACTTGATTGTTCGTCTCCTACCTCTGGCGAACTCTCGCGTACAAAACCGCAGCCACTAATCAGCTGATCAATTCACACCTTTTTTCAACCTTCATTCAATTCCTCAAACCCTGTGGTGAGGCTTTTTCTTCATTTCGCTTTCAATCTATGTGCTCAGCTCCATTTGAACTGACTGCAAAAAATGCATCGGAAGAAAATTACTTTACGATCATCGCCGTGACCTGCATAAAATCTGCATTTCTCCGCCGCCGAGGCAACTTTCCCACAAACGAAAGCCCACTCCGGGAAGATCAAATGCGTTGATCCTGTGCAACGGGACTCAAACGTGATCAACGCTTTGGAAAATGCTTCCACCAATTGGGCCAAACCGTTTGACGCCGGAGGAAGGAAAAACCCGTTGTCCACCCATTGCAAACTTGTTTTTGCGATCGGAAAAGATTGAGGTTAGGTATCTCGGTACAGACTGGCAACCGTGTGGAAACCGGTGCGGCAAGAACCAAACGAAAGTGGTCTACTTTTGCAACGCGGAATAGGTAGTGTGGCACACTGCAGCCGGTGATCTGGTCACTCTACAGGCATGGGATATATGGGCTCAAAATTGCAGGCAGTGTGCAACTGGCAGTAATTACAAGTATTGCACCGGCTACACTGGGAAGCAAGTTTTTGCTTTGAATATGGGTTAGTGATGCAGAGCATAAATCTAGAGGAATGTCTCTGATAACAGATTCCTATAAGAAAATACAGTCGACTCTCTGGCTGTCGATCTTCTCGATATCAATAATTCTCCATCTATCGATGAATTCTTCAGTCCCTTCAATCTGCATACTTCAATTATCTTCATTCCTCGATATTTTCCCTTGCTTGAAGGATCTCTTCCTCGACGGTCCCTTGGATTCTGTTTGCTTTAAAAATCTTTCTCATGGCTTGCGTAGACATTTTTCTTTGAGAAACGAAGCTTTGAAGGGTGTTTGACATTAGTTTGTTTTTGTTTGATGGACGTTGCCATGATTCTCTCCCATAGTTGAGAATCAAGAAAAAATATTTTCAATCGAGTCTTCATTTTGCATCGTTCTGTAAACTGATGATTCTCTTCCTCGACGGTCCCTTGGATATTGACAACCAGAGAGTCGACTGTAATTACAAACGATGAAGAAATTGAAGATTTGATTATGATATTAATGAATAAAATTTACCAATAAGTTTGAAGAAGGCCTAGATTAATTAATTCTTCATTTTTAGCTCATATTACAGTCATCCTACATATTCGGAACACCCACAAATCCGGAACACTTTTGTGATAATTTGTCAATAGCATGCCATGGTCTGCGGTCCGGGCCCCCTAGCTGCAGCCGTTGTTGGAGTGGAAATATTCGGAGCTAAGGAACACTTCCACCTCATCCGATCGGTCTGTTTTTTTTTTCACCAAGAATTTGGGATCTTTTGAAGATTTGCTGTTCCTTGGTGAGAGCTTTCCATCATTATTTGCTATTTGACTATATTCCCGTTTATTGTAATATAATATTATAAATTCAATAACCCTCCTACCCCTTTCTCACTATACCATTCCCCAATCCCAATTTCCCCAACCCAAATTTTCCCATTTCCACTTCCCCCCTAAAAATATAAATAATTGCCAATTTACACTAACACACCACACCCAACTTATTCGGAGCGTTTGGTACGGTATGTCCACGCATCCTTCCTCCCCTGTTGATTCTGTGAAATGTGGTCCGTTCACAGAATCTGTCTCTGCGGTTAATGCAACGCAGTAGGCCTGGCCGCTTTGATTTTTGCAATACATTTTCGGGGTAACTCGGATGTACTGCAATTATTACTATTGACAAGAAAGAACTTGGGGCGTAATCTAACCACAAGTTCTTCCAGGATGCTTTCTTCGGACTGGCTGCGCTTGTGTTCGATTAGATTAGATTAGATTAGATTAGATTAATAGCATGCCAAATGCATCTTTTCTGGCGACCCTTCTATTTTTAGGACCTTTAATTGGTCATTCTCTTGCTGTTTCGCCAGTAAAAGTATTTCTTTTTGAACAAAAAACTGCATTTCGAGACTATTTTATTCAGAGCAGCAAAACACTGCCTCCAAATTTCCTGTTCCATAATTGTGGGATGCTATTGTGCCTCCCACAATTGTGGAACAGCTGAATTTAACTGATATTTTCACAAAAAAGTTATCAGACCATTCATAAAACATTACAGCTTAAGTTTCGATGGTTTCAGTAAAGTAAATCTTTCCCAGTTCCTGAGGGGAACACCAGTGAAGAGTATCGGGGCTGGCATTTACAAAGCGGATTCAGTGACAGTTTATTAATCAACTTAATGTTAACATGTAAAGGTTAATGTTAACATGTTAAGGTTAATGTTAACATTCCATAGGTTGTGTTCCTAAGGTGTCTTGATGAGGTCCAGTTTGTGACGATACTTTCTTCCCTTTACTAAGCAAACGAATCCAGAAGAGAAACGATCACCAGTTGTGTTGGTCCGAGAAGGCGGAAGTGTAATGACTAGGCTACATGACTCGGTTTCAGTGCTTGAAGTCATTATTGACGTAGACTTACGTCTTTGTCGAAGGTACTGGGGTGTCATTCCAAAAAACCCGGGCTGAAGGCCCTGGATTACTGCGTCATCCGTCAAACGCTTATATCTTCCTTCCCTCTAATCGAATCGACACGATTTATGTGCCATTCGATTCGAAAATTATTCAGCAATTTGCTATAAAACTTTCATTGTTGGCAAAATAGTTTAACTATTGAAACAATTGAATGTTTTAAAATGTTTTCAAAATGCAGAGATTTTGCAAGCAAAATGAGCGCTTCCCACTCACGGACGGGAATGTCAAGTACCTATTTTGAGGGAAAATCATCCGAGCAACGCGACCGAGTGTCGGTCGCGAAAAAGGAGGGGAAGTAGCGGGCCGAAATCATACATAAGAAAGTGCGCCAGTCTCCAGAAAATCATTCACGTCTCAGACGTCGGACCGGCAGCAGCAGCAAGAGGAAAGCTCAGCCCAGAGCAGCAGCAGCAGGAGAGAGACCAGAGCAGCAGCAGGAGAGAGGGACCAGAACTGGAAAAGAAGTGCGCATCGCCTTCTCGTCGTCACCTTCAGCCAGTTGCCTCTCGATGGCCGGACCGTTTGGATCTTTCGTGGTTGCTGTGGTTCAGAGGTGCCTCAATCCCCATCATCCCTCGTCCCACCCGGGACGAGGCATCAACAAGATGAGGCGCGCCTGCTGCCTTCCGCCGAAAAGCCTCTCGTGGGTCAAGCCTTGGTTGTGAAACAATCAGGACATCCAACTAGCTCATCGCATTCGCGGCGAGCGCTTCTGAAAGATTTACGTCTCATCCAATTCTAAAGTTTTGAAAGAGTTGCCCTCGTCCCACCCGGGGCGAGGCAGCGAGCTAATTTGAATTTAAATTTCAAGAACAAATTTTGGTCTTCGGGGGCGACGAAATGCACAGCTTTCTGAGGCTGCTCTCGCCCCCAACCCCATTCGGCTCGCTAAAATTCCTTCGCATTCGCGGCGAGCGCTTCTGAAAGTGTTACGTCGTATCCAATTCCAAACTGTTGAAAGAGTTGTCCTCATCCCCCGTCCCACCCGGGACGAGGCAGCGAACTGCAATAATTTGAATTTAAATTTCAGGAACAAATTTTAGTCTTCAGGGGCGACGGAATGAACAGCATCCTGAGGCTGCTCTTGCCCCCAACCTCTCTGTCCTCTCCCCAATCTTCTCTTAGCATTCTTGCAAAAATTCATCCAATCAGGGCATCTGCAAAGCTGGAGTGCAAATCAAAATTTGCATCCGGCTTAAGAATACCGAGATCAAATTTGCCACCTTGAATAAACTCCGTCATCGCCACCGCTAGGGTAGCAAATTTGCCACTGAAACAAGCCCTCCCCACCGCGAGGGGCAAATATGGCTTTTATCATCTTTTGCTCTCGTTTTCCTTCAAAATCAATAATTATGTATTGATTCATGCCAAGAAATGCTAAAAATTTATTAATCTTTTTAATCCTATTGAAAATTTCTAAGAATTTCATTTTTTCGAAAGTGTCGAAAGTTAAACATTTTGCTACCCGATTTGATTCTCACCAAACCCACACATCTAAACTTTACGTAGTCTACGCCATTCCGGTTATGTCTGTGACATAACTACTTTGACTTTTTTGTATAAAATTTGTACTCGTGGAGAGAACCAAAGTTTGTTTACATCCGTAAGAAAAAAGTGTTCCGAATTTGTGGATTTCAAGGGTCAAAGTTTTTCGTCAAAAACTTGATATAAAAGTTAAAATTTGCAGTTGTTTGATACAGCATTCGAAAGATCGCAAGAATAACTTTCAAATGAAGGTTAAAGCGTATCATTAAGTTCAGTTATCGATTTGCTATTATTTTTTGAACATTGGCCGATCTGTGGACTACTCCGAATATGAGGGATGACTGTAATAGAACATTGCTTGGAACAATGCATATTTCGTTGATTTCCATTCTCTATCCTATTAAAAGGAAGATATGAGTCCATACAACGTACGCCAACCCATTTTGGCCTTGACATTCGAATATGGATTCATCTCCAACAAATTGCATAATTACCTACCACAAAACGGAGCTAATTGTGGCTCCCCTCAGCCAGCAACAACAAACAGCTTTGAACGATGTTATTATTCACCCAGCAGCAGCTTCAACTCTTTAAACAAAAAAAAACTCTATAAACGAAAAGTTAAACTGCACATTTTCAGAAACAAAAAAACGCAACAATGATCGATTCAACGACCATTAGTGATTATGCTCTCGGCGGTGAGGTAGCCTCAATCATAACAATTGGGTAGAATTGGGCAATTAGAATACAAATAGATGGTTGGATTTGGGATCCTGCTTAAACGCAAGAACAATGACCCGATAATGATTCTTGCTTAGCAAGTTTTAATTTTGCAAATTAACCTTGTACGAAAAGTTTTTGTTGTGTTATCATTTAACCTCGCCAAAACGAGATGTTCCCCGAACCATGCAGGCTAAACGCTCAAGCTTTAACACCCCCATTATTATGCTCATCAACTCGTTAAAGACCTCTTTTTTATCAGCATCACATTACCCTCACAAATTACTAAATCACGAAATAAAAGATTCGGCTACCATAACACCATCATTCAAAGTAGAAAAAAATCGTTAGACCACGCATAATGAACACTACCAACTCTGCAATCCAAGTTACTTCCGAAGCTCGTACGTCTGGATCATCATCATAAATGCTGGCCCGCCACACTCGTATGATATGATGCTCGTGATCCGAATGATGATGGCGGCGCACATCACGACGAGGCCAGTGAACGTTTAGTCGAGAGTGACTCTTTTGGAAGTTTAACTCATTATCGCTAACTGTGGACATTCAAATTTAAGGTGCCTTTGTAAATTCCAAAATCTTAATTTAAAAAAAATCTTAACTAACTCAATTAAGTTTTCTTTGAAACTTTTATTGAAAACTTTACAAAAAACATTACAAAATTAGAAAGTAGGGTAGAGTAGTCATCAATGAGACACGGGGAACAATGATAAAATGGCTCTCACAAGTCGTAGTTTCAACTAATCAGGCTCATATTTGGGGGAAAGGTGTGTCTACCTGATACACGTCTGCCATTATAGTGGCTTTGGTTATGGACGCTCCCTTGAAAAGTTATTCATAAATGTTTGATTCTGGGGTGTAAAAGTAAATTATGGACAAAAATTACTTTTTCGCTCGTAGGCTGCCATTAACACCAAAACTAATATTTCTCCAAATTTCTTTCGACGTTCCATAGGGATTGAGTTGGGGTACAATGTCCTTTCACTAGGTTTGGACAAAATTTAGAATATACCCAGTATCCAGGACTGTCTCATTGTTCCCCACTCAATTCAGCTCATGGGTAACAATGAGACACTTTGATTTTTCTTCATTAAACTTTTCAATATCTATGGAAATCTTTCAAAACATGAATTATAAGTGATTTTTGGCATATTTATAGAGTTTTAACTTCATTTAACCAAAAATACAAAGTTATTTGGTATAAATATACGAATTTTACAAAATTTAAATACTTTTTAGTATGACTTTTGTTAATTAAAGTTTCATGTTGGCAAAATTGCTCCAAAATGTTCAAGGCAAGTTACCTGCAATGGAACAATACAAAAACATGATGTTTTACTAGAAAAATCTTGATTTTCGTAGTGTGTCTCATTGTTCCCCAGCTGTCTCATTGTTCCTGCCAAGTGCGTATACAATGAGACAGTTGAATAACTCTGGCTGTAGATGTCGGATCGATCTCATATTTTGGTCAATGTTAGAACACATTAAAAGAAAGAAAATGCAACAAAAAGCTCATTAAAACATGCTGATGAAAAAATGAGAAAAATCTTTGAAAGTTGAAAACCAAAAGTGTCTCATTGATGACTACCCTACCCTAAAACATTTTTTTAAGGATTTTTGGTGGTTGGGCATGTGAGGGTTAAACTATCTTTCAAGTCCACTTAGTATGTTCCTGCTAAAACATCCTAGATCAGGTTTCGCCAATCTATCTAGCACCCTGACTTCTAATTAGTCAAACACGTCCTCGTGAGTAATAGGTGGGATCATTTTTGATGATAGGGAAGTGTGGGTAATAAAACTGATGAATTCATCGTTCTTTTTGGATAACTGTTTATTGATATGAGTTCATGGATTGAATTATAATATTTTACAAACCCAACCAAGTCTTTTGATGGGTTTCAATATAATATTTGACTGAAACAATTTTTCGACATTTGTTTGATTTTCAATGCTCTCAAAATGTTTTTTTTTTTTTAAACAATCGAAGACCCACCTTATACATATTGACTCCTTGACATATGCGACCGAAATTTTACTCAGTCTGCTCAGCACTGACTGAACCGATTTTGCTCAAATTTTGGAATTCAATTCGATTTAAGGTCCCATAAGTAGTTCAAAAGTTATGTGTAGAAATGTGATTTCGAATTTATCCGGACATTCGATAAGTGATCTAAAACCCACACGATTGAAAAATGTGTGAAAATCTGGCAACCCTGCCTCGAGCCATGGCCACTTTGATGATATTTATGTACTTTTTTAAAGCCGGATCTCACTTAACCCTCTACAACCCGACCCTGCCTTTAGACGGGCTTCGATTAAAAAAAATCAAATTTTCAACCAATTTTTGATCTTTCAAAAGCATTGGAAAGAAGAACACGGAAAAAATAAAATATTTAAAAAAAAGTTTGGGCAGTAGAGGGTGAAATCTGGAGTTTTTTTAAAAGGTCCAATAAACCAAATTTTCAGTTTTTGCTTTTTGGGTGTTTTTTAATATCCCTGACTCAAGGCGGTTTCTGTATGTAACTAGAGGTGGGCAAAAAAAGAGCGAGCCGCTCAAAGAGCCGTTTCAAGATGGAATGATTTTTAAACTGTTGTCTATTTTAAAGTTTACAAATATCATTAATTGGAATTTCCAACAAATTGTAGCATAAAATTTGTTTTTGAGGATTGAATTTTTTTTTCAATGCTTATAAATTATATCACATTTGTCAGAATTAAGCACACGGTCAACTTTTTCATGTACTTAAATAACTTCAAAAGTGAAACAAAATAAAAAGCTTTTCATTGCACAACTGACCGGAAGACACATTAAAAAATTTCCGGAGTACAAATTTGAGCATTTCAAAATGCTTCACTTGGAAAATTTTGTAACCAAATAACCATATCCTAACTCCTCTTGCCCGATTTTTAGCAAAACATTGTAATTTCCTAATGTAAACATCAACTGACGTGAGCAAGACAGACTCTTTGTTTACACTTCGGACACGGCCATATTATAATGTTTTGCTTAATTTCACTTTGGCATTTATAGACTTTTCGATTAAATAAGAATTTAGAAAAGAGTTCACAGGACATTTTCTCATAATAAAAATTGTTGAATTTTTGCAGAAATAATCGCAATTTTGTAAAATTAATAGCAATTTTCTCCAAATTCTAGATTTAAGTTTTGGGAAAGCATCCTCATTCAATCATTGGAACGATTAGATTTATAGTTTTTAAGCGAATCTTCTCGTTTTTTTAATAATGTCTAATGGAGTCTAATAAAAATTATCAAAGTCATATAATTCTTAGAAATAGTATTTCCAACATTTTGTTATAAAAAAGAGAGAAAGAGCCGTTCAAAAGCCGTAAAAAAGCAAGCAAAAAGAGTGGCTCCTAAAAATGAGCGGTTTTGTCCACCTCTAGTTTATAAATCAGAATGTAAAAAGAGATCACAGAATATTTTCTCCAAATAAAATATTAGCATTAGTTCAATTCTTAATAAATATCAAATAAAATATCAGCATAAGTTCAAGTCTTGCAGAAATAAACGCAATTTTAAAATTTATAGCAATTTTTCCAACATCCATGATTTAAGTTTGGATGTCATTCAATTACTCGAAAGTTTACGTTCTAGTAGAAATATTGACATAAAGACCACCAAAACCTATGGTTTTTCAAGGGCATGATCTGGTTTTCAGTTTTATTTTTATCAAATAATTTATAAAAATCCATTGCAAAGTTCTTTATAAAATCACACGATACTCAGAAAAAAAACTTTTCATCAAAATTTTGAAAAAAGAAAGCCGTTTAAAAGAGTGTCTCTTTTAAATGAGCGAACGAAAATGAGCGGTTCCTAAAAAAGAGCGGGTTTGCCCACCTCTAATGTAAACGATGTCCGGATCCATCATCAAACCCAACGTTGGTTAGGTAATCGAAAGTCGTCGACAAAATTGAAGATCTGGCAACACTACACGGAGAAAAAAGAGTTCCCAAAATCGTGAACAAGCGTTCATGAAAATGGGAACCACGAACAAAGTGTTCAAATTTCATGGTACGATTTTGAAAAACGTACCATGAAATTTGAACACTTTGTTCGTGGTTCCCATTTTCATGAACGCTTGTTCACGATTTTGGGAACTCTTTTTTCTCCGTGTATCTCATGTTATGACCAATTAAGTGGTATTTATTTGCTCTCATCTATTTGTATGAAAATTGGATAGGTTTTTATACCTTCAAAACGAATCAAAAAAGTTTGATGATCTGGCAACCCTGTCTCAAGCTATGAACCATTTCAAGTGATTTGTTTCTTTGCTGAAGCTTGATCTTACACTTTATTGGTAAAAAATGTGAAAGTCACCAACCACATTGGTTGATTAAGCAATGTTTTTTTTTTCGTAAAATAATGATTTTTCCTTCATTGGCAACACTGCCAAGTACCCTTAACCCAGCAAATGTCAAACTTTTACGCAAAAAAAAATCCCAAGAAAGTGTCCGGAATTGCCCCTTTGACCAAAAGTAGAAAGCGACGTTCAACGACCGCCGGTTTCCTTAACTCGCGGAAACAAATAACAGCACTTTATAAATTTCTCAAGTCTCAGCTCAGTTCCTCTGTGTATGGATGGTGGGCGGACGGTATGAATAAAGATTAATCCATTCGTCATGTGAGGGTAGCGCGCTGACTTGTTGACAAGCATTTTAAAAAAGGCGTAATTTTTGTTTGATTTTTTAAGAAACATTTTTTGAAGCAAAAATATCACCAATCTCTTGCTATTTTTGTTATTTTTTCAACAATTTTGAAAGATTATTCAAGGAAGGTAGGAGTTAGCTTTGTTTATTCTTTTTTGAAAGTGTGACTTTGAACTTGCAAAAAAAAAGCGGGGAAATTTCGATGTGACTGCCAAGAAAAGTTACCCCAAATGCTTCGTAATTGTTGTGAAGACGACGTCGAATTACTTCCATACCATATTTCATTTCAATTATTTGAATTCGAAAAAGTCTATGAGATGCGTGATGGAACGAAATTAGACCGCCAATTAAAGTGGTAAAATTAGGGTGGTTCCATCTGCATAATTTTTTTCGAAAAATCAAATATTTTATCACTGGCAAAAGTTACAAATTGTAACCCTTAAAAACAGTCTGCAAAAAAAATCGGATGAAGTTTCAAATTCAACCAAACACCCCCCAATTCCACACCAGATGGTCATTTCTAGTGCAGTGTGCCACTTTGCTTCAGGAAGAAAGTCACCACCACAAAATTTGTTTTTCTCCGTTTTGTTGTTTTCCACGACGAAAACCAGTCTTCTCTCAACATTGCGTGCCACAGCCCACACAGGTGGAGGCAATTTTCTTCCCATACACAACCAATCGCAAATGACATGAGAGTGTGGTGGAAGGAGAAAAGTTGGGCGATCACTTTTCGGAAGGGAGCATCACTAACTTTTTTTTTAATTAACATTTAATTCTTTAGAAAATAACATTAATTACATTTTGAAATGAACCCCCGAAAAAAAATGCTATTAAAATTTTGAAAACACTCCTCCTTTTCACCATTTTGTAATCTTATTTTCCAATGCTTGCTTGGACGCATTCCATGCAAGGCCAACTCTAACCCGTAAGCGTTTTCTTTCAAATTGGGTTAAACTAAAACATGAAGCGTTAACATGACATGCTCGAAGCTCAATTTTCAAGGTTTGGCCGGAAATGGGGTCACTTACAGTTGACTGGTGAAAGACTTTCTGACACCAGTTCGTGAGATACATTATCTATGTAATAAAATAATAACGGTGTACTCATTTCACCGCGGGGACTTTCTACACAATTTTAATGAATTTAACTACCGATCTCGGAACAGGTTTTCCTTTCCCGAGAAATCGATAACAAGCCGGGTCGCTGAAGTTACGGTGCAAACTTTTGCAACTCCCGTTTCCCAAAAAAAAAAACAAAAACATCAACAATTACGTCATCGTCAGTCTCGTAAAACCCCCCAAAAATAAAGCGCAATTATCTTCTCAATTTCACATCGGCAGGCACATTTGACAGATCAATTTTTCACCCGATGAACTACTTCTTGTTTTTGTTTGCTTTGCTCCTTTCACCTCTACGCGTCCACCATCTTGGCTCGCCCCAGCGATAGTGAGAGTTTGTGGCTCGCGAGTGAGAGCAAAACTCGATGATAATGATTTGGAGTTTGATCGTAACGCGCGTCGCTAATTGGTCGCCGCCACCAACGACTTTTCTGGTTACGATCAAGGTAATTAACGGGTGGGATTGATCCGCGGGCTTGGAACTAATTTTATGCAATCGATTCGGTTCATTTAGGTACGGGAAGTTGGTGAGATTAATTGCGATTTTGAGGGGTGAATGAGCAGTGGGTGAAATTGATTCTCACGGTCAATGTTTACGAAGGGGATTGAAATAAATTGAATAAATATTTAAAAAGCTGTAAAAATACATAAAAAACAATGCTTATTTGGCAGAAAACATTTTTTTACTGGAATAATATAACTGAATTTGGTAGAATTCAGTTTTGACAACTTGTCATACAAAAAAATTCGAAATTATACAAAAATCTCTCTCGTTTACCAAGGTTGTCAAACGATAAAATTATCGTTGATAATATTAGCATCTGTCGAGAACGATAATCTATCATTAGCTCGTTTCTTTTCTTAACCCTCTACTGCCAAAATTTTTTTTACGGATATTTTTATTTTTCCCGTGTTCAGGAGGTCATTTTGAGCAACTTTTGTTCTACGAAAAACTTAACTTCTCTTGTTTTATGTTTTTCTTATTTCATTTTTAGTATTTTCATTTGCATTTATCTTGTTTAGTTTTTGTTTGTTTTTGGTAGTATTTGGCTTATTCTACCACCTCCTATTATTACATTTTGCCCATCTATTTTTTTATGTTTTTACAGTAAATTTTTCAATCTTTTGCTTGTTTTTCGCATTTTCTGCTATGAAATAGTACCATTATTTTTAAAATTGTAAAAAAAAATTGCTTAGAGGCATAATCTGGGACACTAGAAAAATTACTGCATACTTCTTTTTACTTAAGATATAGGAAATGTTAGTTAAAACCACAGCCGAATTTGACCCCTACAAACAATTCATTTTTAAAAACATTGGCAAAGTCATATAAAACAAGTAAAACTTCCAACCCATAAATTTTCAAAAATTTTAAGAGTTCTTCTTTACAATGCTTTTTAAAGATCAAAAATTGGTTTAAATTGAAAATTAGCATTTTTTGACATAATTCAGCCATTAAAAAAAATAATCCAACCATATCATGTTAAACATTCAAAGCTTCCACAAATGTACTAAGTTTTAAAGTACCAATGATTGGAAAAAACAAAATGACGGATATTTTGAATGCTTTTGGACTGTATTGAAGTTTTTTTTTGTAAAATACTTTGATTTCAGTATGTTTTAAAAATAATCATATTAAAAAATCAAGCGAAGCAAAATTCTAGATGCATTTTCACTTTATCAAAGTTTTTTTTTAATACTCAATTTTTCACAAATTAATGTGTGCTTTCGAAAACACTAAAATTTTTACAATTCACAATATGGATATCAAAAGAAATAAATTGAATGCATTTTGAAGTTATTCAATTCCTGAGTTTTTTTTTTTTTTTTGATAAGGTCCTATAAACGTATGAAAGACAAATGGTTATAGGACCTTTAAAAAAAACTCTAGAATTGTTTTTTTGTACAATACTCAAATTTCCCCAACACCTGTATTTTTTTAAATCAAATGTTATAAGATTTTTTTATTGATCAAATGAAGCGAAATTCCGTATGTGTTTTTACTTAATTTTAAGTCTTTTTGACAAAACTCAAGTTTTTTATATAATAACATAAGTGTTTAAATACAGTATTTTTCATTAATATTTGATTATTGGTATTTCAAGCGAAGCAAAAATCTAGATACATTTTCACTTTATCACAGTATTTTTTAAACACAAAATTTTCACAAAATAATGTTTGTTTTCGAAAAAATATTTTTTTTACAATTCGCAATATGGGTATCAAAAGTAAAGACATTTTGAATGCATTTTCAATTTATTGAAGTGTTTTTATGCAAAATACTAAAATTATCCCAAATACTGTTTTTATTTTCAAAAAAAAAAACAAATGTTTTAAGATTTTTACTATGGGTATAAAATGAAGCCTATTTTTCCATGTATTTTTATTTAATTTTATTTTTTTAAACAAAACTCAAGTTTTCATAAAAGAACATATTGTTTGAATACAATATTTTTAATTAATATTTGATTATTTTTTAAAAACATATATGTATATATAATATATTGTATTTTGAGAAAACTTTACTATTTTACAAGCAAAACTCTAATAAAGTGAACTGTAATTTTTTAAATTTAGGAATTTTACAAAAAAAAAACTCTTAAAAAATGGAAACCGATGAAAAATTTCACTTTATTTACCCATATTGCGAATTATGAAAATTTGAGTACAGTCCAGACTCTATTATCTGAAGCCTCGATTACCCGGAATTCGATAATCTGAATATTTGTGATGAACTTCAAATAATCGAATCATGACAAATTTTTTTTTTCGTATTATTATATTTTTCTACTAAATATTATCATGAAATTAGAGTTCTGCGACCCCATTGTAGTCAAATTTGAATGGTTAATTGCCTATTAAATTACAGAATGTTTTTTTTTTTTCAGTATTTCATCACCGCCATTTTGGCCGCCATCTTGGATTTAAAATTGAATTTTTTTCAAGGCCTTCAGATAATCGAGGCTGAACAGTATTTTGTTATACAAATAAATTAAGTATTATCAAAAAATATATTCTAAGTGGATAAGGATAGAACTATTTTATCGTTACCAACCATGTATTTCACTTGATGATTGTTCTTCTTTACACCACAATGATCATGCTTTTGTACTACAAACATAAATGACACAATTTTTATGTAAACCAAATTAATTATGTTCAAATAAGGTGCAAATTCGGATAAAAACGACAGGTCTACAAATTTCAAACTTGTTTCTTATGTAAAACAACTTGCTAACTTAATACACCCAAAAAAAACAAAATTTTAACCGATTTTGGGTCGTTTTCCGTGACATAACCCCTGCCTTTCCTCCACCACATCAATCCGGTGACACCATTTCCACCACACCCTCTCTCGCACAAACTTCTTCTCAGCATGACATCCAAGTGAAAGGTGAACCTTACACAAAAACTAGCCCCCCAAAACCGCTCCATCCGGTCCACGTTAATGATTTTTTAATTCGGCGGTTGGTTGTGTCATTACGGCCGAATCTCATAATCTCTGCTGCTCTTGAGAAGTAGCGGAACTTGACTTTATCCAACCCGTTATCAACTCGCAACACGTAGTGTGTGAGACTGTGCAAAATTTAGCCCATATGCGGAACGACTTATGCCATCAAGTTCATCACCATTGCTAATTTAACGCCAAGGTTGGTTACCTGATGATCGCTACCGTAATCAGCTCTACCTACACCTTGTACGGGAGTTGGCTTTCGCCGAAGGTTTGGGACGGTGTGTTTGAGAAAAAAATCTTTTTAATTATTTAATAAATTAATCAAACTGAGAGATTTTCAAGAACAAAAATTTATTTGAAAATCTGATTTAAAAAGCAAACCTTTAAGCACACCGTGCCATTAAACCATTTGATAAGGTAATCCATCTACATTTCCTCACTTCACCACGACCATTACAGGCAGCAATTCATTATGCCAACATTGCACCACCACCTAATGCCTCAATTAGACAAACCTTGGCCAACGTAGAAATTGAGATCCGTTCGATTCGATCTTCAATTGAATCTTTTCAAGCCGATAATCGAATTGCACCTCTTTATCTCTGCCCATCTCTGCGCGGAGTTAACGATCGCTGCGGTCCGACTTTAGTTTGGGAAGTGTGATTTTATGCAAATTTACCTTCATTTTGTAATTGAACGCTGACTTATGAAATAAATCGTTCAGAGTTAAGACGTGGTGCAAGGTTAACCTCCTCCTGAGCTCACAATCATGGGGATTGGTTTCTACCAACCTGATCAGTGTGTCTCAAGGAGACAAAGCCAGTCTAGCTGGGTGGTTCAAGTCAGCGAGAGAACGTTCTGAACACGCTCCAGCTGAGTCGTGGTTTCTGGAGAGCTGAGCCCCTGCAGCTAGGGAGGGGCAAATTATACCGGAAATTGACTGTGGTTTTGTAGGGTAAAAGGGTTTTGTTGGATATGTACTCTTTAAAAATATTTTTTTTAATGCCGAAATTCTATAAGGATTGTTACATTTCAAGAGTCAATTCTTCGGTCAAAGGTGGAAGAAAAATAAAAAAAATATTATTATGAAGCAAATTCACATGGTGTAAAGTATGAAAATATATAATTGATGAAATCCATGACACACTGACTTCTATTATTCCGTTTTTTGTCATATTTTAATTTTATTTTTATGTTAACGAAGTAAGAGTAAGAGTATTTTTTTGCGGTGCTAAATAAAACATTTCAAGTTATAGCTGCTTTGAGATGAATATTCTTGGTTTATTCTAGTGCTTCCATCCCGGGAATTCCCGGGACAAAAATCCCGGGATTTTTCCTGAACCGGGAATTCCCGAATCCCGGGATTTTTTATAATTTTTCCTGGGAATTCCCGAAAAAAAACAAATTTTGGTCTGGAAATTCTGATTTGGTTGTGGAAATATATGAACAGTTGAATACCTCAGAATCGATAAAAATTTTAAAGCATTATAATTTGTATTCGGCGTATATCAGCATTAATTTAGTTTATTAGGGCAAACTGTTTAAATTTTAGTTTACCGATCTGCAAAATGCCGAGCGCTTTAAATATTTCATATTTGATTTTATATATTTTTAAAAGATTGATATATCTACTTATATTTATGATTTAAAAGTTAAGAATAAAAATCAAATCAAATTATATTTCATCAAGCACTGGTATGTGGAGCAAATCAGGACAAATGAAACGAATTAAGACAGCTATTTAGTATTTTTTTGCATGATGTTTTGAATTACTTCGGGTAAAACAGGAACAGAACAAAACAATTTCACAGAACACCGATTTTTTTATTTACTGTTCTAAAATCTTCTTACCTATTTAGACTGTTTTTTCTAGTTGGCAATAGCAACTTAAAAAAATTTTGTAAAATATGTTTTTGCAAATGTTTTTTTGTAAAAGTTAAACATTTTAGCACTTTCAAATTATATTTTAATTTTAACGGTGTATTTATTTAACACATGGATGTTTGCAAAAATTTCATTCGAATGGCGTTTATTCGGGATTGCAAAAGATGTTGTAAGCAACTTGTTGTAAAACTTGATTTTTCCAGCACTTCTCGTATTTCTAGATAACTTTTTCAAAACAACAAATATACCGGCTCCGTGGCTTAATGGTTGCGGCTTCTGCCTCGAATGCAGAAGGTTCAGGGATCAAATCCCGGTCGGTTCCCTTGAAATTTGGAATCAGGAATTGAACTTTAAATATGAACAAAAAACCTTTAGGTGGGTGGGATTCGAACTCACACCCTTTGGATTGATGGTCTGGGACGCTAACCAGTCGGCCATCATGGAGTTAATGCTCTAGAACTGAATTGATCCGTAGTGGCGAAATAATGTCACAAGGTATAACATAGCAATCCATTATATAACTACTAACACCGTCTCAAAACAGCCCAGGGCCATCTCATATACTCATGAACTGGACGAGGGAGTCGTGGATTGCCTGGCCCGAGTCATCTGCACTACCGATCTTTGTCCGTACAATTTCAGAAGAAATCGTTAGCCAGAGAAAGGTATTCGCTTCAAAGGTTCTTGAGATATATGGTGGTTACTAACCGAACCGTCTCAGTTGAAATATACTGTGGTCATGGCCAAGTCCTGCCAAGGCGGGGGTTCAAATACATACATACATACATACATACATAACTTTTTCAAAACAACAAATGCGCCAAGAGTTTCCTATGTACATAGGACCTTTTGAAAAAGTAATCGAGATTTATCCGATAAATGTACGACTCGTGCTGAATTTTTTTTCTTTTTGCCACTTGTTGCATACATTTTTATTATGTAAAACATGAAATTCAAAACTTATCTTAAATTTTACATTGGTTGGTGTCATTTAATTTGTTGTCGCCTCTTGTTTTTTAAAGATAATTTCAAAGAAATTTTTCAAGCTTTTCTGATCATGTCAAATAAAAAAGAAATATATGTTTATTAATTTGAAGTTTATTTAATTTGAATCGCACAACAAAGAACAAAAAAACTTATTTTAATTTTATATAGGCTTTTTAAAAACTGTCGTCCTTGTATAGATTAAAGTGTAGATTATCAGCAATTTATATGATTGAGCTAATTCTATGATTTTATGCTTGAAAACATAACAAATATAATGAAAACTTAGATTTTATTACCGTTTAAAAAAAAATCCCGGGATTCCAAAAATATTTTTCCCGTTTCCCGGGAAATTCAAAACCCGGGAAATTTGGACGCCCTAGTTTATTCTCATTTTCATTGTTTTTTTTTATAAATAAAAAAATATCAACCTCCAAATTGTTTGCCTATTTTATGTTTTTAATAATTTTGAATGGTTCTCTAAAATTTCGCTAACCAACTTTTCTTTATATTTTATTATTTGGAAAAAAAACTTCGTCCATGCATTCCATATTTCAAAAGACTTCATTTGGTATGGTATGGTATCATTTTACATTATTTGGCAAAGTTGTAGATTATGAATCTGGATTTTTTTTAAAAGGTGCAATAATCCAAATATTCTGTTTTTACTTTTTAGGTGTTTTTGAAACCACCTTGAGTCAGGGGTATTAAAAAACACCCAAAAAGCGAAAAACTGAAAATTTGGTTTATCGGACCTTTCCAAAAAAAATCCAGATATGAACTTTACGGGAAAAATAGGTACCTACACGAAAAAAATCCGTTTTTATATTAAAAATATTTTTTTAAATCAAAACTAAATTCCAATCAAAAAGAAGCTTACAATTTTTTATCGATAAATTGTACCGTTTTTAAGTTATAGCTTCTTTCAAGATATACATTCTCGATTTCTTTTCGCTTTTTCATGCATACTAAAAATATATTTTTTAAGCTGGGAAAATTTCCTGCAAAATTTTAAATTTTAAAAATGTTTTTTTTTAAAACATCAGAAAATTTCATCAAGTGTCAAGCTTTATTACCCGATTTTCAAAGTTCAGAGAGAAAACTGTAGGAAATTTTCTTAGATTTTCAAAAATATTATTGTAAGTTGTGCTTTAACATAAAAACTTTTACTTATCACCGCAAAAATGCTCTCACCCGATTTTTTTGCAAATATTGATTGAAAAATAAAAATATTTTGAAGAGGGGTCTAGAATAGTTTTGATAACATAATTTTAAATAGTTAAAGCCTTTTTATTAATTTTGGAGTTTAAAAATATAATAGATTAAAAAAACTCAACTGAAGTAAAACGTGAATGCCTTGAAAATTATAATATTCAAAAAACTCAAAACTTGATAGCATTATTTTTATGAAATATAAGTACAATCCCGATTTTCCGAAACCCCAAGTTTCAATTGAAAATATAAGAATCGAATAATATATTTTAAAAGTTGTAACTTAAGTTTAGTTAAAAGTTTATGTTACATTACGAAATAAAATCTTACAGTAATCAAGTAACGCCACTTTTGTCGCTATATAAGATTACTCAAAATCAGAACACTTTAGAGCACTGTTAGAGACATGGTTTAGGTCAGAGACACACAATATTTTTTTAATCGGTTATCCGAATTGAAATTTTGGTAAGGACCTCACGAGTACGAACGATATTCGATTTTTTAAAACATCAATTTTCGATTTGTTTCAATTTATAATAGATTGTTACATTCTATTTTTTTTGTTGCATTAGGCTGATACAAATATAAAAAAAAAATCGATAAAATTAAAGTTTTTGGCAAACCTCATATTTTCTGAGAACTAATGATTGCAATACAACTGAATTAGTGTAAAGTGCATTTTAACACACTTTTTCCATGCAAATTATGAGAAGGACTTTTAAAAATATTTGCATCGGCCTTAGATAATTATTTAATTAATGAATTATTGATTTTTTGAATTTTATTATTTTGTATTTTTTCCCTCAGTAGTTTGAGATTTACTCGATTCTTTAAGGTGAAGCCGTTGATCATTTTGGAAGAAAATTGATCATCACTCTGAAATGCTCTGTGTCGAATTCAATTTAACGAATTTCTACACCAAAATGAATCGACATGTGCCGGTTGTTGCTTTCTTGAAGCTAAAGAAGGAATATTGGTCTAAATCAAATGTGTTTCAAAAGGTCAGTAACTTCCAACAAGTTATGCTCAAGCTTGGCTCAAGCAACGAAATGAATTAAATAAAAAAGCAATAAATGAAATGAAATGACTTTTTGATTTTTAATTTTTTTAATGTGGATTTTTACATATTGAAATTTCAAATTATTGATTTTGTTTATTTTTCAATTTTTCCGCAAAATTTACTATTGTTTTTTTAAGTCTTTATGTTTCTAATTTTCTTAATGTTGACTGACAAATTTTGTTATGCTTTTGCTAGATTATAGCTCAAAAGTTGTCTTTTTATCCATTCAAAAATATCGCAAATCATTTTTTGTGTGGATAAAAAATAAGTATTTTTTAAAGAATATAACTAGCTTTTGTTTAACTGTTCATACTTTTACCTACAACTTTGCTAAAGATACCAAATTGATTTAAATGTCCGTTCTCAGGGTAAGGATTCCCGACAATTTAGATATATAACAAAAATTCTACAGAATTGCTCAATTGCAAAATGAAATGTTTAGAAACTTGTTGCAAACTCATTTTCAATCGCCCTGATTTTTTTCTTCTGCATATTTTAAAATACACATAAATAAACTTGTTCCAAAATGAACCCTTTACCCGACAACGAATGCATGCGAAAAAGGAAGAATGGTTCCTGAGAGATCTACAATAAAACTTGAGCAAAAACTTGCCAATGATTCGCTCCATCGAGGTTGATGATTCATTGTTCAGAACCACTAGCTAGAATGTCCGTTCTGGATATGTTTAATCGATATTACATTCGATTTCTTAGAATGAATTCTGAACATATTATCGATTTTCTCCCTAACTATCATGAGTCATTAATATTTTGAAGAAATCGAAATTTATTCCCACAAAACAACCTTAATCAGCTACGGGTGTTGATACCTATTCGTCTGACAAATTTACAGCCCTTAGCGAGAAGCAAAACAAATCTCATGCGTCACGACGTTCGTCGTCTGTCGGCCGGTTGAAGTCGGCGCGCGCGTCTCGAATCAGTTCGGAAGTGAGCATTTTTCCAGCCCGCTGGTGACCGTGAGAGGCTTTTGTTATGTTATACTGTTATTATTACACGCTCACTCACTGTGATCACTGGCCGGTCTAGCCACTCGGTGGAGTTTGTCTCTGGGGGGTGACTCGTCAGAGATTTGTGGTGGCACGCACTTTCAATCACTTACTAGTGTAGAAAATTGAGAGTGAATCACAAAATAATTAAATCTATAGGGGAGAACAAAACAAAATCTTCGTGTTGCTAAGGTTTAATGAAATTTATATTTTAAATAATTCCTCCCTTGACTTGATGAAAGGTGTACACTACAAGTTATCTTATCCAATAAAGCAACAAATTACAACAAAAAATAATAACCTTGAAAGTACAAACAAAGTATGCACCCTTTCTTTAGTATACCTGATCATTACCGGCGCTGGCCTTGTCGATCTGCAGATCTCATGTAGCTGCCTTTAAATTTTAATAAAAGCTAGCTATACTTTAATAATTTCTTACAAAATAAACGATTTCAGCTTCTCCTAGACAGTTAAGGCCAGCATAACACCTAATTCACTCTACAGCCCATGAAGCTTCGCATGGCACAGACTGTAAAATAAGATGCACCACCACCCCACACTTTTGCCGGCTCATCAACTCGCAACATAATTGCCCTGCCACGCTGTGTGTGTGCTGTGCTGTGCATACTTAACACCAACGCCGAAGACGATTACTTTTCTAGTCACCTTGCCACAGATTAAGCTCACAGCCAGACACATTCCGGCAAATGGTGTGGGGGTTGTGTAATTCAGCGGACTTTTGAAGGCGAAAAAAAGCTTTCCTTTTTCCTGAACTTGAAGGGTGGTGCAATGAACCGCTTATGCTTTTTTTATGAGAAATCCCTTAAGGCAGGGGGCATTGCCATCAGTGTTACCACATGCTCGTCTGTATCAGAGGGTCCAAAAATCTGTCTTATCTGCACCAAGCATGGCGAATATCTGTACCATTATCTGTACGGTATATTTTTTGTAAAAAACTTTTTTTTAACATGCATTTTGAACAATCTAATGACAACACTAAATGCTTATATGCAGCTCGGAAGGAACGCAAAACTCCATATAAAAAACACCCAAGAAACGGTCAAGGAAAGACGTTTATTCGCGTGACGTTCCTTCGCGCAATGTTTGTTTGCAAAATGTTCTAGTGAAAAAACTTAAATATTCAGAATTTGTTTATTTTATTGCAACTGAAAGTTATAAATGTATCGATAATTTTGTAATCGATATTATAATATTGAAAATTCCGAATTGCCTTATGATGCCGAATCTCAAAAAGCAAAATCTTGAAATAAAAAGGAAGGATTTTGTATTTTGCTTGAAAAGAAGTAAACCAAAGGGAAAATCCATAAACACACAGATTTAAAAATACAAATATTAAAAATAAAAAAAATCTAAGATTAAAAAAATAAAAAGAAATATGTATACAAAAAAAAATAAAAATAACAAATTCAAAAATTCTAATAAAAATAAAAAATGTAATTTAATAATTCATATATTCAAAATCCTTAAAATAAAAAAATATAATCCAAAAAATCTAAAATTCTAAATAAAAATCTAGAATTCAAAATCATACCCAGATTTAAAATTTAAAAATATCAAAGAACCTAGAAAATTAATAATTTAAGAATTTAGGAATTTAAGAATTTAAGAATTTAAGAATTTAAGAATTTAAGAATTTAAGAATTTAAGAATTTAAGAATTTAAGAATTTAAGAATTTAAGAATTTAAGAATTTAAGAATTTAAGAATTTAAGAATTTAAGAATTTAAGAATTTAAGAATTTAAGAATTTAAATTTAAGAATTTAAGAATTTAAGAATTTAAGAATTTAAGAATTTAAGAATTTAAGAATTTAAGAATTTAAGAATTTAAGAATTTAAGAATTTAAGAATTTAAGAATTTAAGAATTTAAGAATTTAAGAATTTAAGAATTTAAGAATTTAAGAATTTAAGAATTTAAGAATTTAAGAATTTAAGAATTTAAGAATTTAAGAATTTAAGAATTTAAGAATTTAAGAATTTAAGAATTTCAGAATTTCAGAATTTCAGAATTTCAGAATTTCAGAATTTCAGAATTTCAGAATTTAAGAGCTTCAGAATTTCAGAATTTAGGAATTTAATAATTTAAGTTAGACTGTAATCCATATTCATACAGACTGCAGTCCCGATTGACCCAGTGGACGGTACAAAACATAATTTATAGAAAACTTTCAATAAAATTTACTTTGACCAGATTCCATTTATTAAATAGATGAATGTGACATAATGGCGTTACCTTTCAAGAAACAAATAATAATGTTTTGAAAAACGAGGATTAATTTTTCTTAATATTCAGGCAACTACAAGGCGTTAATATAATTTAAAAATATATTCAAATTAATAAAAAAAAATACAATAAACTTTATGACTCATTATTTGCTGTATGATTCAGTACAACTTTTATTAAATTTTTTGAAGTATTTTAGACTTTATTTTACCTGTGTTTTCCTTCATTTCAAGATCATTTTTGAGAAAAATGGGAAATGCTGGAAATTATGTTATAATTTTATTAGAACGAAATGCTATAAATTATTTTTATTAGGTCCTTGTCGGTACTGAAATCTGGTTAGCAATGAGTTTGCTATTGTAAATGCAGTTTTCTTAAACCTAAGAAAACCTAAAACTACAGAGGATCTTGTGTGTAAATGTTAGTGGGAGGGAGCCAATTACCCGCGGCGTACTGGCATAAATGGATCTAAGATCGTAAAAAAATATAAGCATGATCCATTTCTAAACGTTTCAAAAGTTAAACTAGATTTAATCAATGAAAAGTTCTTAAATGTTGTGATAATTGCAATTACTTAACTATTCAATAATATCATTTTGAGTAAGAATCTGTTTTATCTGAAAACCTGTAAAAATCAGTACGGTGACCCAAATATCTGTCATCTGTACGTACAGATTCTGTACTCAGATCTTTGCTGAAAATCTGTACCATGACAGATAAATCTGTACATGTGGCAACGCTGATTGCCATTTAACCTGGGCCCGTTTTTTTTGGGAGAAAGGGCTTGGCCTTTGATCTGTTTGTGTGGCATGGAGAAAGGGCTGGATATTGAATGTTGCTTTCTCTGAAATTAGCTTCAAGGTGTTTTTTTGTATTTTTATGACTCGAGAAATAAGAGAAAACTGTAACTGATAATAAACAATTAAATTTTATCTTTTCTTTTCAGGACTGTGATATAGCACCGCTTTCTTTAAACCTCAAAGTTGACAACTCTTCAAGTCTGGATAAATTTTAGGTAAGTGTATTGATTCAATTGAGGCAATAATTGACGGTTATCGATCTAAAAATGTTACCAAAAATCAGTTTTTAACTGTGCATTCCCTGAAGTACTGTCTTATTTACAACAGTATTTGACTGTTTTTAGGATCCGATTGTTGCAGGATTGGGTTCGTATATTTGGTAGTTTTGAAGTAAGAAGACAACAACTTCAATTTATATTCTTCAAAAAGCATTGGAAAGAAGAACGTTTAAGAAAATTATGGGTTTTATGATTTTACTTGTTTCACAAGAAGGCTTTGCCAATATTTTGAAAAATATTTATTTTTCTCTGGTGAACTTTGTCCGCATTTTAACTAATATCCCTTACTTTTTGTGTCAAAAAGTATGCAGTAATTTTTGTTATATCGAAAACTATATTTTGACACACTTTAGCGAATAAAAAGCTAATGGTTAAAAATGTGTAAAACACACACAAATTTAAAATTGATTAAATTACGATAGGCAGAAGATAAGGACGCAGGTTAAAACAAAAAAATTAAAAATAAGAAAAACAAGAGAAGTTTTTTTTCGTAGAACAAAAGTAGTAAAAATCGAAAAAAAAACTGGGCGGTACAGACAAATTTTAAGATCGATTTTGAAAATAAATTTTAAAAATAAGATTTCTTAAAATCTTTTATCTCCTTAAGAGAAGCTCAAAATTCTACTGTTTCTACAGAAAATATTTTGCATTACTCAAGCTTCAATACTAAAAGCTTTGCATTTTTTTTAATTTAAACTGTTTTTTTTTTTCAAAAATAATTGGATTGACTTTTAGGAAAAAAAAAAAACAATATATAGTGGAAATTGGAAAATTGTGAAGTTTTGGAGCGTCGATGTCTTCAAAAGAGTTGTTACTCGATCACTGTTGAAAATGAGAAGGGGTAAGCTTTGGCTTGATTGTAAATTAGAGTGGTTTATGTTTAGGATGTTCAAGAAAATCAAACCTTCTAGTAATATTTTTGAGATTTATTTTTCTAGAAAGTTGTCAAAAATAACAATCGAGGCAACTTAGTCCAAAGCACCAAAAAATTATCTTCAAACCTACGCCTTCTACGACTTTATTTCATTAATATCATCAGAAAATACACTCAAACATTAGTTTTGTTGAACGTTATAGAGAGAGTGATAAAAATGATGTAAAGAGCACTTTTAAAGCGCTAAAACACAAAAAATATGTTGGAATTGAGAGTTAAAAGTTAGAGTCATTCTAAGGTAAAAAAGATTATCAAGCTCAAGTTTATCGAAAAGCACAATCCAAATTGTATGCGCCAGTGGAAGACCTCAAAAGCTAAAAAAATCTCCCGGGGTTTTTTTTCTCAAAACTCAAGATATCTTCATTTGAAAATGTCTTATTTTCAATGGAAAGTTGTATGGGTCTCACCTAACAAAGTTCAAAAATTTACCAATTATATTTCTTCCATGAAATTTTGCCACAAGAATTGAGAGGAAATTTGGTTTTCTAAGGATTTTAATGGTTATTTACAAAGAAAACAATGCATATTCACTTAACAAAAAATAAACCTTTGAATGATGTGATCATTTCCTCAAATTATTTGGATACATTATGATTTTTAAAGAATTCGGATTATTAATCAAAGTCTTTCCACTTATAAACTTAATTTTCTGCTGAAATTAGTCTTTTTCATAACATCATAAATCTTGCGATTGAAATCAAATACTATTTATTTTAAGTAGATCATTTTGTAAAGAATTTCATTCCAGTTTTGAGTTCATTTTAATAGAAACAATATAAAACGCTGACGGCTTAACATTATGTCATGTTCTTAGATTCGGTTTAACAATTACACAAATAACCAAAAAAAAGTTTGACGACAATGCTTTTCCGGGTACTGCACTTTTCTCAAATCTTCACTTTATAAAATATAAATAAAAATGAAGACTTTTGAGAAAAAAATAGGCGTCAACTTTTTTTTTACTATAACTCAATTTCCCAAAATACGTATTTTTTGATTTTCGAGATTTTTTGATATGTTTTAGGGGACAAAAATCCGCAACTTTTGAGCCATATTAAAAGGTCCAAACATCGAACATTACGCCCATTTAAAATGCTAGTCTTTATTTAAAAATTTTCAAAATATTTTTTTCGAAAAGATCGAATTTTCATGTATTAACATTGAAAATCGGACCATTAGTTGCTGAGATATGGTCACTAGAAAATGGTGGGTTGTTTTGATGAGACTTAGAAAACTTCAATTTTCGTGCTTCTTTTTCTTAAAGCGGCTCTATCTCAGCAACCCGAGGTCCAATCTTCAATGTATCTTTAACAATTTTATAGGGGTAATTCTCCGCCAACTCACACAGCAGTTGCCCCGACCCCTCTTCGATTTGCGTGAAACTTTGTCCTAAGGGGTAACTTTTGTCCCTGATCACGAAACCGAGGTCCGTTTTTTGATATCTCTTGACGGAGGAGCGGTACGACCCCTTCCATTTTTGAACATGTGAAAAAAGAGGTGTTTTTCAATAATTTGCAGCCTGAAACGGTGATGAGATAGAAATTTGGTGTCAAAGGGACTTTTGTGTAAAATTAGACGCCCGATTTGATGGCGTACTCAGAATTCCGAATAAACGTATTTTTCATCGAAAAAAACACTAAAAAAGTTTTAAAAATTCTCCCATTTTTCGTTACTCGTCTGTAAAAATTTTTGGAACATGTCATTTTATGGGAAATTTAATGTACTTTTCGAATCTACATTGTCCCAGAAGGGTCATTTTTTCATTTAGAACAAAATTTTTCATTTTAAAATTTCGTGTTTTTTATAACTTTGCAGGGTTATTTTTTAGAGTGTAATAATGTTCTACAAAATTGTAGAGCAGACAATTACAAAAATTTTGATATATAGACATAAGGGGTTTGCTTATAAACATCACGAGTTATCGCGATTTTACGAAAAAAAAGTTTTGAAAAAGTTGGTCGTCATCGATCATGGCCATTCATGGTCACCCGTGACAGACACGGACGACGAAACAAAGAGAAACGCAAAAAGTAACTTTTTCAAAACTTTTTTTCGTAAAATCGCGATAACTCGTGATGTTTATAAGCAAACCCCTTATGTCTATATATCAACATTTTTGTAATTGTCTGCTCTACAACTTTGTAGAACATTGTTACACTCTAAAAAATAACCCTGCAAAGTTAGAAAAAACACGAAATTTTAAAAAGAAAAATTTTGTTCTAAATGAAAAAATGACCCTTCTGGGACAATGTTCCAAAATTTTATACAGTCGAGTAACGGAAAATGGGACAATTTTAAAAAAAAATTTAGTGTTTTTTTCGTTGAAAAATACGTTTATTCGGAATTCTGAGTACGCCATCAAATCGGGCGTCTAATTTTACATAAAAGTCCCTTTGACACCAAATTTCTATCTCATCACCGTTTCAGGCTGCAAATTGTTGAAAAACACCTCTTTTTTCGCATGTTAAAAAATGGAAGGGGTCGTACCGCCCCTCCGTCACGAGATATAAAAAAACGGACCTCGGATTCGTAATCAGGGACAAAAGTTACCCCTTAGGACAAAGTTTCACGCAAATCGAAGAGGGGTCGGGGCAACTTTTCCCGATTTCGTGTGAGTTGGTAGAGAATTACCCATAGCAAATTTTCTGAACTTTTCAAAAAATATATTTTTAGGAATGGTCACTCATGGTCACTTTTTTTTTTTAAATTGGAAAATTGCAAATATTTCGCTAAAATCAAACTTTCGGTTTCTTTATCTTGAAAACGGAGCCCTTTGTCAAAAAATCTGTAAAGTACTTTTCGATTGCAAATTCAATTTTGCATTAAAAAATAATGTCAAACTTGTGTTTGCATAAAACTTCGATTTTTTCCAAAAATCTACCGCGGAGTTATGATTTTTTGACCATGTTTCTCTATGGCTCAAAAGTTGCGGATTTTTGTCCCCTAAAACATATTAAAAAATCTCGAAAATCATAAAATACGTATTTTGGGAAATTGAGTTTTAGTGAATAAAAAGTTGATAAAAAAATCTGCAATTTTTTTTCCGTGTACCTATTTTTTTCTCAAAAGTCCTCAACAATACCTACAACTTTGCCGAAGACACCAAATTGATCAGAAAATTCACTCAAAAGTTACAGCTGTTTGAATATTTACATACCATTTTTGTATGGACAGCTGCCAAAATTGTATGGAGACTTGTATGGGTGAACCAATGACACAAAATAGCTTATTTGGTCATAGGGAAGGCCCCCACAAAGTTTGAGCCAAATCAAAAAATACAAATAAAATCCATTTCCGGTTTTGGTAGAGAATTGCTCAACAGTTCTGTTGATTGAGCTTATATTTGGTTTTATTTAAATCAGGAAAAGTTGAAATAAAAGAAAAAATCTAATAGTCATTGTTTTAATAATTATTTCTCATTGGCATTCAGAGACAGTTAACAGTTTAGTTTTCAATTTGTGACGAATACGAAAACATTCTAATAATTGTTTATGATTTACTTACAAATTTCATTGCTCTTTCAGAATACTACCTATTGTGGACCATTTTTTAAAGATCTCAGATTTGTTTGCCATAACAAAAAAAAAAACTATTCAAGAAACCCACTTCCTGTCATGCATTCAAATCATTACTGGTGCGGCATTTGCTTTGAACATCAACAATTCAAATCGTCACAAAAAGTAAGCAACCATCGAAGCGTCACCGACCCTGGTCGCTTATTTTCCGTTGCTTCGAATGAAGATAGTGGAAAAGAACTGTCATTTCCGTCTCAAGCCCCAGCTTAAGACTCAGCTCAAGACTCAGAACAAAAGCTTACCGAAACTTCTAGCGCAACCGTTTTTTGCGTGTACTCACCAATTTGTTGCAACGATCGTTTTTGTGTTGTTTTCCCCCCCCCCCCCTCATCTGCTTCAAATTTGTTACAATTTCGACAAATTTATTCTCTTTGTGTGAGCTGCGCGAAATTGAAAGTGGATGGATTGAAGCGGGCCATAAAGTCAAAGTATAGAGTTTAATTAGCCAAAATGTGAACACGCCAGCAAAAGTGTGGCTGCTTGTGTATATGCATATAATAGAGTCGGCTACACGCAGCGCGGATCGCATCGGAAAAGGTGGAAATTGTTTCAATGTTACCTCAGATGAACTGAGCAAACCGGCGGCGCGCAGGCTTTTTCCCTATCGCGCTCCATTAGTTCGGATCGTTATGGCGCACAGTGGAACTTTTTGGTGGTCATAATTTTAAATTATTATTGTTTTAAATTTTTGTTTTGTGTTTTTGAATTTCGTTTGAATATTTACTATTGTTGGAAATTGTCCACTTAAAGAATCTTCAAGTGTGCCCACTTCATCAAATCTCACAAGCTCTTTTCGCGCAGAAGAATGTCAGCATCACATTTGGAGAAGGTCAAATCGCGTGTAAACTTTCAAGCCTGGTTCAACTCAGAACGACAGCCAGCAGGCCCGGCTGGCAATCCATCTCGTTGGCGTGTTCACTCGAGACACCACCTCCTCAAGCCTGGAGGAGCACATTGCTGAAACGCACGTGTGGAACGGCTTGATAGTAAATCTCTGTCGAAATTGATTTTTTTTCATTGCGGCGTAATTCAAGTCCAAGTTTTGAAACCAACCCCCGGGGATGATTGCAACTGCGATACTCGAATTGTACACAGAACTGATCTTTCAGATTGGCGTAGGTGGATGAACCACCTGAGGGGAGAGAAGGTGCTTAATAATGTGAAGTGGTCGAACACGGTATACTCATCTGGCTGGAAAAGGGTATTGCGATACGCATTGAGCTGTTGTTAAAAGTGTTATTGATTGTTCATAGCTGACATTTTAATTTGCCTCATCCGTTCGACAATGCTGAAGATCCCCACTTAGCCTACAATATTGTTTATACATTTGTATTGTGTATTGTATTCAAATTTTGTAATTGTTGACACTGTTTATTTAATAGTGTGTAGACGTTTCAGAATCCCCATGTCAAAATAAGCTGTGGTCCAAATTTGTTTTAACTTAATTATAAATTTATCGCCTTGAAAAAATAAAAAAAATCAAAATAAAAAGATCAGATTTTTTCTCAGACCAACAGTAGTCGAGTTATAGTCAGTTTAATAGTGAAAGCTTATAGAGTGATAAAAAAGGTAGAACTCATGACTTCTTTTATTATGTTATTTATTACCCTCTCATAGGAATAAACTGTGAGTTCGAAAAAGTCTTGGACAAATTGCAAAATTAAGATATTCCGAACAAAAAATCTTTGTAAAATTGCTTTAAATTCAACATTTTGATCTTTGTCTAATCTAATCTAATCTAATCGAACACAAGCGCAGCCAGTCCGAAGAAAGCATCCTGGAAGAACTTGCGGTTAGATTACGCCCCAAGTCCTTTCTTGTCAGTATTAATAATTGCAGTACATCCGAGTTACCCCGAAAATGTATAGCAAAAATTAAAGCGGCCAGGCCTACTGCGTTGCATTAACCGCAGAGACAGTTTCTGTGAACGGATCACATTTCACAGAATCATCAGGGGAGGAAGGATGCGTGGACATACCGTACCAAACGCTCCGAATCAGTTAGGTGTGGTGTGTTAGTGTAAATTGGCAAATTATTATATTTTTAGGGGGAAGTGGAAATGGGAAAATTAGGGTTGGGGAAATCGGGATTGGGGAATGGAAAAGTGGTAAAGGGAAACTTCAACATTTTGATCTTTGCGAAATCAAATCGAAACAATCCTTGATTGCATCATAGAAGATGTACCTATATTTCGAAGGTTATTTTGTAACCTTTTTCCTTGCCTTGCTCAAATTGTTTTCTCATGTACCAGTAAACTCTTAACCCGTTTGAATTAGTCAGTTGTTGAAAGGTTGATGTTTTTGCCAAAACAATCCAATAAGTGAAATGAAAAGTCATAGAAGATGAATTTTTGTCCCTTGAAACTTTGCAAAACATTCAAAATCTATCGAAAAGTGCATTTTCATGTTAAAGATGCTCATATCTGAGACAACATTTGAAAAGGGTCCAGAAGCATTTTATCAGCTGGAACTGTTTGGAAAATTGCGAGACAACAGGTAACTATTTAACAAAGCCAACAGTGTTAAAAGGATAGCTGGGGAGGCCAGCTATTGGTTGACACTTCGAATTTTGTGAAAAAATTAACTGAATCCTGAGAATTTTTATAATTACTTCAAGCTGTCACAATGCTTATCCAGCTTTTTCTCGTGTTGCTTCATATATAATATCAAGGCTTAGTGATTTTTCATGCTCAAAAATTGCAATTTTCACGGGAACCATAATTCCAAAACTCCAAATTTTACGTAAATTTCGCGAAACGCAAAAAATATTAAAATAACCTTGATAAAGTTACAGAAAGTACTGTTTATACTATAATTTATGATATTTTTCATTCAGCAATAAATTTGCTTAACTTATTACACCAATATAATTTCTAAATTTCTTTGTTATTCTTAGTTTCGTACACATAAATAAAACTCATGGTAATATTACATCTGGGAAGGGGTACATCTCTTATGTCAGAAAAAATGTGTAATTTAACCTCTGAAAATAAGAAATTTTAACACCCTTCGGTTGTAATGTCGCTTTTTCAGTCTTAATTGAGGTAAAATTACATCATAAAAGAGGTAATATTCAACCTTCCAAATTTACACATTTTTTTACTGTGTACGTATGATCTTAACATGAAATTATCTACCGAGTAGAACTAAAGGAAACATTCAGTGTAAAATATGTGCAACACACTTTTCATAAGCTCTGCAAAACAAGTTATCTACCTTTAAAAGTTTCGCTAATTTCGTGAAAATTTACGGGACTCAGGAAAAATCTTAATTATTCATGAAAGGTCAGATTTTTTGAAAAAAAAAGGATTGCCTTGAATCAACCAAGTCTAGGGCAATTTATTTCTTTTGTAATTTTACCTTCAAATTAAATTGGTATACCTCTACTATAGTAGAGAAATTGTTACAGAGAATGAAATCATGATTTAATTTAGTAAGGTTTCAAAGAAAAAGGATAAATACAATCCATGCTCCGATTGCCATTTCTAAATGCTTATTTTCTATATATTTACTTTAATCTACTTTTCTCATTTACTTTATCATGTCATTTAGGGTAAATCTTGTTACAATTTTGTATAAATGTATGTTCTCCTTTCTTCAATTGTTAAAGCGTGATAAGTATCGTTTTAAAAATATTGTTAAATTTCACGGGAATTCACGGAAATTACCGAATTTCACGAATTCCACGCTGTTCGCGACATCGTGAAAATTCACTAACCCTAATAATATCGTTATTGGGTAGATCTCCGCCAACTCACACAGCAGTTGCCCAGTCATTTTTTTCGTAAAATCGCGATAACTCGTGATGTTTATAAGCAAACCCCATATGTTTGCATATCAAAATTTTTGTAATTGTCTGCTCTACAACTTTGTAGAACATTGTTACACGCTGCAAAGTTAGAAAAAACACGAAAAAATGAAAAATTTTGTTCCAAATGAAAAAAATTACCCTTCTGGGTTCATGTAGATTCGAAAAGTACTTAAAATTTCCCTTAAAATGATATGTTTCAAAATTTTGTACAGTCAAGAAACGTAAAATCGGAGAGTTTTTAAAACTTTTTTAGTGTTTTTATTTCGATGAAAAATATGTACCGCTCCTCCGTCACGAGATATCAAAAAAATGGATTCGTGATCAGGGACAAAAGTTACAAGTTTCACGCAAATCGAAGAGGAGTCGGGGCAACTGCTGTGTGAGTTGGTGGAGAATTGCCCATTTCAGAACGGTGCGTTTGATCAAAAAATGTAAAGGTTTGCAAATTGATCTTGCTTTGAAAATGATTTTTGATTTTTTTTAAAAAGTGAATTTGTTTTTTTTTTGTCTGGATTGTCCTCATCAAAACCTACAACTTTGTTCAAGACATCAAATCGGTCAAAAACTCATTCCCATATTTCGCTGTAAATTTAAAATTTAGCCCTTTTTAAGTAACTTGGTCTTTCCTGTAAGTTTTCTCCCTATTCAAAGCAAGATTTTACTATGAAGTTGCAAAATCGGATCATTCAACAGCCAACCTGCAGTCATTTTACATAACTCTCCAGAACTTTCCCGCATGACATTTCACGCCAAAACTTCAAACCCTTAAGTTGGCCCCGTTCCGTTATGCAACCGAACCCTTTTCTCACTTCCCCAGCAAACAAATCACGACTTCTTCGGCAGACGGTTCGAAGGCTTCCACAAACCACACAAAAATAGCTTCCTTTCATCTACCTCCTCCGCCGCCACCGAACGAAGGCATCAAATTCCTCGATCGAAAAGGGCAAAAGTGGCGCTCAACCGGTAATTGTGGTTTTATTGGTTTATAACAAACAAAACGTTCGGCACCGAGGCATAATGCCGAATTTAATGGCGTTGAAAAATGCTGCCTCTGGCAGGTTCCTGGTTGGTCATTTTGAGAAAGTTCAGTGAATGATTTGTACTCTGAAATGAGTCGTCATGGGGGCAAATTTGTCAAATTAGGAAACAAAACGTGCAATATTTTGGTTGTTTTCAGTGAAGGATAATAACAAATAGCTGAGGATTTACTTCTAATGGTGTACACTTAAGGGACCAATCAAACACACAATAACCAATCATCTGCGACCCTTGAAATGCCAAAGTCAGCCTTTGCTGACCTGTGATGATCTCGTCCCTTGTGAAACGTGCCTCCGACCGGCGTCCAATTTGCAGCCCATGCGAACGCCACGAATGTTGTGATTCACGACAGAGTGCCACTTAAAAACAAATGATTTATGCTCAAGTGCAGTGCACTTCTCTCGCGCCGGCAATGCACTCTTCATAATGCCGTGTTATGCAAACAAGCCCGGAGAAGAGACCCATGAGAACGCGCGTTAAGTTCAAAGGGATTGTTTGGTTTATGCTTTTGTTTCACTACAATTATGCTTTATTTTTATGCCCATCGGAAAGCCAAGCATCCGTAGAAAGTGTGCAGCGAACTTATGCAATTAAGCTTGTTGAGGCTTTTTTTTTATCAAGATTACGCACGAAACTTTAAACACGTGGCTGGCAACGATCAGAATCGGCGACAAGAGACAGTGACAACATAATACGACGTACAGGTGACAACTTTCGCAACAATAAAATGTTTCTGGGAATGTTATATGTTAAACCTAGCTAAGATCTTTCTCGAACAGCAAACTTTTATGCAAACCATGCACCTGCTGTCATGCATTTTAATAATAAATTTTAAACCCGTAGCACTCACTCACAACTTAACCCAAACTCTTAACAGCTTGGTAGCAGCTTTGTTTTGCGTTAAACTTTATGTGTGAAACAAATGCGCGCGCCACCCCCGGCATAACGTGGCGACCAGCTTAAGCCGTACTAACCACCATAAATAAAAACAATGTCTAAACAGCGTAAACGTACTACACATATCGGACTTGGTCAAGGTTCTGGCGGGTGTCGGCGAGGCACACACGTGTGGTGACATTAATTTCATGGCAATTTTTGTATTTTTTGCTTATACTTCAAAGGTACTAGACAGGTTACGTAACTTTGTCGCGATTGTGCGTGCTGATTGTGAATGCACCAGTTGAAAAATGTTTTGATCAAAACTAATAAAAAAAGGACATGTTTGGAGAACGGTCCTTGAATGAAGGTTAAGGATTGATTTTGTGAGGACATTTGACAATAAATTTCATAATTCCCGGGCAGACGGTACCAACAAAGTTAATAATATTTCAATAACAAATCCTGTTAAAATAACAAAAAGTGTTATTATTTTATCCTGAAGTTCAACTTTAAGAAGAAAAAATAATAACAGTTTCTAATAAAATAACAAAATTTGGTATTGAAGTGAAATTATATTGAAAATGTTTAATAACACGCTAATAAGAGGAAATGTTATACATTTCAAAAACTCTCCTAATAACAAAATTTGTTATTCGTTCGGTATACTGACTTAGAAATAAAATTACCATAAATCGCACAAATGGAAAAGTTTCTAAGTGTCCATAACACAATCTGTTATTATTTTTTCTTTTGTTAAATATTTTTAGATCTTTGGGATAATTTTGTTTAATTTCGTCGGGGTCATTATTTTGGCCATGAAATGGGGTCCTTAAGCTAAAATTATTCTCAAAAGTTGAAATTTTGAAAGTTGATTTTTCTTAATTATTTGATACACCCCCTAAGGGACTTTGTTTAAAATGGTTAAAATTATGGGATAATTTTGATCAATTTCGTCAGGGTCATTATTTTGGCCATGAAATGGGGTCCTTAAGCTAAAATTATTCTAAAAAGTTGAAATTTTGGAAGTTGATTTTTTTTAATTATTTGATACACCCCCTAAGGGACTTTGTTAAAAATTGGCTAGAACTATGGGATAATTTTGACCAATTTCGGCCGGATCATTATTTTGGCCATGAAATGGGGTCCTTAAGCTAAAATTATTCTGAAAAGTTGAAATTTTGAAAGTTGATTTTTTTTTTTGATTTGATATACCCCCTAAGGGATTTTACTAAAATTGGTTAGAACTATGAAATAATTTTGACCAATTTCATCGGGGTCATTTATTTCACCATGAAATGGGGTTTCAAGCTAAAATTAATCCGATAAAATTAACTTTTTAGAGTTCATTTTTTTTAATTTGGTTATGTTCTCTATTTATTGAGAATTTTTGATGTGTGAATAACAAAAACTGTTAATATTTTCACAGAGCCAGGAAGTCGGAGCTGACGTTAAAGTTCGAGCTGGAGTGAGACCTCGGAGACTGCATCGGATTCAGCAAATTTTCAGCAACTTTTACTTGGAGTCGGAATCTGTGAAGTCGGGTATTTTTGGAGAGCTGAAGTCGACCTTAACGTCATATCCTGCATCCACAGTCGGAGTTGTCTTCAAAGTATGGATTCAAAGTCGCTTGGAGGTACCCGACTCTGCAGCTCTGACTAGTACAGAGGAGTTATGGCAACTGCAGGTTTATTTGCAAATTACAAATAAACCAAAACAATAACTTTTTTTTGTTATGGAGACATACCAGATGAATAACATTTTTTGTTATTATGCTGCTCCACCTCTCCGCACAAAATAACAAATCTTGTTATTCCTTCATGATTCCTTCTGTGTTATTGGTTTGTTATTGCAATAACAACATAATAACAGTTTAAGTTATTCTTCGAACAAATCTTTGTTATTGTTTTTTGTTATTTTAACAACTAATCCGATCATCCCAATAACATATTTCGATCTTCTCACAATATCAAAAATTGACCTTCCCAAGTTATTTCCGTCTGCTCGGGTTGGTTATCCAAAGAACTGTTCAGAAAAAAATCTCGGAGTGTTCGGATTGTTTTAACCACATGTTTACACGGAGAAAAATGTGTTCCGAAAATCGTGAAAAAGCGTTCCTGAAAATGTTTTTTCCAAAACGCTTGTTCACGATTTTTGAAACTATTTTTTCTCCGTGTAAGAGCCATATTCACTGCTTTGTTCTGGAGGTCCATATCGGTGGGAACCGATTTTGATGAAACTTTCAGCGTTTGTTGGTCTACACAAAACTCATCCCAAACTCATCCTAAATATTAGATCAATTTTAAATGAATTCCCCTACGTATAGAATCATTTTAGCATGTTTGATATGATTTAAAACTACTTTAAATTTTTGAAAATTTTCGATGTACAGTACCGCAAAAAGTTTTTTTTACATTTTTGAATGCTAATGATTGCAAACAACGAAATTAGTGTAAAATGCATTTTAAAACACTTTTTTTAAATGCTGAGACTATGGCTTGTTATTTAATTTTTATTATTTCTTTTTTTTGCGAGCTTTTACTTGTGTCAAACGCGTTCTGGCCTGGAATCCCTTCGTATAGTTGTCGCACTTACAGGATTTTTTAGGGTGTGTCAAGTTATCACTACAAGATTGAAACTTGCATATGAAAAGTGATATAAATGCACGGAGTGTTTTTTCGGTTTTTATGGAATATCACAGGATTGAAGTCGATTTTTGTGGATCTGTGAAAGTCAAAGGGTTAGGTATTGAGTGCTACACAAAATGGCGCTCTTAACTTCTAATTTGGCCCAAAATGCTCGTGCGATAAGATAAGATAAGAATTCATCCATAAAATACGTCACGCTAAAATCACCCAAAATTTACCCCCCTTCTGTCACGCTTTTCCTATACTTATAACATGTAATGTCACACTTTCTCAGACTCCCCCCCCCCCCCTCCCCTTTCTCCCCATAGAGCGTGACATATTTTATGGATGACGCTTAAGAGCACGATAACGACAATTTGTTAACATGTTGAATATGTTACCATTGTTTGTTTGCATAACTACTGAATATCGCAAAAATGTAAAGCGAAAAACATTGCTGCAGAATTTTGGCCCGCATGCTGCAGGTTTCGCCCAAATTTGTCTACACGGAGAGACCAGCTGGGGCAAATCTAAGAAAATCTTGGTTAATTTAACTTAAAGTATGGGTTATTTTTTTACACAGCTTTTTTTCAACAATCGATTGTTGATTTTGTTAACCCGAATTTTTTTTTTTTGTACGATGCCACTATCCACTGCGACCAGGAATTAGATCTATTGCGGACTTGCAATTCTATTTATAGAATCACAAAGGCTTCTTCTGTTATTAGGCAGATGGGACACGCACACACGCTATTGTTGAGCGAGTGTGTCGAGCGATCCACTGCCGTAACTTCGCCGCCGAAGAGGTTTGAATGTTTTTCAATCCTCTTTGGCTCTGCCTTTCCACTCTGTACTGTCCAAATGTATCGCTAGAACCGAAGTGCACATTTTACGTTTACTTATACCCAGCTAGCCCTTAAATTCTGGTTTCTGAAAAACTCGTCCCTTCAAAGCTCTTTTTGCGATCGGGCCGTGGAGCTCTGCAGGGCAATTATACAGAGAACAGTTGGTCCTTATACATGTGAAGAGTACAGGGGAAAGGATGTGCCGAGCCATGTGGGTTTGAAACCACGACCTTCCGCTCATAAAGCGAAACCTGTAACCATTAGACCACAGGAGCTCGGCACCCGAAATTGCTGACCACCAGTAACTAAAATTAACTTAAAAAAATTAGAATTGCCATTTTTGTTGGTTAAATGGCCGGAAAAAATTCTAGCAGTCGACTGCTGAAAAAAAACTAACTTAATCCACCTATGTGCTTGATGCCTTCCTCACTTTTTACCAACAATGGGTAATATTAGTGGTTTAAACACATATTTCAGCTATTTTTTTAGATCCAGAAAAATAAGCACACAGATATAACATAAGTGGTCATAACTCGAGGCAGGGTTGCCAGATAATCAATGTTGTGGACTCGTTGGAAAGGTCTCTCGATTACCTAACCAACGATGGGTCGGATGGTGGATCCGGACATCGTTTGCATACATTTGATTTAATTGAGATCCGGCTTCAAAAAAGTACATAAATATCACTTAAGTGGTCATAACTCGAGACAGGGTTGCCAGTTCTTCAATGTTGTGGACTCATTGGAAAGGTCTCTCGATTACCTAACCAACGATGGGTCGGGTGATGGATCCGGACATCGTTTGCATACATTTAATTGAGATCCGGCTTCAAAAAAGTACATAAATATCACTTAAGTGGTCATAACTCGAGACAGGGTTGCCAGATCGTCAATGTTGTGGACTCGTTGGAAAGGTCTTTTGATTACCTAACCAACGATGGGTCGGATGGTAGATTCGGACATCGTTTGCATACATTTAAGTGAGATCCGGCTTCAAAAAAGTACATAAATATCACTTAAGTGGTCATAACTCGAGACAGGGTTGCCAGATCGTCAATGTTGTGGACTCGTTGGAAAGGTCTTTCGATTACCTTACCAACGATGGGTCGGATGGTGGATCCAGACATCGTTTGCATACATTTAATTGAGATCCGGCTTCAAAAAAGTACATAAATATCACTTAAGTGGTCATAACTCGAGACAGGGTTGCCAGTTCTTCAATGTTGTGGACTCATTGGAAAGGTCTCTCGATTACCTAACCAACGATGGGTCAGGTGATGGATCCGGACATCGTTTGCATACATTTAATTGAGATCCGGCTTCAAAAAAGTACATAAATATCACTTAAGTGGTCATAACTCGAGACAGGGTTGCCAGATCTTCAATGTTGTGGACTCATTGGAAAGGTCTCTCGATTACCTAACCAACGATGGGTCGGGTGATGGATCCGGACATCGTTTGCATACATTTAATTGAGATCCGGCTTCAAAAAAGTACATAAATATCACTTAAGTGGTCATAACTCGAGACAGGGTTGCCAGTTCTTCAATGTTGTGGACTCATTGGAAAGGTCTCTCGATTACCTAACTAACGATGGGTCGGGTGATGGATCCGGACATCGTTTGCATACATTTAATTGAGATCCGGCTTCAAAAAAGTACATAAATATCACTTAAGTGGTCATAACTCGAGACAGGGTTGCCAGATCTTCAATGTTGTGGACTCATTGGAAAGGTCTCTCGATTACCTAACCAACGATGGGTCGGGTGATGGATCCGGACATCGTTTGCATACATTTAATTGAGATCCGGCTTCAAAAAAGTACATAAATATCACTTAAGTGGTCGTAACTCGAGACAGGGTTGCCAGATCTTCAATGTTGTGGACTTGTTGGAAAGGTCTTTCGATAACCTAACCAACGATGGGTTAGATGATGGATCCGGACATCGTTTACATGCATATAAATGAGATCCGGATATATGTGAAAACACATTTTTATACATAACTTTTGAACTAGTTATCGAAACTTCAAACAATTCAATAGCGATGTATGGGACCCTATACCAAGTCGATTGCAACTGGTTTGGTCAAAATCGGTTCAGCCACTGCTGAGAAAACTCAGTGAGAATTTTGGTCACATACATACATACACACACATACACACACACATACACACACACATACACACACACAGACATTTGTTCAGTTTTCGATTCTGAGTCGATATGTATACATGAAGGTGGGTCTTCGAGCTTTTAATAAAAAGTTCATTTTTAGAGCAGGATTATAGCCTTACCTCAGTGAGGAAGGCAAAAAATTCTGAAAATTTACTAAACATTTCTTATTTTCAGCTGAAATATTGAGGAATATTCTGTTAAAACTGGCTGGGAAATATTTTTCAACTATTTTTCACCTTTTTTTTGTTGAATCAACAGAAATATTTTACGATACAGGCTGGGCCGAATTTCTAGTTATATTTTAACTAATGTCTTACTTGTATACAGAAAAATATTTGTACATGTAGTCAATAACCAGCAGTTGTTAGCAATATTTTTATTGAATTTGCAGTAAATTTTGTAATAATGCCTCACAAATTAATGCTGAGTGTTTTTATATTCCTATTTATTCTGCCTAAAAATTTAAAGCTTTGTACTAATTTGTTTTTTTGTTTTGCATGAAGTTGCTAAATTACTGTTAAGAAGCATCAAAACAAAACTTTTATTTAACTGTTGTTATAAAACATGTAAAGTTTGATAAATGTTTTCAAAAATTACGTTGCATTAAACTAAAAAATAATAAAAAAGCATATTACAAATTTTGTTATACATATCTCGGATTAGTTTTCAAAAAGCCGTAAGAGCCATTGGTAAACAAAGTCCTTTTTGCATCGGTACTCGACCTACTTACGAAAAACCAAAATCAAAAATGCTCTAGATTGTTCATCTACATGTCCTTCAAGTGCCCCAAACTAAAAATAAATGAAATTTTGTTTCATTTTCGAGAAAAACGAAAATTAGTGTCAGAGGTCACGGTGGCTCTTACGGCTTTTTGAAAACTCAACCGAGATATTTAAAAAAGATGTTTAATTTCACGTGAATTCCTTAAAAATGGAAACCGAACAAAATTTTCACCAAGTTTTAAGCTTATATCTTTATTATGTTGTATAAAATTAAATCATCCGATAAGTCATCATCATCTACAATGGTCTCGGGTTTAGTTATTTTTCTTGTGGTTGGACACAGATTTTTCACTAAAGTGAACCTTTTGCTGCAAATAGACATGTGAAATGTATTAGTAATTTAATACAAAATTCTTAATTTCGGCAATAAACTGAAAAAAGGAACGTAAATAAATGTTGAGGAAAGAAGAAAAATCAATAATGCTACTTACCAAGCTTGCATTAATTTAACAATTACTTTTTGCAACAACTTTCATTGCATTTAATTCAATTTATTCAACGTACTCCGATTCCTGAAAACAATATTAAGAGTTTTACTTACCAGTTTATTGAGCAGACGTATTGCAACAAAACTTTCAAGATAATAATTATCTTCTTTTATATATATTATTTTTTAATATTTTACTTCATCTCTATTTTTTATGTTGTCATGTGTACGCATTTCTATGTATTTTATAATTGATGATTCTGAAAAAAAGAATGGTTCATTAAAATTTTATCCGTCGTAAGCACGAAGCTTTTAAATGATTCAGTTTTCTAATAAGAACCACATTATCTAATCTAATCTAATCTAATCGAACACAAGCGCAGCCAGTCCGAAGAAAGCATCCGGGAAGAACTTACGCTTCAAGTTCCTTCTTGTCATTATTAATGATTGCAATACTTTCGAGAACCCCCGAAGTGTATTACACTCAATAAAGCGGCCCGGCCTACTGCGTTGCATTAACCGCATGAGACAGATTCTATGAACAGATCCCACATTTCATAGAACCATCAGGGGAAGAAGAAGAAGCCGGGGACATACCGTACCAACCAGTTCGAATTATTTATAGATTATAATGGTGTGTGGTGTGTAGGGGAATCGTTGGGGAAGGGATTGTTGTATTATATAGTAAATGACCTTGTGACATTATTTCACCACTACGGATTAATTCACTCAAGGAGTATAAATCCTTTGGTGGCCGAATGGCTAGAGCATCCGACTTCCAATCCAAAGGTGTGAGTTCGAATCCCACCTGATTCTATGCGTTTTTTGTTCTTAAAGTTCATTTACTGTCGAAAAATTTCAAGGAGACCGGTCGGGAATCGAACTCTGAACCTTCCGCTTATGAGGCGGGAGCCGTAGCCATTAAGACACGGGCCGGTCTCGTAATTATAATAACCACGCACCCAAGCACAAAAACAGCGACACAAAAGAAATGAAAATGAGCATGCGAAAACAAGACAGCGCGTCCCCGTGGTCAGCGAACTAATTCAGTTTTCTAATGAGAATCACATTAGATAAATTATTGTGCACAAATAAATCTATACTTACTTGGATTAACCAACATTTTGTTAAATTTGCCCGGGCTACTCTATCCGCGAAGAGTTGGTCCGCATCTCTCTTCTACTGCCCTCTCTTTCTATCAAACATTCTTATTACGTGTTCAACTCACTCGCATTAGAGGTCCTCATGGCGAAGGTCGTCCTCTTGCTCTTCATAGTTTATCGCCTGCAAAGAAATCATCAACAAAGCTACTCACCAATTCCACCTCCCCAGTTGCAACATTTTGATTTGCCACTTCAACATTAGCCAAATCAAGCAAAACAATTTAAATAGGCCAAACCCGAAGTGTACACAAACAGTCTGTCCTGCTTCCGTCAGTGAATGTTTACATTAGGAACGAGCAGGACAGACTCTTTGTTTACACTTCGGCTTTGGCCTATTTACATTGTTTTGCTTGAAATAGTGTAATTATCAGCTATCACATCCTCTCACTTCATCATTAACAACACAAGCTCAACAAATCGACCGCTCTCGTTCGAATCCTGACTTCAAATGACAGACGTAAACAAACCCAAGTCAAAAAAATCAAACCATCCACATTAACGACCCCCGGGTCTTTTGTGGTCTCTATTGCAAGTTTCTGCTCGAACCTAGGAGTCCGAAGGCTTGAATGGGGAGAGCACCCAAACCTCTTTTACTCCAAGGAACCTTCCACCCCAGTGTTTGAACTGACGACCTTTGGATTGCGAGTCCAACCGCCGCCAGCGATTCCACCGGAGTAGGCTTGGTTTGGTGTGTTGTTTGTACTTATGGCATGGAGACGACTCCTAAACCTGGAATGACTTAACGGCCTAACAACCAAGGCCGGGACAAACAAACCCAAGTTTATCTTTTAAATATTCAACCAAATGTAAATTATACTCAATTTTTGATTTTTCTAAAACCAAAGCTAACAGTCGAGCACGTTCATTTGAGTTCGGGAAATCTGTTAGCTTTTCGGCTTTAGCATTTTCAACAAACAGGTTATTAAATCAATACTGCATTTTGATTCATTTAACTGAAAATTGGCAGTGACAAGTACGTTAAAGTTAAAATTTACGAAAGTAAAATCAACAATTTTAATTGTTAAAATTTCTGGGCACGGTCTCTCCGTGTAAGTTTGAGATTCTTGTAGCAAATTCACTTCCCTACAACTTTGTTAAAGGGTGAAGCAGATCCCTTATGTTTATTATTTTATCGCCCTAATGACTATCCAGTCGACATGGCTTCTTTCATATAAGAAATGTATGGTTTCAGCTTCATCCCAATTTATAAAAATTAAAAATTTGAAAATCACAAAAATTCAAATTTGGATTGAACATCATCCAGTCAAGCCGAATTTCATTACCAAATTTAATCACCATCAGTGTTGAGCACCAGTGCCATAGCTGACAACCACCACCATCATACACAAATGCATCCAACCCGGCTGACCAAATCCAAATCCGTTTTCTGCATCGCTCCAACTAGGAGATGCCGACAAGTTCAAATTTATTAATTTTGATGCCCGTCAATCAAGCAGGTCCCATAAAGCAAACCATTGTTTCCGTGGTAAAACACAGAGCTCCACCAAGACTAAAAAAGAAAAGCAAAGACCGTGGCCGACCCCCGGGGATCGGATCCAGCTCGGTTTCGTGGCCAAACCCGGCTTAAACTTGAGGTGCTGGGAACCGGGTCAAACCTATTTCCTTCGTGCTTTCGCGCGCTATTTTTAGGTTTCTTTCTACTAGATGGGTGATTTGCCAGAGCTTGACAGGTTAATGCAGCGGTCATCACTGGCGTGCTGTACTCACGAATCGACTTAATTGTTGGACTTAAACGTGGTACTCCAAATAGCGCGAGGGCTTGGCACCGTTAGCACCGCGTCGATATTGACAGGCTGGAGTAAATGATGGTCTTTTGGTTGTAAGTGAAGCCGGCTAACAAATGGCTCTATTTATTATGGGTTTTCAATTTTGCGTAACTTGCTCTAAGTAAAGTAGACACAAAATGAGATGCTCCAGTTCCAGGTTGAAGACTCATGCAAACACGAGCCTGAACAAGTCCGTTTAGTGCGACAAGTGTGTCTAATAAAACAACAATCAACTAGACGCATAGCAAAATGTGGTGCTCAACAATGGTCGATTACCTTGTGAGGAGTATGCTTGTGTGTGACAAATCGCGAATCCAAATTGCATAATCCCCCGGTTACTATCACTCACCACCCCAAGACCGGGTGGTGTGTGACATGTGAATAACGAATGAGATTTTCTTCCTGGATTTGTGCGTGATGTGATGATACAACCAGCACCACATTGTGTGTGGCATAATGTTGGGTGACAGAAAAAAACAACAACAACCGATAGCATCGCGTCAAAAAGGGGTTGAGTTGATGAAGGTATGGGAAATGCAGAGTGTTATGCTGACGCAGTTATTGGGAAAGGGAAAGTTCTTTGGCTTTGCAGCGTAATAGGCAGTGACTTCAACGGGGGAATTAGCGACGAAACAGTTACACCGTTGAAAAGCAAAAATGTGTATTGATTAATGTGTTTCAAATCCTTTTCAAATATGAATAACACCGTTAAGAATAAACAAACTTAAAAATTTAACAAAAAAATATTGTCTTTTTCAAGATTGTTGTTCTGCTTTTCCCCACGAAAACAGCATGATTCGAAAAAAAGCTGTCCGATTGGGCTCCAAATTTTTTTGGGGGTTCCTTGGCCGAAATAATTGGACCTTATCTTTTTATTTGGTCACTAGGGTGACCTACGCCGTGTTAAGGTGGTCCGACAAATTGTTATTTTCGTAGATATTCAAAAAATCAAAATTCCGCGCCAATTCAACCGATTTAAGCAAACGAAAGGACATTAGAAAAGATGATTTTTTTTAAGTTGCTTAAATTAAGCATAACATTTGAAAAGGTCGCATCAAAACTTAAAATGCCGCTCTTTGGTCCCGAGACCTTCAAAATAGCAATTGGGTCATTCCATCTGAAGCGGAACAGCATTTGAAAATTACCCTCTCCGATCCTGCTCAAATTTGGCAGGGCTGTTGATACTATCAAAACATGCAAGAATCCCGAATTTCATCCAAATCGGACCACCCCTCCATTTTTGTACCTCCCCAAAAAATCGAATTTTTGACGATTTTTGACCAAACCTCCTAGTTTGAAACGACGATAACTCAGGAACCACAAATCTTAGAGGGTCGGTCTTAGACTCAATTTTGAAGGAAATTGGACGTAGAATCCATTTCCGTGATCAAAATTTAGATTAATTTATTTTTTCTACCTGTATTGCGCAATTGAAAACTTTAAACGGCCGTATCTCAAAACACCCCAACTTATTTTTTTTATTTGACCTCGCCATCGTGTTCCCCGGCCAATTTTACATAAGAATCACTTATCGACAGAAATGAATATGTTTTGTTCCAGAGATATCGAATTTTAAAGTTTTGTGTTTTCGAGATTACCTACATTAGCTTCATTCGCCGCATCTGCTAGAAGCACACAGGCGGGCTGATCAATAACTGCTACCTGGTCATTTATTGAAATAATATTTCATCATAAATAATCTTTATCAAATTGGGCAAAAATTAACTGTATAACACTGTAGGAAACTGGAGTTTAATCGCGAATGTTTATCTGTTAAAAACAATGAATGAAGTGAATTTCTGTGCTAACCCACAGGACAGAGCAATAACGACACACAGTAAAGGGCAGAATTGGATTCCGATGCAAAATGCAATTAATCTTGTTAGTAACACTGAACAATAAGTGCACGATACATTATTGAGTTAAAAATATGAATTAAAATGAATAAAATTTGTTGATTTGTTGTACTCTAGTGAAGGACGATCACAAGGAGTAGGAAAAGGATTTCTGTAAAGTATAAAACTGAAAAATGTAAGAAAATCACAAAGCTTTATCTGCTGCAAAGCGGCTAATTCCCCAAATTTTGTTGCGATGATTTCGACATCGTCCGAACAACAGTGTTTTTTTTTCTTCTGTCATTCTTGGATTCTTGGAACACAATCCGGCTGCTGTCCTCACGTATAAAGGATTTTTTTTAAATAAAATGTACCTTGACCAAAATCATCTTTTAATCAAATGGAGCAGGCTCACAATATAAAAATTGATTTAATATGATCAATCTTTTAACCCATAAATGAGATTTGCCAAATTATGGTAAAGTGTCAATAATAAACTATAATAATAATAATAATAAAGCAGGTTTTGGGGTTTTTGCTGAATGGTACTATTTTGCTACCGCCCATGATAAAGGCCCTAGTCATGGCCTCGGAGGTTCTCTAAAACGGTTAGCAACACGTAAATAAACGGTGCATTCAAAATAACCCAATAAATATTTTTTCACAAAAATAGATTGATCAAGGTAGGGAACAGCATCTAATTCCAGCGTTCTTCTAATGTTGCCATATCAGCGCTTTGGCATTCAATTACAGCTGATTAAAAGCGTTTTCAACTGAAATCGAGTGATAAATAGCTCAATAAGAAAGAAGTGAACAAGCAAGTTTCTATCAAAAGTTTTGCAAAATTTGTTGTTTAAATAGTGAAAATCTCGGGTGAGTTTTCAAAAAGCCGTAAGAGCCACCGTGACCTCCGACACTAATATTTGTTTTTCTCCCAATTGTAACAAAATTTCATTTTTTTCAGTTTGGGGCACTTGAGAGACGAGTTGATGAACAATCTTAAGCATTTTTGAAATTTGTTTTTTTCGTAAGTAGGTCGGATACCGATGCAAAATAGGCTTTTTTTACCATTGGCAATTACGGCTTTTTGACTTTACCTGCCAAACATACGAGAATTTCCCCTATTAGCCATTTGAATAAATATTTGCGTAAAATTATAAAAAGATAAATTAAATTAACTATCTCCCAGAACACCAGGTAGCAGTTATTGATCAGCCCGCCTGTGTGCTTCTAGCAGATGCGGCGAATGAAGCTGTTGTAGGTAATCTCGAAAACACAAAACTTTAAAATTCGATATCTCTGGAACAAAACATATTCATTTCTGTCGATAAGTGATTCTTATGTAAAATTGGCCGGGGAACACGATGGTGAGGTCAAATAAAAAAAATAAGTTGAGGTGTTTTGAGATACGGCCGTTTAAAGTTTTCAATTGCGCAATACAGGTAGAAAAAATAAATTAATCTAAATTTTGATCACGGAAATGGATTCTACGTCTAATTTCCTTCAAAATTGAGTCTAAGACCGACCCTCTAAGATTTGTGGTTCCTGAGCTATCGCCGTTTGAAACTAGGAGGTTTGGTCAAAAATCGCCAAAAAGTCGATTTTTTGGGGAGGTACAAAAATGGAGGGGGTGGTCCGATTTGGATGAAATTCGGGATTCTTACATGTTTTGATAGTATCAACAGCTCTCTGCGAAATTTGAGCAGGATCGGAGAGGGTAATTTTCAAATTTGCACTTTTTCGTGCACAGTTGAGATGGAATGACCCAATTTAAGTTTTCATACGACCTTTTCAAATGATAGGCTTGATTTTTAATCTTTTAACTATTTTTCTTAAAAGAACAACTAATCAAGACAACTTAAATCGGTTGAAATGGCGTGGAGTTATGATTGTTTGAAAAAGTTGGTTTTTGCGAAAATCGATGAAAATGGCGATTTTTTTGGACCTCCCTAATATGGCGAAGGTCACTCTCATAGCCTAACAAAAAACGGGTCTAATTATTTTGGCCTAGTAACCCCCAGAATTTTTTTTGAGCCCGATTGGATTTTTTTTCTAATTATCTATGAAGAAAAATCTATGAAGAAAAAAAACAGTTTTTTTTATGATCATGATAATAAATGTCTTGCAATTATTATTTAGAACAAATCTGGAGTTTCTTTTTTTTTTTTGAAAGGTCGAATAAACCAAATTTTCAGTTTTTGTTTTTTGGGTGTTTTTAATACCCCTGACTCAAGGTGGTTTCAAAAACACCCTAAAAGCAAAAAGTAGAAATTTGGTTTATTGGACCTTTTCAAAAAAAAACTCCAATCTTGTTTGGAGAGAAAAAAAAATCTCGAGGGAAAAAAGGTGTAGGGGAGTGTAGGGTACTTTGGACACCCTAATGAAATAGCTCTGCCACGGGCTGTATGGATATTTTTAAGGAATGTGGATGACACCAGAGGATAATAGAGACCATATTTGATGGAAAAATTTCATTCTTTTCGATAAATTTTGAAGAAAAACGCATTTTTATCGCAAAAATTAAAAGGTTAATTTGGACATGCCTTGTGGGGTAATTTGGACATGCCTTGTGGGGTAATATGGACATACCTTATGGGGTAATATGGACACCTTTTGTGGAGTAATTTGGACACATGTTGAAAAATAAGTTTAACATTTGATTTTTTGAGCATGTTTTTTAACCTTCAATCTGGTTTTGCAACTGCTTTATATTTTTAAGTGTTTTTTTGCTCACAATATTTCATCAAAAGTTTAAATAATGATTTTGTGGTAGAACTATAATTCAATAGGAAGATAACAAATAGTTCAGTGTAGTATACATAATTTAATCATTCATTCTGTAATGATTTAAACATTGATTGTGGATTAGGCACAAGTTTAGTTTTTAGTGATTATAGGTATCGTTTAGGTTTATCTAAATCAATCTTTATTTGGAACTCATTAACTTGAAACCATTCATTTTTTAATTTTACATTCAAATGGTCGTTCAAATTTAAATATTATTGTAGACCAGCAAAGAAATTAGAAATGTCAAAGAAATTAGTTAAAAACAATCAACATTAAAGTCTAGTTGAACGCCAAATGTACAGTAGTCAGATTTTCATCCATTCAAATATTGAGGGGTCCATTCAAATAATAGGGGTTTTGTAAAAGTCTCATTGCCCACATTCCTTTTTGATTGTTTTAATATTTTAAATCCCTCTAAATTGAATTAAATCCCTTCAAAAACTCAATCGACAATCAAAGTCACTTTTTTTGCCTGTCAGGTAGACTTTCAGGTATGTCCGAATTACCCCACAAGCCATGTCCAAATTACCCCCATAGCATGTTCTATCAAAAATTGCAATATTTAATGATAAAAATTGATAAAATGCACAATATTTATACGTACATATCTCAGGCATCGTCCAAGCAACCCCCTTAAACAAATATTGTCCACTTTTTTGCTATATAATCCCTGCAAAACCTTATTTCCCAACCCTCAAATATTAGAACTTAAGGCAGTGCCAACCAGCCTTTGGATACTTTTTCATATTATAACAAAATTACTCAACCTATTCCAACTTTTTTGTTTTGTCCATACTCCTAGGCCATTACTAGTACTAGCCTTATCACTTAAATTGCCATTTTAACTTTATATCCGAAGAAAAGGTGATTTTTAAAGGGGTGTCCAAATTACCCCCACTGTCCATATTACCCCAAACCCCCCTACTGTTGTTTATAAAGGAGTTACAACACTAGGGCCTCGTGACGCGGTGGTTAGCGGCTTCGGCTGCCGATCCCTAAGTTGATGTGGGGCGCGGGTTCGATTCCCGCCTTATCCTCCTGGCCTTCTATCGGATGGGGAAGTAGAACGTCGGTCCATTTGCGTAAAAGAGGTTTTGGGTGACTCACCACACAACCTTCGGACGCCTAGAAATGAGCAGAAATTTGCAATAGAGACCACAAAAGACCCGGGGGTCGTTAAAGTGGATTGATTTGCTTTTTACACTACTGCAAACAAACCACAAACTCGCAAGGTAGGGGAAATCTACCCTTTCCAATCAAACACCTATCTTCGTCATATGGAGAGTTTGATGCTCGATTAAAGCTCCAAAAATACTATTTGGGCTATAAACTTACCAGCAACAGCACCGCCTCGAGTAAGCACGCAAATGTATGCCACTTACTGGCCAAAAAGATCACATTTAATGCACTTTTGATCATAATTTGTATTTTGCGAGACCACTTCTCATCATTTTGTTGGCACACACAGTGACACACACGAGAATCCTCAAACGCTTAATGAATATCGCCAAAATTAACTTTTCACTTTCGCTTACTTTTTCACGGCGCTTAAGATATGAAATTGCTTCCAACTACCGGCAACATGTTCTTTTGACCGTTACTTAGTCACTCATTTGAAGAATAATCCCGAAAAATGTAATAAATTAGCAAGCGCCATCAAAAAAACAAACGCGCCAAGTCGTTTGACGTTTCAATTTTCAATTTGCATTCCACTCGAAGGCTGAAGAAAACCGAGCGAGAGACGAAGGCAAAAAGAACAAAGGCTGGCGTCAACACCACCAGCAGCACAGCCAGCGATGCCAGGAAACTTTCCTATAAATTCCACTTTTCGTGAGTGTTCGTTTGAACTGTCAGCGCAAATGGCAACACTCGACAGAGTGTTGGAAGAAAAAGAACTAAGCCGATATTAGAAAAATGGGCGTGGCCCAATGCATTCGCCTCGATTAGAATACCCTTGGGAATTTTTTTGTTAAATGCTTGGTAAAGAAATAGAATAACTTTTAGTGAAAGTGAAAATAAACAGAAATGTTCACAAAAACTTGCTCTACTCGTTGGTGCACTTGGTTTTAGTAAAATTCAAGGGAGACTCTAGATTATCCAGCATCATTCAAACACGACCGCTTATTAGGATTAAAATGGGTAGATTTCCCCTATGTAGATTAGCGTGGTTCACGTTTCTATGAAAAAGACAAAAGTTGTTATTTTGTCTCGCATCAACCGGAATTTCGTTCTTTTATGTCCCCAGAAGCACTCCTGAAAATTTGAGCCCATTTGGTAAGGTCTAGGAGCTCCAGTTTTAATTTGAAATTTATATGGGATTTTGATTTATTTTCCATGGGAAACTACCTTTTTTTACATTGTATTAGGATTTTTTTTTTATAAATCGATGAAATGACTTGATTCTTATAGTAGGAGATAGGTTTTGAACTGGGAAACAACTTTGTAGAACATACCAACATGCTAGGAAGTGACCCTTTAAAGATACAGATACTTTTAGATGGTGGCTTTTGAAGTAAAGCCCCTTCAAAAGCCACCATCTAAAAGCATCATTATCTTTAAAGGGTCACTTCCTAGCATGTTGGTATGTTCTACAAAGTTGTTTCCCAGTTCAAAACCTATCTCCTACTATAAGAATCAAGTCATTTCATCGATTTATAAAAAAAAATCCTAATACAATGTAAAAAAAGGTAGTTTCCCATGGAAAATAAATCAAAATCCCATATAAATTTCAAATTAAAACTGGAGCTCCTATACCTTACCAAATGGGCTCAAACTTTCAGGAGTGCTTCTGAGGACATAAAAGAACGAAATTCCGGTTGATGCAAGACAAAATAACAACTTTTGTCTTTTTCATAGAAACGTGAACCACGCTAATGTAGATTAAATAAGGTAAGGCGGGTTTCAAGCTGTCAAAATAGTTAGTTAGCACGAAACCCGGATTTTATATGGAGATTTTCAGAAAAGTGAAAATTTGACCATTTGCCGGGCAAATTTCACCGGATTTTTTTCTGTGGGCTGAACCCCAAGCTGAACCCCAGCCAAGCAAATTCAATTGCATCACCCAACAACTAAGCTGTTGCACCCTGAATTCATCTACCGATGTCAAAATCTACGTGCATCACGTGAAAACGCGTGCGCCCTCGAAAACACAACATAAACCTGTCTTCCAGCCGCACGACAACAAACGCACGTGACGACACGTGTGCGGCGCAGCTATAACCGACCAATTTTCCCATTGTTGCACTTTTTTCGCCACTCACCACCCTGTTAGCTCCTAGTTTGCATTTCTGCACCAGTTACGACCGCCGCCGGCCCATTGTTTCTGTACCCCGAGCTGCATCTTCCGTATCAAATTCTTCACGCTTCTTGCAATTTCCCAGCCCCTTTCGTACGTAACTCTCGCAGGTATCCATTGCATGCCTGCTGGTGGTGGCCTCACCCATTAGAGGTGGGCTCCCAATTATCAAATTATTTCCCCCTTTTTTCGGAGTGGGGGCACTTGATTAATTTCCAGCTCGTTTGCGAAAAGAAGGCAGCCCCCTAACCAGTCGTTATCGAGTTTTCGCCAGGGCCACAGTGTCTAATTTGCCCACTTCTCTTGCCGGTTTTCGTTGCAGGTAGCGCACAGAGGGTGAACCACCTGGGAAGATGACTGGGCGCGGAGCAAACGCTGCCTGGTCAGTGGCAGGGTCACTGCTGCTCCTGCTGGGTCTGGTCAGCCTGTGCAGTGGCCACGGACGCCTCATAGAACCACCGAGTCGAGCGTCGGCCTGGAGGTACGGATTCTCGACGCCACCGAACTACAACGACCACGAGCTGTACTGCGGCGGGTTCAACCGGCAGTGGCAGAAGAACGACGGCAAGTGCGGTGAATGTGGGGACGCTTTCGACGTCCCGCGGCCACGACCTCACGAGTTTGGCGGCAAGTGGGGCCAGGGAGTGATCGTGCGGCGGTACAAACCGGGATCGGTCATCACGTTGCGGGTCGAGCTGACCGCTAGCCATATGGGGTAAGATCGATCTGTTACGCTCCAAATCAACCACAATCCTAATCACCTTGATATTGATTTGTAGATACTTTGAGTTCCGGATGTGCGACAGCGTAAAGGCCCAGCAGGACTGTTTGGACAAGCATCTGTTGAAGATCATCAGCGGCACGCCCAGCATACCGAACCCGAGCGATCTGGGCACGCGGTTCTATCCCCGCAACGGCAGCCGCATCTACGACATGAAGGCCGAACTGCCTAAAGGTACGTAGCTAATAAGATATTTTTTTTCTGAGGACTTCATTTGGTGAAAATTACATATTGATCAATAATCGATTTTGAGCGGGAAAATTCTATTCTTAGTCAGCAAAATACAGAATCTAGTTGAATTGAGTACATTGGCGACAGAGTATTTTGTGGTGATCGTGATGATCAATTTTCCATGGTAGTGATGCCTGGCTACACTTAAAAAAATTACAGAAAAAAATACAAATTGGTTAGCCTTAACTTCTTTATAAAGCATTTCACGTGATCTTGCGATTGGTGAATAAACCAACAATTTTTTTAACGTTTTTGTTAACATATTGAAGAAAGGCATTGGTCACTGATATCCACCAGTTCGAATTCGAAACACATTTTTTTGAAGTTTTGTTTGAAATTAAAATTATCATTGAAACAAACTTCTAAAATCGATTGTAAACTATTCAGAATATATCTACAACGGTTATCTATGCATTTGTAATCAAATTGAGGCTTTTTGATCTTTTCACAAATTTGGTATGTTGGGACCACAGAAAAAGATTAGAAATGCACTGATATTGGGCAAATTTGTGACAGTAGCTATACTTTATTAATGTATTAAGCATTTTGTGATTCCGGACACTCGATTTTACTTATGAATCGCTCAAAATAGGACTGAAATGTATTCTTTAGAGGGCTTATGTTAATTTGATAATTCGAACTGTCAAAAATCCACCAAAGCATCTAACGTCATGATTCGAATTCCCGGACGCTTCGAAACCCGGACACTTCATCTTGTTTTATCAATTATTTGGATATAAGTTCGCATTATGATTGTCAAAACTGTGTTATTTGATGAATTCCAACATCAACTTTCATTTAAAGTTTGTTTGAACGCTGTAATTAATGCCAAAACAATTAAATACAATAAAATTATAAGTTTACCAAAAATGCGAAACATTTCACTTGAAATATTTCATAGGCGTTCGAAGCACCGGAAAGGCAAAGCAGAAATTTATGGTTTCAATTCCCTTAAATTCTAGCAAATTTTTATAAAAACTTTCAATTGTTTTAATGTTAACAACTAATTTGAGACCTAAGGGCTTTTGTTAATTTGATTGATCGCACAAAAATCTGTAATAGAAAAGTATCCACCGGTAGATGCTTTGGTGGATTTTTGACAGTTCGAATTATTTCAAGAATATCTACCGCGGTTAACCAAATCAAATTAACAAAAGCCCTGGGATGAGGTGTCCGGGTTTCGAAGCGTACGGGAATTCAAAACATGACGTTATGTTGCTGTATTTTCATGACTTGAGTTGCATTGCTAATTTGATTTGGTTAACCGCGGTAGATTTTCTTAAAATAATTGGAACTATCAAAAATTCACCAAAGCATCTACCTGTGGATACTTTTCTACCACAGTTTTTGGTGTGATCAATGTGGTACAGTCAGGCCCCGGTTTTACACGCCTCGGTTTTGCACTGCCCCAGTTTTGATTCGTACAGCTGCCTCGGTTAAGCAGGTTAAGCACGGCCCAGTGCTTTACTAAAGCACAGAGCTTATGGGATTTTGGCTACATGGGAGACATTGGCTTTAAACGTATGAAAAATCATGTAAACATAAAAAATATATAGTATTTTGGAATCGGGATGATGTCAGCTTTCCATAAAAATTATAATTTCATGAAAATTTTCACAAAAATACGTATTTTTCCTGTATTTGAAAATGCAATGTTTCTCGTTTGCAAAATTATTGTTATTGCAATATGGATATCAAATGGCTGGAATTTTTTCATACATTTCGAATGTAAAAACATTTTTTTAAAAACACTCAAAATTTTCACAAATCTACGTATTTTCGAAAAAAAATACTCAAAATTTCAGTTTTTAAAATATGGGTATCAAATGATCGGGATTTTTTCATACATTTCAAATGTAATAACAACGTATTTTGAAAACAATAAAAATTACAAAACTACGTATTTTCGAAAAAATACTCAAAATTTCAGTATTTACAATATGGGTATCAAACGATTAGGATTTTTTCATACATTTCATAATTTTTTTTTGAAAATACCCTAAATTTTCACGAAGCTTCGTATTTTCGAAAAAATACTCAAAATTTCAGTTTTACAATATGGTAATAAAACGATCTGGATTTTTTCATACATTTCGAATGTAATAACATTTTTTTTTTGAAAATAATTAAAACTTTCACAAAACATGCATGCATGAAAAAAATTCCGATCGTTCGATACCCATATTGTTAAAACTGAAATTTTGAGCTTTTTTTCAAAAATACGTAGTTTTGTGAAAATGTTGAGTATTTTCAAAAAATGTTGTTATTATATTCGAAATGTATGAAAAAATTCTGATCGTTTGATACCCATATTGTAAAAAGTTAAATTTTAGGTATTTTTTTCAAAAAAACGTAGTTTTGTGAAAATTTAGGCTATTTTCAAAAAATATTTTTATTACATTCGAAATGTATGAAAAATCCTGATCTTTTGAAACTGAAATTTTGGGTATTTTTCCGAAAAACGTAAATTTGGGAAAATTTTGAGTATTTTCTTAAAATGTTGTTATTACATCCAAAATGTATGAAAAAACCTGATCATTTGATACCCATATTGCAATAACAATATATTTTTGGATTCTTTAGAGAAAAAAATGCATTTTCGAAATACAGAAAAATACGTATTTTTGTGAAAATTTTCATGAAATAATTATTTTGATGGATACCTGACATCATCCCGATTTCAAAACACTATGATTTTTTGATGTTTGCATGAATTTTCGTACGATTAAAGCCAATATCTCCCATATAGCCAAAATCCCATAAGCTCTGTGCCTCGGTTATGCACGCCTCGGTTTTGCATCCCCCATATGCGGTCCCGCCCGTGTGGATCAATCGGACCGCGCACTGGACTCACAATCCAGAGGCCGCCGGTTCGAATCCCGCGGCGGGTGCTCTAAAATTCTTTGTGTAAATATGGGTATTCGGCGCCGTCGCTCCGTGCCATACTTTCATACACTTAGGAGCCCAGGGCGGCGAAGTCCTTGTAGATAAAAGGAAGACACTAGTGGTTGGTACTAGCAATGGTGGCCGACAGCTATAAAGTCAACTTCGTTTTCGTTATATGCGGTGCTAAACCGAGGCATGACTGTAGATGCTTTGGTGGATTTTTGACAGTTCGAATTATTTAATAAAATCCACCGCGGCTAACAAAAATCAAATTAACAATACAACTTTAGTTTTTCCAGTTTTGATATTATGGCAATTAAAAAAAAGTTTGAAATCTGGTAAATTTGGTTTGAAACTTGTTTGATTAGAGGTATTGATTAAATGTGTAATTTAAAGTCTTTCGAGGCATTTTCAAAATAATTTGATAGATATGTAGGGGAGAGTGGGGAGACTTGATCCCAAGCCTGTATCTCGTCAGCATGTGGGTAAAAAAATTAGCTTTGTTCTAGAAAGTTGTGCGAAATTGACTAAAACTCATTGTAGAAAACAAGGAAAAAAAAATTAAAAAAAGTTTGGATTGAGTTACACACATTTTTCTAAGAAGTGCTGCAAAAAACTTCCAAGAGATCTTTTTTCTTTGTTTTGATAAGTATAGAAAACACTCAAAAATTATTCAAAAAAATATTTTTTATGCATGAATTGTTTGATAAACATATCAACTCCAAAACCCTTACGCATTTGACGTTAAATTTATCGTCATACTATTTTTACAATCAATTGTTTAAAAAAGTGCGTTAAGGGAGACTTGATCCCTGCATTTTTACAGTCACTGGAATCAGCCTCAAGATTAAATAATTTGGCTGGGTTTTCGTACATAGTTTCCTTTAGTATAGTTGTACATAACTAACTGCAGTTTGAACCATTTTTCAAAAGTTTTGTAAACAAAAATTACCAGCTTTTGTAAACATGCTTAATTTTGGTCTAAAAAAGAAAATTTTAAGTTTTTTAATATTTTACATGCTAAACTTGTTATATTTTGAACACAAACGTACAGGCACGGACGAACGGACATGACACGGGGTTCCAAAAGGTGAAGCAGGTTTTCTTTTACTTCTTCTTGGCAAAAACTAGCGCAAGCGAGATCGCTTATGTCAAAATCTTCGCGCCACGTGGTTTAAAACGTAAACAAAGCCAGCTGATGAAGCAAACTCATGGGCATTTTTTGAAATGGTCGTATGAATTTATATTAAAAATACCATTTCTATAATTTTTTCGGCAATCTCTAAAACATGATAAATTACATAGAATCATAAAGACAAACTTAATGCCAAAAAAACTGTTTCTAGCACCATACTAATGCTAAATGTTTTAATTAATTATTGCATAAGACATTTTGAGAAATCATGATTAATCGCGCGATGCTACTTCGACAACTTGAATGGAGATGGCGCAAGTGATAGTTTGCTTCAGAAATTTGAAGAAAATTTGTTCCTGGTGTCATGTCCGTTCGTCCGTGGTACAGGTTTAATGTGAAATTGCTGTATCTTAAAGAAAATTAAATGTTTGGATGAATAAGAAACATTTTGCTTAAGATTTCTTCAAAATGTTGAAAGGGGGATCAAATTACCCCCGACATTTTGAAAATGCCGGTTTAAAATATTTTTTTAAAAAGCTTGGCATTATTCGAAGAGTTTATCTGATGAAATATCCTTATCAGCCAAACATAGTTGAATGTTTAAGCTTTCAATTCATGCAAAAAGATCATAGTTTTGTAAGAAATTGACAGAGTTATGTGCGATACAAAAAAGGGGATCAAGTCTCCCCACTCTCCCCTACATAAATTTGTTGACTTGTCTGTCTGACTTGACTTGACTTGTCTGAATAAATATTCTTGAAAAATGAAAAAAAAATCATTAAAAAAAAGTTGTTTACTCCTCCGAATTATGTCAATGTCGGGATAAAGTTTGTTTTTTTTATTTTTTAATATTATCGGATAAATACACCGTGCAAAAGTTAGCAAATGAAGAACACGTGCAAGATCTCTTTTGCCAATTTAATTATTCACAAAGTCATCTTAAATTTTAGACTAAATAGGGGTTTCGGTAATTTTATGTAAACAATAAGTGTCTACAGTTTTATGTTAAGCTCCTGAAAATGATTATTACGCACGGCGTGACTTTTAACATGTAGAGTTGTGAAAACTAATCGTTAAAATTTATCAAGTTTAAAAACAGGCTACTCAACAAAAACATTCTGGAAAACGTTTAAAGAATAATATTAACATAAATTCCTCTGAAAAACATAATAAAAAAGATAAAAAAAATTCCTCCTCTTCCAGACTTACAATGCACCAACTGCGTGATCCAGTGGAAGTACATTGCCGGCAACAACTGGGGCGTCTGCCCGGACGGGAACGGTGCCGTCGGATGCGGCCCACAGGAGGAGTTCCGCGCCTGTGCGGACGTGTCCGTGGGCGATACCAACGACAACCGCACGCCGCTGCGCCCAGGCCAACGGCCATCCCCAACGCGAGTTCCACCGTCCAAACCCGAGTCCGGAACGGCGTCGAACGCGGACGAGTCCGAAGGCGAAGAGACCACCGAGGTTCCACCGGTCAAGTACATGGGACCGCTGGTCTCGATTCTGTCGCTTTTTCTGGTCCTATGTGGATTTGCTGCGCTCTATATTTACCACTATCATGGGCTTCGGATAAAGGCACTGATGCGTTGGAACCGGGACAAAAATCAGAAGAACGCCAGCCACCACCTGGAGACGAGCTCGCAAAGTTCGGCGGATTCTGTCAGCCTGCCACCGGTTCCACCGCCCCGGACCAAGCGCCTCTCGCAGCAGATTCGTGACATCGAGGCGGAAGAGTCGAGCATCCTCACCGGAAGCACTAAATCGCCCAAACTCACCATTCCGGATCTGGTCGACGCGAGCAGCAAATCGGAACGGGCTCAGTGATTCAATCCCCAGAACGAAATGTTTTGTTTTATTTATTTTATAATGTATAGATTAGCGAAAATGCAAGCAACTAGTGGTGACTAGCGCCAACACTGACTGATGATATCACACAAAAATAAAACACGAAACAAAAAAAAATGGTTGGAAAGACAGTATTTGGTTCCGCAGATTCACGCAGAGACACGTGCGAGTAATACAAAAATACTATCGAAAAAAAATGTGGCTCTTAGGCTTGGGTCGTCACGACACGTGAGGGCCAGATCTAAGCAAAATAAGCGAAATAAAGTAAACGTGATAGAGAGAATAAAACAAGTGCGCCTTTGTGTATGCAACAGAGAAATTTCCAGTGCGAGAGGGGTGTGAACCAAGAAGTTGGACTCTGACTGATGAGTGTTTAGTATTTAGTTACTCTTAGGGGAAAGTGGGGCAAGTGTAACAAGCTAAGGAAATGCTCGTTATAACCCATTAAAAAGTTAAAAAATCTGTCGGATTTTATTATAATCATCTTTTTCTAGGTCTTGACTAAGACTTTGTAAGAAACAGTTTTTAAAAAATCCAGTTTTTTAATGTAAAAAAATGATTTTAAAATTTTTGATTTTCCGTACGTTCTACTCAGCTAGTGGGGCAAGACGAACAATGCATGAAAAAACATGTTAATTTGCTAACAATTGAACTGTAATCACTTAGATACATCAGATTAGAATGTATTTGAAAGGTTTCTTCCATTTTTAGATAAAATAATAATATTTTACTAAGAATTTTATCGTTTTTACGAAAAAAAATATTACTTAGATGATAAATAGTAAATTTTCATATTATCACTTTATTTTGTATGGAAATTTTTTTTAACAATTGTTTATCAATTTTTAAGTACTATCAAGTATTTATTTCCCAATATAAAATGTTGTTGCAGCAATTCGCATTTTTTTTCCATACTAAAAACCCATATGGTACACTTGCCCCACCTGAACAAGATTTTTTAAAAGCTCTCAACAAAAATAACCAAAAGTTAAATCATACTTCGTAATAGGTGCATGTCATTGGTAGGGACACTACTGATCTAGGAAAAATAGCATTTTGATAAAATGAGCTTTAAAACGAATCCTAAGCCTTATTTTGCAATTTCCAAATATTATAAGAAAACAAACTTCACTAAATCGCATGCCCCGTGGCGTTTACGTCGTTTTGGCGGTTATGTGGTAGTAGAATCAGCTAATTGCATTGCTAGCAACAATTCCTCATGCTGGAAATAATCCAAATGGTAAAAATTACTGCCGTACGAGCAATTGTTCCTCTTGCCCCATATGATCGTCTTGCCCCACCTTCCCCTATATCAATGCTGAGTTTTTTTTGTGGGCATTCTCACCATCAATGGGTTTTCGTTCACTTTTGCTATTTTTTTTACGTTTATTAACAACGTCAACCTATTGCATATCTAAGTTCCAAAAGCAAAACTGTTTTTAATACTTGGGTGATAATGAAAATATGAGTAGAAGAGAAAAAATGAATTATTGAAGCACACATTTGAAATTGAATTATTCATAAACCTCACTCCTATACAAACATTTTTCAACATTGAAAACTGGATCATTAGTTGCTGTGATATTTGGCAAATTAGGGGCTGTTTGGGTGAGACTTAGACATTTATCTTTTCTTTTTTTATCCGCTGTATTTCTAATCCGTAAACGTTTTAGTTGTAATTCAACTTCATCGACGCAATTTATGAACATTTTTGTAGAGTTTTTTTTTTCGATATCGTGCGGAGGAGAGCACGGGCAATCGCGATCGCCGCGGCTAGTTACAGCTCGAGACTCGCGGCGAGAACTGGAGAGAGAGAAATATTTCTCGCGAGAGCGAGAATCCCAACACTGCCAAAAACACATTTTTTACAAAAAAAAACGTAACTCAGCGGCTCAAAAGTTGTGGTATTTTGTCTAAAACATGAAACATATCAAAAATAAAAGTACTGATTTTGAAAATAATCATTGTTGAAAAAAAAGTTAATTTAAAAATCGGCCCTTTTCTCGTGCATCTTTTTTATTTTAAAGTTCTCATCAAAACCTACAATTTTGCCAAAAAAAAAAATACTGATTTTGAAAATTAATCTTTGTTAAATAAAGTTAATTTAAAAATCTGCCATTTTTTCGTGCATTTTAAAGTTCTTATCAAAACCTGCAAATTTTATCAAATCGATTAGAAAATTCAGATTTTCGAATAGTTACCTACAATTTTTGGTATGGATAGCTGCCGAAATTGCCAAAAAAAATGCCAAATCATTTGCATACTATGATACAAATAATTAAAAGAAAAAAACCTTAGAGATATTTACAGCAAATTTACTCTACACAGTAAAAATTTTTGTAAATTTGAAAGTTTTGATATTACCTCTTTTATGTAATTTTACCTCAATTTAAACTGAAAAAGCGACATTACACTAGAAAAGTGGTAAAATTACACGTTTTTAGAGGTAAAATTACCCATTTTTCTGATATAAAAAATGTGCCTCTTCAAAGATTTTTTTAACTGTGTAAAATATGTCTAGAATGTGTGAACATGTTTCAAAGAGCGAGGTCCCACTTCATCACAATTTCATGTTATAAAATTCCACATATTTACAAATGTCTACCCACTGCGACATTAGCATGAATTGAGGAAGAAAAAACACATTTCTTAAGAATCACCTTATCCTGAATCACAAAAATGGCTCTTTAAACATCAAGCTTAAAGATAGAGCTTTGCACCCTTCAGCCAAGTTGCTCAGAATGGCGTTTCCTACAACTGTTGGGATTCCACTTAGTTTTATTTCAATGTCTGTAAAAAGTATTTTAAAATTTAAATATATTTATTTACAGTTATGGGAATCCATCAGAAATTGTGTTTTTAAGTATTTAAAGACTAACATAATAATTTTCGGTCGATAGTGCTACAAAAAAAAAATATCAATTTAATGATGTTTTGAAAAAGTCTGTGCACCTCAAAAATGTCTGCTCATCTCAAAATAAGAACCACCCTAGTGTCCACCATACCTAAAGTTGAACTTGCTTTGCGTTTCTTCGGGGTTTTAAAAGTTGAAATGTTATCCATAAACCATATTATTAAGGACACTTCGGGGACAAATAGTTTTTTTTTGTGTGGACAACAGCGATGTAATGATCATCATCATCAAAAGAAAATCATTGGACGTTCATCAAGAGAAAAAATCCGAAGGGAGTATGGCTCTTCTCTCTCGCGCACGAAAGATCGGTAAAAAGAATCTAAAAAAATCATCATCTTGATTATTCGGCGGAATATCTTTTTCACTACTACACTAGCAAGTGTAACGGCACACGTCGAAATATGACCTGTCACATTTTGTAGATGGGCAATGTGTGTAAACAATGTGAAATAAATATTTTTAAGTGGCGCTGACAAGGAAATTTACAAAAAATCATCAGCAGATTGATTTTTTTGGAGAAGTTCGGGAGCGATTTTCTTCTCCGTGATCTGCCTCCTCTCTCTTTCGCGGGTGAAGAAAGTTCGCAAGCGAAATTGATTTTTTTTGCGATTATTCCATCCCTGGTGGACAATAAGGCTTTCTAGTCAAAAATTTACCAACACATTCAAATTATGTTTACATGACAGCTGAGAATTTGTTTGCTTCAGATGTGATCTCTCTATCTAGCAATAGTTTTTTTTTGTCAGGCGACTTCCAGCTGGTTTTTTTGACTAACCGCTCGATATGTCAGCCAACATATTTCGTAGGGCTGTGACAGTTCGAGCTCGATCATTGTTTGCAGAAATTATATTTTGATTTTTTTCATTCAATGGGCCTAGAAAGCCTTATTGTCCATAAACCACGTGAACACACCCTCACGGTGTCTGAAAATGTGTTCACGGGGTTTATGGATTATCCCTTACAAGAATAATTTTGAAATTTTAAGAATCAGTATGAGAAACCTACTGGAGCAAAATAACAAGCTCATATTAGCTCAATCTTCATCGCCCTGGTAACCGTGCGGGCTAAGGCGCAGTCTTTTCCGTGTAAGCTGAGGTTTAATCCCGCACGTTTATTTTTTTGTGTGTAGCTAAATTGTTCATTTAGCGTGTAATATTAAATTACTTTTCTTACGAAGGGCTGTTTTGTTGTTTGTGTGATTCAGACATTTTAAAACGAAGTTCATTTTTATACCAGGTACTGTAACAGTTTACAAACTCCTGTTTTAATCACCACCCATAACCATACCAGGAACTCGCCAACCTTACGCCGTATCACCCTAGTCCGGCAGGTCGCAGTTATTCGCGCGCCCTAAATGCAAAACACAACACTATTTCGTTATCAAAACTACGTGTACTTATTTTGGCAAACAGTTTCACACCTACCCCGCTGCTGCTTAGTTACTTGTCTGTACAGGTAAAACAAAACAAAAAATCAAAGCTGTTGTTATTTACGGTACGATTAGCTTCCGAGCAGATTGGTCTGCGCGTCTTGGCGAAGAATCACGTACGACACCGACGACGTCGAGCTCACCTTTTGCGCACAGTTGTGAGTCCATCCCTCTCCATAATGTTGATTATTTTAGGGGTTGTTATCCAAACCGCGCTGATCGTCAATCGATCGCTCCTGATTTGAAGTGCGCAATGAACTACGAGGGATGCTCGAAAAGCTTTATTCTAAAGTGTCGTGCGGGATGCCTACCTTGGGGGGTTTCTCCGTTACAGCTGGAACTTAGGTTGCATAACGTTGGGCGTTTTAGTGTTAACTTGCTTGGGCATCCCTATGCCGCCGTCGAACGATGATAAAACGTTTGTTTCACGATAGTCCAGTATATTTGTTCAGAACGCCCGGTAAGGCACGATCAGTGCCGTTCTGCTGGCCCAACAGTGTGGCGCCGCGTCCAGTCGTCGAGAACCTGGCCACCTGAGCGGTCGCGATCGTCGGTCATCCGTGGGAAATCCGTGTGTGTGTGTATGTTGTAGAGTCCGGTAGTGCAGTCAAGTTACGTCAGTCATCGATATCTGAGGGAAACACTGTGCGGTTGTTTCAGGGAATTAGTAGCAGGCAAACCGCGACGCAGCCAGCTCGTGTGCATCATCAGCTACTCTTCTCACGTTGAGTTGGAAATCACCTGCCGCCAATCGTTGCGCATTATCATTCTACAGCTGCAGTGAAAAGTGTGGTCCATGTTTGTTTTTCTGCCGTGGAGAGACAAACAGAAAGCTTGGCGTGATATCAAACCGGCAACTGGTGTGGATCGTGAACTCTTCACAAGTGGGCATTGGTGATCTATGTCGCTCCAGATCACCGGTTGAGAACACGCGAGGGTGGATTGAGCATCCAGCGGACCAGCCGTACCGAAGAACCTCAGGAATGCATCGAACCAGGTATGAAGATCCGCCGACGTGAGGTGAATAATTAATGTGTATCACTGTGGTAGGGTAATGACGCAGAATTAGCTCTATCGCGCCCGTAGAATCTTCCCTCTGGTACAGTAGCACGCCGGTCGTACGACACACTGTAAACGAAATATGTGTGAATCCCCACAAATTCAACCAGCGATGTTCTACCGTAGTCTGGGGACGATCGCTGGCGATGACGATGACGCCCAACTAGTCAGTCAGTCAGTCGGTTGGTCGGTACTTAGTTGATGACTATAAAATATTAGTTTCAGCTGGTCGACCTTGACCACGCGCTGGGCTCGGGAGTGTGTGCAGAGAGATGAGCTTTTTTTGTCATGTCGGGCGAAAACAGATGCAAAACAGGAAGTGGTCGGCGGGCATTAGCTGGGAAAGTCGGAACTGGAGAGTTGCGAATCTCTTTTCCGTATCATGGTTGACATACTAGTGATGCAGTTGGTGGGGTTATTCAAAGATTATTTTGGGAATTTTCTGTACACGCGATAATGATTTTGCAAATTTGTTTAAACTTTTAGATCTTTGAAACAAACAGACCAAATGAAGCGAGACACTGAGCAATCATAAAAACCTGACATCAGCTGATGACGAGAGCAGAACCTTTATTTTTCTTAGCAGGCTCATCAGAAATTTACTTTTATCTTTATTTGGTACGATAAAATAGTTGTAAAAGGCAGTAAAAAAGAAGATGAATTTAACATAAATGACATAACCGGTATCGCAATAAAATATGCAGCGTCTAATTAAATGTAGATGTAATTAGATTTGATATCAACACTATTGTGATTCCCGTTTGTTGTGAGCGATTCCCGATTTGTGAGTACGGTGATTGATCATCAAGTTAAGCTGCGTCAGTGGAAAACATTACACATAAGACATCTTGTGTAATGTCAGGTCGCCGAGGGTCATTTCGCCGAGGGTCATTTCGCCGAATGTCGTTTCGCCGAATGGGACGTTTCGCCGAAAAGGAAAAAAAATGAAAAAAATATATGAAAAGGACAAAAAAATATTAAACTATTAAACTTACTCCAAAAAAAAATCAAGATAACTCAGCGGAACAGTTGTCAATAAATAAGACTACTTTGTTTATGCAAACTTTTGCGACAAAATGAAAAATCATATAAAAATAAAAAGTATGAAAACGAATTTATCATAATCTAATTTGATTTGGCAAAAAAAACTTTTCATAGAATCATCAATAGTATTGTTTTTTTGTGCTTTCACATACTTTTTAAAAAAGAGCAGTTGTTTTGATGGTTTTAAGTATAGTTGTCAGTCTAGATCAGAACATGTTTGGAAAAACATCAATTCTTTGAGACATCTTTATCTATGTAAACATTTTTGTTTGTGTTTTTCCATTCTTTAAAACATGAGCAGTTCTTATCATAGTATTTAATTCGAAATTTTATGACTTCAACAAAAAAGTTTCTGGAAATTGTCTACTCTTTTTTTTAATAATGTTGTGCTTCCACATTCTTTTAAAAAAGAGGAGTTCTTTTGATGGTTTTTAATGCGAAGTTAACTTTCTTGATCATGTTTTTGAATTTCTTTAAAACATGAGCAGTTCTTTAAAAAATCTGACTTCAATGTACATGGCTGTGGAAAAATTATCCACTGTTTTAAAATATTTTTTTTTGTTTCACTCTTTTTCAAACAAATAATTTTGAATATTTTCCGTGAATTTATGCAGCAGTTTTTTAAACAAAAAAAAAAGAGCATAAACAACAACAAAAAAACTAAAAAAGAGCATTTTTAAAATACCTGAAATTAAAAACACTTTCTTTTAAATAGCGTAAGAGACCATCTCTCAACCATTTATACAATGTCGAAATCTTAACCATAAAACAACCCACACACAACCCCCTCAGCGTCTACGTGATTTTTGGATGACCCCCAAACAGTACCTAAAAATCGGCAAAATGTCCATTCGGCGAAATGTACCAGATCCGTTTCGAAGGTTATTTTGTAAATTTTTCCCTTCCCCTGCTCAATTCGTTCTCCCATTGTATCAGTAAACTCTGGGTCGAATCGGTACTTCAGTCTCAATAGGGACAGCAGTTTTAGAGCACTTAATGCTTTTAAATTTGGAAATAGATGTACCCATTTTGTTGGTCTGAGCCTGTTCTGACCAACCAGAACAATCAAAATATTGTGCTCCAACATAATTTAAACTGCTGTCCCAATTCGCCCCATGTGTCCCGATTGTCCCCAGTTTACGGTACCTCGCTTGAATTAGACAGCTGTAGAAAAGTACCCCAAATCTCAGCTTTGGTTAATTACTGCACCACTATTTTAACCATTATTATTTTCCACGAAAACATTACTTCTCTCTGTTCTTGTTTCAAGTTTCGAATTTAAATTCGGGAGAAAACAAATTAATAAAAAATATATTTCAAATTTCAAGTTTGTTTTTCTTTTTGACGGAAAGTATCACAAAATGCTTTATACATCATTACAGTTATGCTACTATCTACAATTAGCAAAAAATCAAAGAATTTATGATATAGTCTTTGACCGATCTGTGCTCCAAAAACTCTTTATTTGATACAAAATATATAAATATCCATTCCTCATTCCTCATTTTGAACTTGTGGCTGACGGAGCTGTTTTATCTGGAGAAAGCCCGGTGTAATAATTATAGAATATATTCCGAAAACACCCAAACCCCGATGGTTTGACATCAACTGTAGCCAAACGAACGGGGTCACTTTTTAGTTTGATACCCCTTTTACACGGAGTTCACACAAATTACCAAACGTTTGTTTTGATAGTGTGCGTGAGCGCCCTGTAAAAAATGACAGTTCGTCACCTTTTAGTTTGACTTTGACCAACCAACGTGGTACAAACTTAAAAAAGTGTCAAACGAAAAAGTGATCAACCACCGGGGATTGAGTGTAGCTTACAATCGATTTTAAAAATTTGTACTAATAAAGATTCAGCTTTAGTCTTAATTATTTTTCTTGCCCCCTAATTTTTAGGGTTTTTAAATGTTTTTTTTTTTTTTAAGGAAGATTCGGACAAAAACTAGAACTTAAATTTGCTTAATTAGAAACAAATTTCAGCCATCATTAGAAACAAAATATGGTTACGTATTTTTAGTCGATATTAGCTTATTACCTTATTATTTTATTAAAATTTTTCTGTTTAATTTTCAAAAATTCAAATTGAACATTTTCACAAATTTTCAAAATATGTATAGCATTGAAAACAAAAACAATAAAAAAAAGCATTTTATTTTTTTAAGCTGAATGAAGTTTTGAAACTGAAAAAAAATATCGTATGATATAACATCATGTCTTTGAGTTTTTGTTTTCTTTTCACATAAGCAGATAATTTGCATTAGTATGATAAGGCCGATGCAAATATTTAAAAAAGTTTTTGTCCCTCGGCCCTGGCCGAGGTCAAGGGGGGAGCAAAAAATAAAAAAAAATAAAAATTTAAATAACAAGCCATAGTCTTCACATTTCAATGAAAAAAGTGTTTTAAAATGCATTTTACACTAGTTCAGTTGTTTTGCAATCATTAGTTTTCAAAAAATCTAAGATCTGACAAAAACAAAAATTGTATCGAAAAAAAAGATTTTGCATCGAAAATTTTCAAAAAATCATAAGATTTTTTTAATAAACCCAAACATGCTAAATATAATTTTAAACGCAGAAGAATGTATTTTAATTTGATTTCAGCTGGTTGCACTTGAATTTTCATTGAAATTTTGAAGTTTATTGTAAAAATATTTTTTTTTGCCCCCTGATTTTTCGGGCCATTTTTGAAGGGGGGGGTGACAAAAACTTTTAAAAATATTTGTACCAGCCTAATGATTGTATGGAAAAAAAAATAAAGGTGTCCAAATTTAGTGCGCACAGCAACTTTTCAGTTCCTTTTGGGGTACTAAACAATTTCCTGAGGTTTGGGAACGATTGGTTAATTCTTCACTTTGCGTATAGCGATTCAATTCATTTTTTGGATTTTCATATGTCAGAAACCCACGTTTCATGCTATAGTGAAACCGGATGCATATTCGGATGCTCTGGAAGGTGCTCTACAACTTTTCCGAAGCGAGTATGGTGCTAACTTGTTCCTATAAAATGATGCAGCTTGCATCACGTTTTAGGCGAGTTTTGAGGACGCTGTAAAGCAACTCTCTACGAAATCGGCCGACTTCGACCATTTTTATTTTTTGTATTTTTTTTTTTTATTTGACTCAAACTTTGTGGGGGCCGATTTTCAATTTTAATACATGACAAATTCGTGAAATTTTCTGATCTTTTCGAAAAAAATATTTTGATTTTTTTTTAATCAAGACTAGCATTTTAAATGGGCGTAATATTCAATGTTTGGTCCATTTAAAATTTTAGTCTTGATTTAAAAATTTTCAAAATTATTTTTTTCGAAAAGATCGGAAAATTTCACGAATGTTTCATGTGTTAACATTGATAATCGGAGAGAAATATCGAGATATCGTCATTAGAAAATGGTGCGTTATTTTGGTGAGATTAAGAAAACTTCAATTTTCGTGTTTCTTTTTCTTAAAGCGGCTCTATCTCAGCAACCCGAGGTCCAATCTTCAATGTCTCTTATACAATTTTACAGCAAATTTTCTGAATTTTTCAAAAAAAAATATTTTTAGAAGTGGTCACTTATGGTTACTATTTTTAAAAAATGAAAAACTGCAAATATTTCGCTAAAATCAAACATTCGGTGGCGATATCTTGAAAACGGAGCCCTTTAACAAACAATCTGTAAAGTACTTTTCGATTGCAAATTCAATTTTGCATTAAAAAATAATGTCAAACTTGTTTTTGCATGAAACTTCGATTTTTTTTTCCAAAAATCACTATTTTTCAAAAATTCATAACTCGGCGACAGATTTTTTGACCATGTTTCTCTATGGCTCAAAAGTTGCGGATTATTTGTCCCCTAAAACATATCAAAAAATCTCGAAAATCAAAAAATACTTATTTTGGGAAATTGAGTTTTAGTGAAAAAAAAGTTGATTAAAAAATCTGCAATTTTTTTTCCGTGTACCTATTTTTTCTCAAAAGTCCTCAACAATACCTACAACTTTGCCAAAGACACCAAATTGATCAGAAAATTAACTCAAAAGTTACAGCTGTTTGAATATTTACATACCATTTTTGTATGGACAGCAGCCAAAATTGTATGGAGACTTGTATGGGTGAACCAATGACGCAAAATAGCTTATTTGGTCATAGGGAAGGCCCCCACAAAGTTTGAGCCAAATCAAAAAATACCAAAAAAAACCATTTTCGGTTTTTGGTAGAGAATTGCTCTGTATCTTCTTTCAGGAGCAAATTAGCACCATACTCTCTTTGAGAAAATTGTAGAGCACCTTCCAGAGCATCCGAATATGATTCGATTTTGATTAAGTGTGAAATGTGTATTTTTTGAATATCAAAATTTAAAAAATGATTTTTCTCAGACAGATTTATACGGAAAATTGAAGCGCTTTGCGCATAGCGAGGACTAAACCAATCGTTCTCAAACTTTGGAGGGTTGTTTAGTACCCCAAAAGGAACTGAAAAATTACTGTGCTGGAAAATCGATTTTGTTATTACACCCTAATGTAGTAGGCAGATTCCCAAAAGAGAAAGCTTTTGTGCATCGACCGTCATCCCTCATACAGTGCAGGCAATTCCGAAAAACGCTTTTTGAATAAAATTGTATGTCAATCATCCATGTTTTATGTAAATATACCGTTCAAAACAAAAAAAAATATTAAAAAATGTTACTTTTTGATAAAAGTGTTGAAAGTTCTACTTTTCAGCACTGAAATGGATGCCTGAGTTCTTTTCAGGAGTGCATTTTTTTACAAAATAATGAAACTCGTGTTTCATTATGCTGTTTGAAATTGTACGAAATTTTTGTGAAATTTTCAGGAAAATTCCATAATTGTGGGCATAGAAATAACATCTCACAATTATAAAACAATATGAACAATATAAAGCAAAATGACAACAGTGTTATGCTGTCTGGTATTATTAAATATTTTGAAGTATTTTGTTAAAACAGATGTTCTTTTACTAAAAATATTGAAAAGAATGGGCTAAACAAGGTCCTAAAAATAGTAGGGTAAAAGATATAGTTTCATTTTGAATCCTATGAATAAACTACCACAAAAGTGTTCCGAGTTCGTGGGAAGACTGTGTCTAATATTTTTCTTTATCCAGGAAGTTATCGATTTTTTTCACTTTCCTTTAACATTTTATTTTATTTTTTTTCAATGAACTTTTGTAATGTTAATTTGCACCTTTTTGTGCAATCGACCTTTTTTCTCTTTAAGTCAAATATCCCCCTTTTTGGCTTCAGTAAGCAAGTTTATTCTGTAAAGCTAATTTCATTCGGTTTAAAGTTAATTCTATTTTAACCTTATAAAGTAAATTTTTCATAAACACGAACAAACACTGTTATTTCACAATCACTTGATAGCTTCAAATGGTTTCAGAAACCCCTCTCAACCAAAGTTAGGAATCTCAATGGTATCTCTCAACCAAAACCGGAACGGCGCAATGTCGGTGTAAATTCCGTACTTTTTGATGTCACACTTCAACGTATCATGCTCAACCCTCCCCCGCGATACCAACCCCCGCAAATAGTAATGATCACCTCGGCGCATCACGAATCCCGACCCCGAATCACCGTTGCAAGGTCCCGCACCAAGCCCGTCGGCACAGAAGATCTTCGTATTGTGGGAGTACGTCCGGCCCAAATTTTCACTACACTGCCGCTTGCTGACGATCCGCGCCCGGAAGTAATTTGGAATTACGGTGGTGCCCTTCTCGGTAACGCCCCAACCCGCAACCAGACCATCCATGTTGACCACCTTATCCAGGCTGTCGTCGCCTTTCCAGAGGCAAATTGGAAGTATGTACGGGGTGTAGACGAGGGTTTTAACCAGGCGTATCACGGCAATGTCGGCTTCGTTCAGCGAATCTTCATCGATGTACGCCGGATGTGGGAAGATCTGCTTCACGTTGGAGAACACGGCCGTTTCCTCGAAAAAGTTGTCAATGTTGTGGATTCCGACCGCCGTGAGCAATCGCTCCGGCCGGATCAGCTCATCCGCCAGGAAGACACAGTGCCCAGCGGTTACGAGATGACGCGGGTTGATGATTGTGGCGCCACAGATGTAGATCGGCTTTTCGCCCCGGTGCGGACTTCTGTAGTAGATTGCCGCTATCCAGGGGAACTGTCCCGGCTCGCAACGCTTCCCGTTGATTGCCAACGAAACGGAAATATCGGTCACTGCCTTGCCACAAACCCTGAAGAGACGACCTCTGTTGAACTCATCTTAATAACCTGAGAGAATAAAACTCACCTATTATTGACTGGAAGCGTCACTGGAGTCTGTTGAATCCTCGTAAGAGCATCAAACTGATTCGACACGGTTCCGATTTGCGGAACCTGACGCTCCCCGTTGATGACCCGTTGGGTAACGATGCTCGCCGTTTTGAACTTGATCTGCAGGGTGTGCGCCAAGCGGACCGTGGTCACCAACCGACCCTGGGCACGATACCCACTGCAAATGATCTTGTCGTTCAGTTTGATCATCTTCATCGATGGAATTACATCTCTCCGTGGGAAGTTTATCCGGTACTGAGCCGGCAGTCCCTTCAGGATGTCTTTGCCCGTTTGTTCACGCGTTTTGATCAGCGCTATGGAACCGTAGTTGTTCTGCAAAGTAGATTATCTTCAGGACTATTCCCAACCTAATTTGACTCGTTACTCACTTTCGTCAGTTCGGCTGCAATCGAAAGTTCCACATTGAGCTTGGCCACATCGCCGACGCGAAGATCCGGAATTTCGACGTAGCCAAATATTTCCCTCGAAGACGGATCCAGCTGATAGGTGAAGATGTTCGGACATGGTGACTGCAGGTACTGACCGTTGACTCCCAGTCCTAGAAGGCCCAAAATGTGCACACATAAGCTCACTATAGAAACTTCTAGATCGAATCCTTTGTGCTTCATTTTTGAAAATCTCAAATATCATACGTTGTGCGTGCAACGCCGGACCGTGCCAGACTAGACTTGCTAGAAACTAAAACCTTCCGCCAAAGTTAGTATTCCAAAAACTTTACCCGAAAACTGGTTTTGGCAGTCCCACGGGTGTTGGACTGTATAAATTACGGTTTCTGCATAGTTTGCGGAGGAAAATTATGTTTTTCTTAACAAATGTGGTCAACGGATTTGGTCTATCAAACTATACCCAATCAAAGTGCGAAAATTTGAATACTCTCAGCAAAGTCAACGAATTTTATTTCCTGAAGGAAAGGTCAAATGATAAAGATGTTTTTGATTGACTTTGAAGAATCTTTGAGAGATGGTTTTGTATTTTTTTTACTTGAAAAGTTGTGAGTCAGAGGTTGGGGTACATAATAAAATAATTTATTGATTTTTCAATTTAAATCATGACACTAAAATTCCTTTAAATGCTGAATCTGGCTCCACCAGTTCTATAAAATCAAGTTTTTTTTTTCAATGTTATTTTAAGATTCGTGAGTGAAGTTGATCTTTAATTTTTTTTATCTTTAAAATGCATTGGAAAGAAGAACTCTTTAAATTTCAGAAAATTTATGGATTGGAAGTTTTACTTGTTTCATGTGACTTTAACAATGTTTAAAAAAAATGACATTTTTTTAGGGGTCAACTTTGGCCGTGTTTTTTACTAACTTTCCCTGTATTTTAAGTAAAATGAAGTATGTAGTAATTTTTATATTGCCCCAGACTATGCCTATACGATTTTTTAAACAATTTAAATGATGATGGTGAAAATTTATCGCAGAAAATGTGAAAAACAAGCAAAAAATTATTAGATAGGAAAAATGTAATGATAGAAGGTGTTAGAATAGGCTAAATACTACCAAAAACAAACATAAACTAAACAAGATAAATGCAAATTATAATACTTAAAATGAAACAAGAAAAACATAAATCAAGAAAAGCAAAGTTTTTCGTAGAACAATAATTGCTCAAAATGACCTCCTAAACACGGGAAAAATAAAAATTTTCGTAAAAAAATTGGGCTGTAGAGGATTAATAAACTCTTTCCATTTATTACGTAAAATTACCTGAGGAATCTGATCAGACATTGTCAAAACGACATTTTAAAGATTCATACAACCTTTTTCAAATGTTAGGCTGGATTTAATTTTTTAAATTTTTTTTCTGTGAAAAATCAACTAATCATTTGCGTCCAAAAAAGCTTAAAACGAGTAAAATGGCTAGGAGTTAAGATTTTTTGAAAACTGTGATTTTCACGAAAATCTACGAAAATGGAAATTTTTCGGCCACCCTAAAACGGTATAGGACATTCTAATGAACGAACAAAAAATACGGGTCTAGTTATTTCACCTAGAAAACCCCCAGAACGATTTTTAGACCGATTCGAGCACTTTTGTTTAAATGAAATCAAGCCGTAATGTTAAAGGTTTCCAAATATATGCCCACCCGACCCTGTTATGTTGAATTCACGGCTTGTAACCGTTTTTGGGGGAATTATGACTGAGCGCTTCGCTCACTTCACAACGTCAACCTGACTATTATATTCTCGTTTCAAAATTTTCATTTTTAGAACACCTTAGAATCCCCATGACTCCAGGCAGTTTCAACATTAGCACAGAGCATGTGAGATTGATATTCCAACGAAATTCAGATCACCTTTTCCACGACTGCATTCAAATCATTGCTGTAACCACGCATCCTCGGACGAACAGAAAAGAGAGCGAGAGAGAGAGAGAGAGAGAGAGAGAGAGAGAGAGAGAGAGAGAGAGAGAGAGAGAGAGCGAGAGAGAGAGAGAAATACAGCATGTGCCTTGCGGCAGTTTGAGTGCCGACCACGATTTCATTTGTTTCAACTTCGTGTGCGTTCACTAACGGTCACTTCGAAAAGACGATCATGGCAGGCGCTTTTTGTATGCATTCAAGTTTCGTTGACATTGATGAAGACTTACTGAAGGCACTTTCAAAGTCGCTAAGGTTCAGCTGATGAGCATTCCCCGTTTAAGCACTGTTTTGGACAAAATACAGTAGTTGTTCGGTAACTGGGCGCTCGATAACTGCCCAGTTAAAAAGCAGACAAACGACAAAAACAAACCGAAATGACCAAGGGGTTAATGGATGCAAAAATCATTTTCAAAAAATGCAAAAACTTGTTCAAAACATTTATTTAATTTCAAGTCACAATTGAAGAAATATGAATAGTAAGCATTGTAAATAAATTTAAGTAACTTTTATTTTAATCATTCAGCAGAAAAACATTATGCATCGGTGGTCCCCTTGTAATTTTTCGTTTAGCCCAGTTAGCAAGTAGCATTCGCTGACTGGGCCACGTTCAACGGTTATAAGTACTGTATATTCTATTTCTGTAGTACACACTGTAGTACAAATTTCTACTTTGAGATTTCTATTTAAATCAGATTTTTTTCGAAATAAAACAAAATAAAAGCAATATCGATTAGTGGAAATAATTTATTGACGATTTTTTAGTCTATTCATCATTCTGAAATTCAACATTACCCAATGATGGTCCTCAGCCAAAACCGATACGGCGCAATATCGGTATAAATTCCATAACTCCTGATATTACACTGCAGCGTGCTGCCGTCCACCTGCCCCTTGGACACCAACCCACGCAAGTAGTACCGATCACCTTGCCACACCACCATCCCACTGCCGGAATCTCCGGTGCACGGGTTCGCACCCATTCCGTCGGCGCAGAACACCTTATTGTTCAGGGCCCGTCGCGTAACGGCACTGCATTGACCGCGGGACACTATCCGAGCTTGGAAAAAGCGCGGACTGCCGGAGGTTCCCTGCTCCGTAAGACCCCATCCGGCAACCACTCCGACCAGGTTGACGGCGCGGTCCAGGTTGTCGTCACCCTTCCACAGACAGATTGGGACGATGAAGGGCGTGTAGGGAAGGGTTTTCGCTAGTTTTAGGACGGCCACGTCCGCCTCGTTCTGGACGTCACTTTCCACGTAATTTGGGTGAGGGATTACAGATTGGACCCGGGAGAAGACGGCATCTTCGTCGAAAAAGTTGTCAATGTTGTGCATTCCGGCGGCCACCAGAAGTCGATGTGGTTTGATCAGTTCATCCGCCAGAAACACACAATGACCGGCGGTTAGAACGTGGTTGGCGGTTATGATGGTACTTGCGCAGATGTAGATTGGCTTCTCTCCTCGAACCAAATTTGCGATGAAAATTGGGGCAATCCATGGAAATTGACCCTTCGATGCACGTTTTCCGTTTGTTGACAGGGGGATTGTGAAATTAACAATCTTTTTCCCACAAATGCTGAAAGGTAACGACACAAATTAACACCTATGAACAAACCTTTGACCGACCAACGATTACTCATTATTAAACGGCAGCGGAGCGTGCATCTGTTGAACCTTGGGCAATAGATCAAACTGTTTCACAGCTGGCTTCACCTTTGTCGATCGATCAATAACCCGCAGGGTTTCGACACTGCTGGGCGATTTAAGCTTAGTCTTCAGGACATGCGCCAACCGGATCGCGGTCAAAACCCTTCCCTGGGCGCGTGTCCCGTTGCAGACTGACTTTCCGTTGACGCTGATCGATTTCACCGTTGGAATGATGTCCTTTCTCGGGAAAACAATCTTGTACTGCGCTGGCAGTCCCTTCTGGATATCCTTGCCGGTTTCTTCGCGAGTTTTGATCAGTGCCAGCGAGCCGAAATTATTCTACAAAAAAAGAAACAAACATTTTTACTACAAATTCAATTTGAGAACAAAATCGCACTTACGGCAGCCACCTGGGCAGCTATCGACAGCTCAACGTCCACTTTCGCAACACTACCCACGCGTAGATTTGGGATCTCGATGTATCCGTAGATCTGCTGGCTGGTCGGATCCAGCTGGTAGGTGAAAATATTCGGACAGGGCGATTGCAGCAATTGGCCGGAGATGGCACAAAACCAGAATAGCAGTGCAACTATTGTCTTCACAGTGTGGAAATGAGCGCTTGGAACGAATTTTGGAACGGCCATGCTGATCATCTTCTACACTTAAACAGAACTAAAACGATTGAGCTGCACGACTGAATTGTGGGCAAAACCAAGCCACGAACAGGTTTGACTCGAATTTGAATATCAAAACGGTCCCGCAGAGGGGATCTCGTGAGATCTTCAACGATGTAGAAACCGTTAGCTAAACTTTTAAAATATTGAAAAATATTAAAATATTGAATTTAACCTTCAACTAATTAGACGATAGCACATCAGGATCAATAAATCAAACAAGGCGTAAATCCTCATTATTCGCCCGTTTGAGATGGCTTTGTTAAGTGCCCAACCCCCCTACATTGAATTCAAATCAAAAAGTCACGTCCCGATCATCACTCGCTGTCATGTGCTGTGTATTGCAGCACACCTGGAAAGTTTGAACACGTCGTCCATACCGGGCCCACAACTGGCCATGTAATCACTGGGCACGTGTTAGAATTTTCTACGAAGCAACAAACTTTTCCACCCATATCGTACTACCGCAATGTATTCTACAATGTTGTTTTTGTGTCTCTTCCGGTTCCAGGTTACGGGTTTTTGCGGCGTTGCTGTCGCTGCTGACGATCGGGACGTGGTGGCACGTGCGCGCAGACGAGTGCGTAGGATCGAAGAGCGATCGCCACAGGACGTGGATGGAACAGTTCCGGGCGACTTCGCACAACTGGGACGGCATCCTGACCGAGGATGCACTGCACCTGATGGACAACAAAACCGAGGTGGATCTGTCCCGGCAGGGCTACCGGGAGGTCCACTGGCATTTGAGCAGCATCGTTGGGGACGGGTACGAAATCTACGAGCTGGATCTTTCCTACAACAACATTGAAGCGTTGAACGAACTGACGTTCTTGAAGTTCTACTCGCTGGAAATGCTGAATCTGTCGTACAATCGAATCATGAGCGTGGGTAATTTGACGTTCGGATCGCTGATACGGCTAATGGACCTGGATCTGTCGTACAACCTGATACATTCCATCGAGAGGGAAGCTTTCAATCGACTGTATGCGCTGGAATCGCTGAATCTGCGGGAGAATTGTCTGATCACGATAAATGAACATCAGTTTCACTTTAACGATCACCTGTCGTCTCTGCTAATGGATCACAACCAGATATCGTTCCTCCCGTCAGCCATTTTCGATTCACTCTCGATGGTGGAGGAAGTGTTTGAAATTGACCTATCATTCAACAACCTGCGTAAAATGCCCTACATCGAGGCCAAAGAAATTGGGCTGCTAAAGGTTGACAACAACCACATCAACATTCTGTTCGTCAATCGAACATACAACGTACGAGCGCTGGAAGCGCATCACAATGACATCCAGGATGCCGATTTGTTCCAGTTTGGCTCCGCTGAACACATCGACCTGTCGCACAACCATTTGGACAACATTGTTGGTCTTCATGAAATGGGTCAGCTCGAGTATCTGGATCTTTCATCCAACAACGTTTCCAAGTTCGACTACAACCTCAAATATTCCATCCAGAACATTCCAACCCTCGCTACACTCCGCCTGCAAAACTGCAGTCTCAACGAACACAACATGGAAGGTCTACTCAAATCCGACTCCGTCCTAAACCTTGACCTGTCCCAGAACGATTTCGTCCGACTCAACATTTCCCACCTCTCGAAACTAAAAACCCTCCAGTACATGAGCCTAAACTTCAACTACCTGCAAGAACTGATCGACTACGAACACATGTCCCACAACTTCCCGTACCTCGAAATGATATCCCTGTCCTTCAATCGCTGGAACTGCTCCTACTTCGACAAGCTCTACGCGTATCTCAACAGCACCCACATTACGACCACCACCGACCCACGGGACTGCTACATCAACGGCAGCCACGTGGCCGACTCGGACATCAACGAAAACTTCGAGCCCGAGTACACGCTGAACCAGGTCAAGCGCGACATGAACGTGGTCAAGAACCTGGGCCGCAGCATGACGTACTTTATGTACGGCCTGTACTACAACATGCGTGGCCTCAACAACCACACCCAGTTCCTGCTGCTCCGGAGTGACCGCAAGATCCAGGCCATGCAGGCGGAAATGGGCCACCTAGTCGGCATGGTAGCCTTCCTGGTGGCCATCTTTGCCGTTGTCCTGCTGCTGGCGCTCGCCTTCGGGCTGCATTTGGGCTACAAAAAGTGGCGCCGAAATCAGTCGGTGAAGGTCGTCACGTACAGCAAGCGGGGCAACGAGTTCAGCAACGGCGTTACCGTCAACGAAGTCATCAGCGATAATGTCTGACGTGTCGCGAAACATGTACCAAAATGTAAAGAATTTCCTAGTTTTAAACTGTAACTGTATATTGGAATAAACTTAATCTTAAATTTAATTCTGCATGATCAATGGATGACAGCACGAGAAGCCTAACGCGAGGCGTATTTTATTTTTTCCCGACGAGTGTAATCAAAAACGATGCAAAGCTCACATGATAGCAACTAATAAATTTAAACAGATTCAGTAGTTACACGCGTGAGAACAGAATAATAATCGATTGTGATCAATTTAATCATCACACTTGATTCGTTAAGGTTGCAGCAGAAAGTGTGGAAGCATTTTTGTTTCTTCCAAGATATTCAAAATCATTGAAAATCACTGTTTTGCCTTCCTCACCTCAATGAGGAAAGGCTATAAAATCACTCGAAAAATGAACTTCTTTATTTGATCTCGTAGACCCACCTTCGCGTATACCTATCGGCAAAAAACACATATTTTTTCAAAAAAAAACTTTATAATTTTAAAAGAAACAAAGGTCTAATCCTTAATTGATAAAAAAAGTTTTTGCGGCATTTCATAAAAATCAAATAGTAGTTTATGTGTTGAAAAAAGCAAGTTTTGCAACGAGTTCCACACAACATTTTTTCTAATTCCGAAAAATAGCCTTTGAGTGGAATTATAGGTCAAATGTTCATGTATTTTGTCAATAAACCGTTAAAATAAAAACAAATGTTTAAAAGTATTAATGTTGGAAACAAGTGCTGAAAAGTTCAACTTTTCAGCATCCATTTCAGTGCTGAAAAATAGAACTTTTAAGCATTTATTTTGAAAAGTGTTACACTCAACCCCCGGTGGTTGGTCACTTTTTCGTTTGACACTTTTTTAGTCATTTTTTACACGGCGCTAACGCACACTATCAAAACACACGTTTGATAGTGAGTGTGAACTCCGTGTAAAAGAGGTATCAAACTAAAAAGTGATCCCGTTCGTTTGACAACAGTCGGTGTCAAACCATCGGAGTTTGGGTGTAGTAATCCAGCTGCGTGTAAAATGCCTGGGTGTAAACAAAATGGTGCATTATTTTATGAAATTCTATGTAATATTACACACTAAAAAATGTAGCAGTATGGCTACCAAACATACCTGACCGGAATTTCAAGCTCATATATGCGTTTATCCTTTCTGCTCTTCATCGGTTTGTTGGCCGAGCGGGCTAAGGCGCCTGTCCTTACTGATGATGCTGGGTTTGAATCTCGTCGGTTGCAACTTTTTTTCGTGTTTACAAAAATTGTACATGCAGTGCGTAATATTAACCCTCCATCGCCCATGGTTGCACCAGAGCACCACTAATTTTTCACTTCAAATTTAAATTTCTCGAACACTAATTAATAACATGATCTCATTCTCACGGATAGTGTTATTTAAGATGTTTATTGCCTACAATTCAAATTCCATCCAATTTGGTCAATTGAGTAGAAAATGGCAAGGAAAATCGTAAAAAATCTCGATTTTGTTCTGGGCGGGAAGGGGTTAAATATATTTGTTGACGAAGGTAATGTGCATGCTTTTGCATGCACTTTACCAAACGTTTTTTTTTTTTTTTTGCTGTGTATCTTTTAATGGCTTTTTAACAGTTCTATTCATTCAACAAAAAAGCAACAAAATAATAAATATATTGAGAAAAACAAAGTTGAAACAGCTGTCCTAATTGGGTACTAAAGTCCTATGTCAATTTTTATGTACAACGGTAAAAAACACGATTAAAAACCATTTCTGATCACTTTTTTTCCTTTTAATACAAAATTTTTTTTTGACAAGACAACATTTTTTCGATGGATCAACTATGGTCCCCTTGGAACGAGCTGTCAAGTAGGAGCTTTTCTGTCAAGAAGGACCGCGAGGTTAATTTTTCAAAATTGATTTAAAAATCCATTTTAAACTCTTTGTGCTCGTACAAAGGGTCATTGTACTCAGAAAAATAAGCTTTATCGCTGTAAACAATAATATCAGCAATCTAAGCTCCATTTTAGGACCCAATTCAACGATTTGCCCTGTTTAAATTGATAGCTCTGACGGTTGGTGCGAGGAATATTATAATGCTAGCAAAAAATAAATCATTATCAAACAAATTAAATTATTTTTTATTATTAAACCGTTAATTAGATTAATTAGTAAATAGACATAATAACACAGCTGGACATTTTTGAAATCTATGTCAGTAAAAGCTTTAGTTTTGTCAAGTTATGTTAGATTTGGGCGCCCTTCACACGCTCCAATCAAAAGAATTGACTTTTTAAAAGTGAATATCCGGCGAAATAAAATAAAATTATGATTTTCGGGAAAAAATGCTATAAAATCATTTTAATCAATCATGCGCACACAGGTGTATGTATGCGCTATGAAGGTTAAATATTTAACGTTTATGTTAGTTTTGATAAACTTTTAATAAACTAAAATAGAGAAATAAACGGAAACTATGATGTTGATGTATGTATGATGACCATTTAATATTCTCAGTATCATCGTAGCTGATTAAAAATCAAAATGATTCAGAAAACTATAGTATTTTTGACATTCTCCGGGAACTACCACTCCTTCCGTGACCCCCATAACCACGCATGACTCCAAGGGAAACGACCAATCGTTCGCAAGAAAGCTAGGATTTCCCCAGCTAGCTGGACATTTTCTGCACTTTTATTGTCCCAACCAAACAGGTTTGGTCTCGGCTCATCAATCTATCGCGCGCGCCAACTTAAGTCGCACGACGACGGCGCCTCACTAAGCCATCTAGGATCGGATCGAAAATCGCCGGAGAGTGAGAGCGCGAACTCCGGATCAGCTGCACTCTAGGAGGAGCGATCGCGAGAGAATCGCTTAGCGACGCTCAACGCCCGTCGACTTGAGTTAGTGAACGCGTAGATCTGCTTGCGTGAGGATCGTTTCAAAGTTGTCGGGTGTTGGGCGTCGTACATTGGAAGCGTCGCGGGTGTGGGTTACATCTTTGCATACGAGGGAGATTAAACGCGCGTGGGAGAGAGAGAGATGCTGCTACACCTGTGAACTTGAATTGGAGGAACAATAATTAAGAAAAATGTTGATTGGATCAGCGTTCACATGCTATGCTTAATTAGCGTATATGGAGATAGTGTAACACGACACGGTTGGATTGGCTTGCGGTTTGGCGGACTGCTCAGGCCTTCGGGACCTGCGAATTGTTTGGATAAACAGACGTCCCCGGGTGGGGAAGAAGCATCCGCTACCAACTAAACCGGTTCCTCAACAACAACAACAAAACGGTCATCTTGAGTGAGGAGCTTGGCTAGGACAAAAACTTCTCCGAAAGTTCCAGGAAATAGCACAATGAGTCAATATCTAAAGAGTCGCAGCCCAGTAGCAGATTCCCTGTGCTTCGTCATTTGGCTTATCGTACTACATGTTGCCCACTGTCAGTATCTGCAGTCTCCGTGTCCGGACACCTTTACCTACCAGGCGGACCCCAGCACAAACCAAATCTTTGGCTACATCGAGATCAACAACATCCAGGTCGGCCAGGTGGCAAAACTCAACGTTGATCTGTCCATCGGAACGCAGCTTCCGTCGGTGAGTTGTTAAGATCTACGCATTGCACAAACATAAGCTACGAATTCGCAGTACTAACAAAACAGAAAAAAAAATCCCCTGATTAACAAGACGAATGACTGTTGGAGGGGATATTTTGCTTTATCTCTACAAATGGACGGAAAATCCACTGTACGTAACGTAGAACATTTAAGTTGACCTAGCAATCAAATGCTGATAACGCCAAGAATGGTAGATTCTTAAGAGTTCATTCTCGTTATCAAATTCTGACTAAAGACGTTATTTCAAATTGAACCTTCACGATTTACGCCTCAACATTACCAAATATACCATGGAGACGCAAGGTATTTAAACCAAACGACGTTAACCAAACCCAAAATAAATGCAAATTAAACAAAGATGGCACTCTTAAATCACACCGGTTGACAAAAATCTGCGCAGAACCGGTTCTCCTTAACAGTAGCCTTGGGGAAGGTTTAGCAGACAAATATTCAACAAATAAAATTTTCCTGTCCAGCTTCCAGAACCGGTTTTGCACTCGACCAAGAACCAAAGCATCTTCTTCATTTATTTAATCACACTCCTCATGCCACGAGTCACTTGAAACTGAATTTTATATTTTCAGCAAAATGTCGGTTCCATCACGCTGATCAAATCCCGTGAAGCCACGTTCAACGACATTGTCCGCGGAGAACCGGCCCAGTATCGGGTAAACTTCCCGCTACAGAACATTCTTCCCACCGTCCTGAACATCGCCCTCAACGGACAGACCATCTGCACAGGCCATCGTGCCCAGGGCAGGATTGTAACAACTATAAACTTGGAGCACACGTTGTACACCCAACTCGCCAACAATGGTCAAAACGGCGGGGGATTCCAAATGTTCCCACAACGTCCTATTTACCAACCTCAACCTCAATCCCAACCCCAGCAGCCATTCCCAGCACAAACGAGACCAACCTGGAACAACGAGCCGCAAACCACTCCTCCGCGGGTCGTACAACCCCGGCCAACGCAACCACAACGTCCCCGAACGACGCAAGCGTTCCGACCACAACCCGTCGCCACGACCGATACACCACCGGCCCAGCAATCATCGGGCAGCTTGTAAGTTTCAAAACCATGTTTTGATCCCAAAACCTCCATTCTAATCCCTTGCTTTCATCAACAGCACATGTGGTCGTCCCTCGAGTGCGTTCCTGAACCGCCTCACAATCAACGGGGAGCTTGTGGAAAAGGGTCAGTTCCCGTGGATAGTGCCCCTGTTCGATCAGATCCAACCGCGCAATCCCAAGTACACTTGCGGCAGCACGATCATCACCAATCGGTACCTCATCACGGCCGCTCACTGCGTGTACGAAATCGACGAATTCATACGGCCCGAGCGTCTGATAGCGGTGCCCGGGATGTACAACAAGGACAACTTCTTCGACGAGAACGCCAAGATCGTCAACATTGAGAAGATCATCCCGAACGACGAGTACGTCCAGGAAGACGACCTGAACGATGCGGACGTAGCCGTGCTACGGATGGCGATCACCCTGACCTTTACCGACTTCATCATCCCGGTGTGCCCGTGGCAGGGAGAAAACGATCTGAGCAAAATCGTCGGACAGCAAGGTCTGGTGGCCGGCTGGGGTGTAACGGAACTGGGCAGCACGACATCCACGCCAACCTACATCAAGTCGAAGATCGTGGATAAGCGCCAGTGCGTCAACAACCTGCAGCGGATGTACTCGAGCAATGCGAGGATATTCTGCGGCGACGGGGAAGGTTCCGTACCGTGCAACGGGGATTCCGGCAGCGGGCTAGTCATCAAGCGGGGCAATCAGTACTACCTGCGGGGGGTCGTTTCCAAGGGTCTGGTGGATCCAAACACGCTCAAGTGTGACGCCAGCAAGTACGCGATCTACACCGATATTGCGCTGTTCCGATTCTGGCTACGGCAAGTTACGCAGAACTAGTCCAGTGCGATTTGAAGGAGAATTACCGAACAAGACTTTCCGCTGCAATCTCGTGTAAGACACTCTGCTGTTTTCCGGTTGGCACTTTTCAATGTAAGCTTAACTTATTAGATCGAATAAACCAATATTATTTACAATTCTGGCCCAGTGTTGTAAATGAGTGAAAAAAGTATCATTTGATGGTTCGAGACTTGGGCTGCATGGTTGGTGTTGGTGTTCGTGCTCGGTGTGCCTTCGGTAGATGCTGGTCGTGGCCACACGGGTAACCGGCGTAATCGTCATAGTCGATGATCGCGCGCTTCGCGCTCCAGAGGTCCGGGCGAGATTTCGTGGCAAAAACGACCGGTGCGACACAGTCGAGCGCATTCGGCCGATGGCGATGACGAGCCTTCAATCGAACACCTTCGCCTGCCAGCTCCGACTCTACGGAAACCACCGCGACTTCGTGGCCTCCTCTGCCCGCCTACAGTAGAGAAGATAAGAAGGTGGTTAGGTAAGTTTTGAAAAAGTTGGATTTTGAATGTTTGATAAACTTACGCCACTGCTGCTGGTGGCTCATCGATTCTGCCGCTGACTTGGGCTGCATGGTTGGTGTTGGTGTTCGTGCTCGGTTTGCCTTCGGTAGATGCTGGTCGTGGCCGCACTGGTAACCAGCGTAATCGTCGTAGTCGATGAACGCGCGCTTCGCGCTCCAGAGGTCCGAGCGGGTTGGCAAATTCGTCGTTGTCAATGGTCTGTTGAACGGGAGTGGCCAGCTGTTGATTTTGTACGACGTAAGACAAGTACACGGAGGATGATATTGATCTTTTTGTGAAAATCAACTGCCTATCCGCAAAGAAAGTGTTTGCGCCGTCCTTGTTCTTCGATAAACACAAATTTGTCAGATTGTCTGCAGCTAGTGTGGTAATCCACCAGTACGGCTTTCATTTGGCGACGCGACGGACTACAGCGAGGTCCAGAAAACGCTGCTGAGGCCAGCACAGACCGATCGAGCCAGAGCCGCCGACAATGTCGCCATCTCGGACATTGTTGTTCAGTTGAAAAAGCGTTTCAGTCAGCATTTCAAAGCGCTCAAAATCATAATGAACCAACAGATGAATAGTGTTTTTGTGTTTGGAAAGGGGTAGTGATATTGACAAAGAATTTTACAATTCAGCCAACTATACTTACGGTTACTGTTGGCGCCCAGGAATCCTGCCGGGACCGGCGTATAGGCCCCTCCAATGACCTGGCCTTCTGCACGCAGCAGGCGACGACGTCCCAAATGAAGTCAGGCAGGCCACGTACAACTCGAACGCCGAATGCATATCCGTCGCTCCACGCGGACAAGCGTCTCCAGTCGCGGACTTCCGGGACACGCGTGTCGGCACGGACGGAGTAGTGAAACCCACCCAGAACGATTTCTAAAAAAGTAAAGAGAAAATGTGTTAGAGGAACTACCCTGCCACAAAAAAAAAACAAACAGGTTGCACTTTTTCGTGTTTGACAGTTTGCCAAACCAGAAAACTTGTTTGCGGCAAACTCGCAAACAAGGCTCAACGCACAACAGATGCATAGTGTGTTTGTGTTTGGAAAGGGGGGTGATATGAACAAAGAATTTTACAATTCAGCCAACTATACTTACGGTTACTGTTGGCACCTAGGAATCCTGCCGGGACCGGCGTATAGGCCCCTCCGATGACTTGGGTTTCTGCACGCAGGCGACGACGTCCCAAATGAAGTTCTGCCACGTACAACTCGAGACCAGCGTGTCGGCACCAACGGCGTATTGAAACGATTGAAACCCGCCCATAACGATTGCTAAAAAAGTTAAGAGAAAATGTGTGAGACGAATTACCCTACCACAAACAAACAAGTTGCGCTTTTTCGTGTTTGACGCAAACAGGGCACAATGTAATGCAGTAAAGTTGTGATATGTGGATACCCCCGACACGGACATCAATACAGAACATACACACCTAGTAAACTAATACTGTAAAGTAACACCCAAACGGTTTAGTGAACAAATATAAACAAAAAAGTGACTGATTCCTCTTGAGAGTTTCCGACGATCCTTCTTTCTTCCAGCACGAAGATTACAGGAGGTAATGTAAAGCGCTGCTAAGAAGACCTCAAAATGACGGAGATGCGAGATTTGCACTGCACAGTTCAGGAAAATTTAGCGATTTCTATTTTCAGGATTTCGACGAAAAAAAAACTCTCGCCAATTGGTCCGCGAATACTGTCCACCAGCAATAATCCGGCACCCCAGAACTTGTCCTCCCCCCTGCTGCTGACCCACCATTTTAAAAAGTTACTTTCAACCATTCCAAATGGAACAGGAGAAAGGAAAACCGATAAAAATCAGAATTTTGATATGAAATTCCACTTTTTAGTAAACTTACCTTACCGAACGTACTCCAACAAAAAAAAGACGCGGTCTAAAATGTCCAAACTGGACTGAAATTCAGAAATTCGAAAAAAACACAAGGGAACGAAACAAAGCGCGACTTTCCATGCGAGGCTTTCCAAAGATTGTGACCAAATGAACGTCACTTGCAGAAAGGGTTCATCCCGTTTATCGAACCAGTCATTCAAACCGTATGCGTTACTTGCGTAACGCCTACGGGGCGCCACCTACTTTTCAACATTGACAGTTCAATAGGGCCGGCTCTTGAGCGCAATGTTAATTAATAATTGGGTTGTAAAATTAGGCTTAAATTGCTTTTACTTTTGTTCACAACGATAAAGCTTATTTTTCTAGGTCTATTCCTGTTATTAAAAACGTTACTTAATCCACCTTAAGGTGGTTGGTGCCTTCCTCACATTCATAAAGTCAATTTATTCAGTAAAAATAGTAACAGTCCCCCTTAACATATTGAACAAATCTGGAGTTTTTTTTTTTAAAGGTCCAATAAACCAAATTTCCAGTTTTTGCTTTTTTGGTGTTTTTGAAACCGCCTTGAGTCAGGGGTATTAAAAAACACCCAAAAAGCAAAAACTGAAAATTTGGTTTTTGGTCTCCAGAAATCAACTTTATTACTCTTTTCTTTTGATAGGGTTCGCAGACCTTCAATATTTCTGGCTCTACGGCAAGGTCTGATAAAAAAAACCTATCCAACGATAGTTCGCATGGAAGATTCAGACAATATTTCTATCACAATATCTGAAATCCGGCCTCCAAAAAGTATAAATAACACTTCAGTCAGGGGTGACCAAAGTATGGCACGCGGGCCAAACGTGGCCCGCAAGGTATTTTTTTGTGGCCCGCGGATCATTACAATGAATGATCATGAAAAATGGTCCTTTGACCATTTGTAAAGTGATTTTATATTTTATTGAAATGAAGGTATTTTAAACATTTGTATTCCTTGTTTTTTGTTAAATGACAATTTTCTGATTGAAATGTTGAGACTTTTTTCAATAAATATATGCAGAGGCAACGATTTTCACGATTTTTACGCTCAATTTAAAGACATGTGTACCAAATCGATGTCACTGGAATATTTCGTCGCAGGCTCAACCGATTTTGGCCGGAATGGTTTTAATCGATCCGTCTTAACGTCCCCTAAGTTGCAATTTAAATCCATGCAGTTTTATCATGTATTTAAAAAGTTATGTTAAAAAACCGTTTCATATTAAGTTAAAATTATGGTAAAAAGAGTGTTTTTTTTTTCATGAAACCCTCACATGTTACATATTTTTAGAAAGCATATAAGAAGACCTTTTAGGTGGAGTAGGAATTTCCAAGATCTGACTTACCTATAGGGCAGCGAATGACCAAGAAGGTTAAAGCTGCCAGAAAAAAATAAATTAACAACAACAACAACGACTTACCTATATTAAATTACAAGCGTTTTAAAAAATGGTCTGAATTCACATAACCTCAACTGGTCGGGTCTGATCGCCACGAAAAAGCCGTGTAGAGGGATGCCATTTTCCTCAAAGGCCGTGTCTGTATAATCTTGACAAAAAGTCTGTAGGTAGTCTGTTTTTTTACTCATCACTTATTTTTATAAGGACCTCTTACCCAGTCAACTCAATCGGAATTTTGAAACGGAATCCAATTCGAATCGTTTCCGTATTCCGTTTCAAACGCAACAACCGGTACGTACACGGAATCGGTTGTTGCGTTTGAAACGGAATACGTAAACGATTCGAATTGAATTCCGTTTCATGATTCCGATTGAGTTAACTGGGTAGGTGCTGCGAACGTTAGGGGAGATTCATAAACATGTGGACACTTTAGGGGGGTTGTAATCACTTTAAATGAGAGGAAGGCATCAACCACCTATAGGTGGATATCTAAACGTTTTTTTTTTTTTTCAAATATCTGTTATTTTTTAAACACAATACATTTTGTTTCATTAAAAATTACAAAATCACAGTTTTTTTAGTTATGTTGATTTTATTATTTAAGATATTTGAAAAGAATGGTATTTAGATGAATGTTCTTTTTTAATCATTGAAATCTTAAAATATCTTAAGTAAATAATAAAATCAACATAAACATAAAAAACTGTGATATTATTTTTTTATAAAATAAAATTACGAAAGTGTTCAAAATAATAGATTGTTTTTTGTACATCTGGCCCGCAAGCTCATTTGGGCTTCAAATTTGGCCCAGGATCCAAAAACTTTGAGCACCAATGAATTAAGTGTTAATAATTTTTGATAGGTTTGTCAGATTCTAGATGTTATAGCCTTATTTGAAAGGTCTTTTGATTTTCTAACTAACGATGGGTCGCTGAGGTTTGTGACAGCCAGCCCGGGAGCATGTTGACAGCCCCCATACAAACTGAGCGTACCCCTTTTTGTGGGCCCAGTGGGCCTAAGATGGTGGCCTTCGATATTATCTAGCAAAACTTTTGAAAATGGCGAATAGTTCAAATAAAAATAGTTTTTGACTTCTTTCGGTTTGCAACGAAAAATAAGCAGTTTGGAATCATTTTCTTAAAAATCTTGTTCAGAGATACGCCACGTTCAAATATTAGTCTAGAACAGTTGAAGTGAGCGTGCCGCGAAAGCCGTCACGAAAAACAAGTTTCCCATGCAAATTTTGAGATGCGTTTTTAATAGACGGACTCTGAAATTCCCAAAATCATTGGACGTAATATTTGAACAAACCCCTATGTTTTACTTCCGTCTGTGAATTACCATAATCTAACAGAACATATCGGGTTTGGTCGCCAAACTCATGCGAAGATCCTGAACTATAGCAAACCAGACGTCAAATTCATTGTGTGTGAAGTGATCAGTGCGAGAAGATCACTCCTTCTAGAATACCTTTAAATTCTGTAGTGTTCATTTTAAGTAGTGTTTTTTAAGCTGCACTCTTCTATGGCACAGCCATCGTCAATAAAAAGATATTTTCTAGGTATAGCAGTCTATTTTCTGGTACTGAAACTAGCACAATCTCAAAAGTCGCCATGTCCAAACATATTTACCTACACGATTTACCCAGGCACCGATCAGGTGGTGGGCTTCTTGAAAATTCGCAACATACAGGTTGGCCAGGTGGCCCAGATCAACCTTCTCATGACCATCCAGGCGAAACTTCCGACGGTAAGTTTCATCGTCGTCAATGCCATCTACCACCGAAATATCACTCCACGGTTGAACTTTGATCAGTTGAGTGTGAGACTCGATTATGTCCGAAAAAAATCCCCGTTTTGAATCTTCTCGAAAAGTCAAACCGGAATATTTTTAATATATGTAGATGATAGAAATTGATCTCAACCTATACGCGATTTCAAAACGCGGTTAAGCATTTCATTCTGGAATAGTCTACAACAGATCATGAATTATTTATCACTACTTATTCAACAGAAAAATGTCGGATCCATCTTCCTCATCAAGTCCCGCGAAGCAACGTTCAACGACATCGTTCGCGGTGAGCCCGCCAAATTCCTGGTCAACTTCCCCCTGAAAAACATCTTGCCAACGGTGGTGGGTATCAAGCTCAACGGACGAACCATTTGCCAGGGCCGCAGTACGATCAAACGGAGAGGAACCGTAACGACCATCAACCTGGAGCACAAGTTGTTTACTCAGCTAGCTTCCCCGAAGGTGTCCAAAACGGCAGTCGTACCGTACAAGCCACGTACTGTCACGCTGAACAGCTTGGCTCGTCAACCACAGTCTTCTACAAGTAAAAAGACTAAGTCACGAGCGAAACCTAAAACATCGTCAACTTCTTCAGTTAGGCGGGTTGTTCAAAGCAGACCTACAACTCCGCGACCGAAATTCTACTCGAATGTCGTGAAGTCACCGACTACCTCTAGCTTGTATGTTCTGTAATCCATAAAAACTGTTGAATCTCACTCACATTTCGTTCCACTTCCAGCACTTGTGGCCGAGCGTCGAGCGCATATCTCAACAAACTCTCGATCAACGGCCTAACCGTGGACAAGGGCCAATTCCCATGGATCGTGCCACTGTTTGATCGAACCCACCCTCGATCACCGCAGTTCTTCTGCGGCAGCACGATCATCTCGGACCGGTTCCTCATCACGGCGGCTCACTGCGTGTTCGACGGAGAGGAATTCTTCCAAGCTCAGCGGATCATGGCAGTGCCGGGCATGTACAACATCGACAACTTCTTCGACGACCACGCTCAAATTGTCGACATTGACCGGATCATCCCGAACGAGGAGTACATCCACGAGGACGACACTAACGACGCGGACATTGCCGTGCTACGGCTGAAGAGTACGCTGGAGTTTACCGAGTACATCATTCCGATTTGTCCCTGGCAGGGAGAGAACGACCTGCAGAAGATCGTCGGCCAGGAAGGAATCGTAGCCGGCTGGGGACTGACTCAATTTGGGGCCGCATCGACAAATCCGACCTACGTTAGGTCGCGGGTAGTCGACCGATGGAGTTGCATTCGGAACCTCAACCGGATGTATCCGAAGTACGCGAGGATCTTCTGCGGTGACGGAGAGGGATCGGTGCCGTGCAACGGAGATTCCGGAAGTGGGTTGGTGATCAAGCGGGGTAATCAGTACTACCTGCGAGGGGTGGTGTCGAAAGGACTGCTGGATCCGAACACGCTCAAGTGTGACGCGAAAAAGTTTGCCATTTTTACCGATATAGCACCCTTTCGGTTCTGGCTGAGGTCAGTTACGAAAGGATAATATGCAGTCCCATTTGGCCAGGTTTATTTACAAATAAATATAAAAAACATTGACTTCCGTTTTTAATTTCCTTGTCTTTTTTCGATTCGTTGTGCTCAACCATGACTCCAAAAATGCTCCAGAGATCTGAGAGATCTGGAAATTCGTAATCCAAGATGGCGGCCAATATGGCGGCGATGGACTACTAAGAATATTTATTTGGTGACGAAATAAACAATCAAATACCATTTCACTGCTTAACGAGCCCGTTGATCTCATAGTTTGACTTTGAAAATGAAATAAAAATCCAGATATTGCTTTTATCGAAATATCTGTGCTCCGATGTCTAGAAGGTGTAAAACGAGCTTAATTGCTTATAACTTTTGATAGGGTAATCAGATCTTCGATGTTTTAGGCTCATCCCACTTTGTTTACACTTTGTTACAAATCAGGAAGCTGTTCAAGCACAAGCATGACTTTTCCTTACTGATAAATGAGCTGTTTTATGTTTAGTTGTTTGTGTTTCATTTTGGCTAGTTTTTGATATTTTTTGCTGGATAATTGTGTTTGTGTTAATCAAATCAAGATTAAGATAGCTTCTGGCTGGATATAACCGCATCGACACCATAAACAATTTCAATTCATAATTATAAAAAATTACGATCTCGCCTTCAACTTTGTAAAGATTTCTTAACATCAACTTCAGGTCCTCAAAAGCCAAAAAAACATTCTTGAACAAATAAACTTTTTTTTTAAATGATCGATGACAATACTCTCTACTTCTAGCGAACATTAAATTGGTTCCACTTTGACAGTTCAAAATTGAGGCCATTTTGCGAACCACTATTCAGCACCCAGGGTATACGTGAAGGTGGGTCTACATTCTACAAGGTCGAATTAAGAAGTTAATTTCTCGAGTGATTTTCAGCCTTTCCTCAGTAAGGTGAGGAAGGCAAAAAGAAATGAAGAGAATAATAGCATTTTTTCCATGCAAGTAAGCAAGTAAAGTAAATTATAAAGCCATCAGAATCACGTGCATCAAAATCAGTGCTAGATTTAGGACCGAATGGTTTAACTCCAAAGTTTGTTTTGAAATAAGTGTGGTTCAGTGCAGTCAAACCTATAAAAATTAGAGAGCCTGGACCAGCTCCAGGCTCTCTAATAAAAATGTCCAAAAAATATATAGGTAATTATCCACCAACTCACACAAGCTCGAAAAAAGTTTCCCCGACACCTCTTCAATTTAGTAAACCTTTGTCTTTATGGGTAATTTCTGTCTCTGATCACGCATCCGTGCTCCATTTTTGACATCTCGTGACGGAGTGGTGGTACAACCCCGTTTAGTTTTGATTATTCGAAAAGACGTGTTTTTTTTTCAAATTTGCAGTCTAAAATGGTGGCGGTTTGGAATTTTGGTGTCTTTGGGACTTTAATGTAAAATTGGACGCCCAATTTGTTTCAATTAGATCGCGATAGTTCGCAACGGTTACAAGCAACCCCCTTATGTTTATACATCATTTTGTAATTGTCTGCTCAACAACTTTGTAGAACATTGCGATACTGTCAAAAATAACTCTGCAAAGTTAGAAAAAAAAACACAAAATTTTAATATGACAACATTTTGTTCTGTATGAAAAAAGATGCATAATTTACTATTGGGCGTTGCTGAAAAAAATCTAAATGTGCTACTAAAATAAGCATGATGCAGTATGAAATGAACAATATGCGACAATATATAAAAGATCAACTTTATTCTGATATAAATATAAAACATAAAAATATAAAAACATTGAAGACTCTTGTTCAAAAACAAGGTATAATGGAATTATTTACTTATATTTTCTTAAATTATTAATTTTTCTGTAATTGATCAATTAAACCAAAATCTTGCATCAATTAATCATCCAACGATCAGAGTGTTTGCGGAAATATTATCTGCAAACACAATGATCATTCCCTACCTCAGGGGAAAATACCAATTCTCGGCAATCTTCGGCATATGGAAAGTTTGTTGCTTGAATAAAGCTCCAAAATAACTCTTTAGGTGATAAACTTGAAACTGGAAACGGATTTTTTTGTTAATTTAATCCTTAATATTTGTTTCAAATACATAATAACATGAACTAGCAACCACAGAAGTACGCTGAAAGGTATAAAATGTGTATGCCGATAATAGAAATTGCGTGGACAACTGGGCATTCTCGTCAGACGAGAATAGACTTTTTAAATATTTTTGTAAAATGCTTGTTAAAGAAATACAAACATTTTTTGGTGAAAGTCAAATTAAACAGAAATGTTCTAAGAATGCTGCTCTTCTGGTTGGTGTACTTGGCTTTAGTAAATTTCAAGGAATGCTCCGGCATCACACCACCGCCTAATGTGATGAGAATGGGTATATTTCCCATTAGTGCACCACTACTTAATCGCGCTTAGTTTGGGGAAGACATTTTATTATTTCAACAACATTTACTAATGAGATTCCAAAAGTAAGAGAGCGGGTTCTCAAGTCAAGCTGTTCCACAGCACCGTCCCACGACACTTGTTCACTCCCCAGTACGAGAGTAAACTTGTAGCAGTGAGGATCGTTGCTAAATTAATCTCATGTGTCGTGTAATTGCTGAGAAATTCCAGGTTGAAAACAACACTTTGTTGTAATTAATAAGACTTGTATGGAGCGATAATCGTGGAACAAGGTCGTGAAATTCGTGAATTATGAATATCACAAAACATGGCAGTTGCTCGTTACCGGAAGTATTGATAACAAATCATTCCCAAAATAAAGTTGAAGAGCCCATAATGACGACAGTACTTGAAGCTTGAAGCCCGGCTCGTATAATGACGCGCAAAAGCACTTGCTGCGGCACGATCCTCATAATTCACTTGATCGTGCTGGCTGTACCGTGTCACTCGCAGCAGTCACCCTGTCCGGACATATTTTCCTACCGGGTAGATCGAGCCACCGGCCAAGTTTTTGGCTTCGTCGAGATCCGCAACATCCTAGTGGGACAGACAGCTAAGCTAAACGTGAATTTGTTTATTGCTGCTCAGCTACCGCCGGTAAGGAGTTTAAGTTACACCTTCTCACTAAGCACACAAAAACGTGCTATTTTAAGTATAGTTTTTGCTTCAAGCGAATAAAGCGGTTTAGGTTTAAGTGCATTTCTGCAATGCAAAAAAAGGGGGAATCCCCCCGGATACAATAAATTTCCCTTTTTCAAATTAAACAAGAGAAATCACGTGTTTAATTGTGTCGTGTCTCTTTCAGAATAATGTCGGATCTATAAATCTCATCAAATCCGAAGGTTCTACCTTCAACGACATCGTTCGTGGTCAACCGGCACAGTATCGTGTCAACTTTCCTCTCCAGAACATTCTTCCGACGGTGGTGAGCGTCACCCTGAACGGACAAACCATATGCAGTGGTCATCCGCCAAACTGGAACGGACCAAGTACTACAATCTTCTTGGATCACACGCTCTGCACTTTGCTGGGATCGCCGAACGATCTTCAGTCTCGGTGTCACGCCCAAAGCAATCAAGTGTATCAAACCGTTCCAACTGGTCTTGGAAATCGCTACCCGGTTGATAATACACCGGTGCATCAAATAGAGCACGAGGTACGATTCCAGTCTGATGTCGAACCACAGCACGTGTATCGACCTCCAGATAATACTCCAAACTATCAACCTCATCCGGTAGAACCTATACAACCACAGCCAAGACCATCGTGGTCATTCCATCAGCAGACTGCACCTCCACCACGGGTCATACACCCACGTCCACAAAGTATTTATACAGAACCTGCTACAACAACGGCTACACCACCTCCACCGTCACCATTACCTCCTGTAGTTCCTTCTACCAGATAGTAAGTTCTTTAGGTCATCCCAATTGATCACACTATCCTCACACTATCTCTCAATCTCCCCCCCAGCCCATGCGGTCGAGTATCGAGCGCCTTCCTGAACCGCCTCGCCATCAAGGGCGAACTGGTCAGCAAGGGTCAGTTCCCGTGGATCGTACCGCTGTTCGACCGAAGTCACCCCCAGAACCCTATGTACATCTGCGGCAGTACGATCATCACCAACCGGTACCTCCTCACCGCAGCTCACTGCGTGTTCGACCTGGACGAAGTTTTTCGACCACAGCGAGTGCTGGCCGTGCCCGGGATGTACAACGTGGACAATTTTTTCGACGAAAACGCCCTAATCATGGACGTTGACCAGATCGTGCCCCACGACGACTACATCCCGGACGATGACACAAACGACGCGGACGTGGCCGCGCTGCGAATGAAGAACGCCCTCGAGTTCACCGACTACATCATCCCGATTTGCACCTGGCAGGGCGAGAACGACGTGTCGAGGATCGTCGGACAGGAGGGCTTCGTGGCCGGGTGGGGACACACGGAAACGGGTTCCACCGCAGTTCCGATGTTCGTGCGGACCACGGTCGTCGACCGGAAGCAGTGCAACGCGCAGCTGCAGCGGAACTATCAGTCGCATGCGCGGGTGTTCTGCGGCGATGGTCATGGAACGGTACCGTGCAATGGGGATTCTGGCAGCGGAATGATCATCCGGAGGGGTAACCAGTACTTTCTGCGGGGGGTGGTGTCGAAGGGCTTGGTGGATCCCAACACTTACAAATGCGACGCGACGAGATATTCCGTGTACGTGGACGTGGCCCTGTTTCGGTTTTGGCTGCGGAAGGTTACGCAGAATTAGGACCCGGGAAAAAGTTGTTTAAAATTTAAAGGTCTTTTTTATATTGCAGTATTAATATTTCTATAACTTTTCAATTAGTTATTATTTAAGAAAAGTTAATTTGTAACTTCATTAAACTCAGGTAATTAATATTTCACTCAAATTATTTATTTTACATTACGCATTAACAATGAGGTTTCAAAAATAAAACACAAAAAAAATCAAACTATTCGCTCTACAGCATTGCCTTGGCGTTCTCGATTGCGAGATTCCTACTCGAAACTAAATGTCCGAAGGCTTGATTGTTGAGGCAACTGCAAACCTCTGTTTACACCTTAGCTTCCATCCACCCCGGGATTCGAACTGACGACCTTTGGATTGTCAGTCCAACTGCCTACGAGCGACTCCACCGAGGCAGGACCCAGGGAGACGACTCCTACACCTGGACTGAGCTATCGACCTAACCCTTTAGGTTAGACCGGGGCCAACATAGGGACTTTTCCACTCTTGCACTTCAAAAAACCAGATGGCAGCACGATGTAACGCCACGTCCCTATGTACCTCCCCATCCGACGGAAGGCGTGGTCAGACAAATCTCGTGAATGAAAATGAAAATTCATCTTTTTTTGGGGTAAAATTTATCATTTATTTTGCCACAAAATCTGTCACGATTTCCTGATGAATATTACCATCATTTTTTTTCTGTGTATATTTGACATCCAACAAAAAGTTTCAAACCCATATTTACCAGATTTCTAGCATTCTTCGAAATAACCCCAAAATCCAAGCTGGAAACCTCAATACGACCGGATAAAAATCTTTTTTTTGTACAATTTGTTATGAAAATACAGCAACAGTTTTCCCGGATACTAATTCGAGCATAAAATACTGCTAAACTGAGAGTATTTCATTTAAAAGCTATTTAGTACCCAAAAGGTTCCCAAAATGATTTTTTAAATCCTCTGCCATATAACACTATGAAATTTTAAAATATTTTCGAATCAATCACATTGTAGAGTACAGTTTTCTGATCAATTTACATAAAAAAGTATCAATTTTGGTTCAATATAAGCAGAGATATACCCTATTTTGTAAAAAAGTGACTTTGTTCAAAATTCCTGGATTTAATTTACATTCAAATAAAAGTACAAATAAAAGATTTTTATCCGGTCGCATAAGGCTTTCTAGTCAGAAATTTACCAACACATTCAAAGTATGTTTACATGACAGCTGGACGTTTGTTTGCATCAGGTTTCCTATCTCTTTCTAGCAAAAGTTTTTTGTCAGGCGACTTCTAGCTAGTTTTTTTGACTGACTACCCGATATGTCAGCCCACATACTTCGCAGGGCTGTGACAGCTACAGCTCGATCATTGTTTGCATCAGGATACTGTGACGAGGAGTTCGTCATTTTTGAGTTAAATTATATTTTTTTCACTGGGCCTAGAAAGCCTTATTGAGGTTTCCAGCTTGGATTTTGGGGTTATTTCAAAGAAAGCTAGAAATCTGGTAAATTTGGTCACACAGAAAAAAAAGATGGTAATATTCATCAGGAAATGGTGACAGATTGTGTGTCAAAAAATGATTAATTTTACCCCAGCAAATGATGAATTTTCATCAGTATTTGATGAATATTCATCAAGTTCACATTTTTACACATTTTTTATGTAATATTACTGAAAAAGAGGTAATATTCAACCTAACATATTTTCAACATTTCAAACTTAACTTTTTTTTCTGTGCATGAAAATAAAAAATCCTATAAAATCAAAAAAAAAATCTTCAAGAAAAAAGTTGCTATAGACCCCTCGACGAAATATTTCGCCGGACCCCGCAAAATGACGGGAAAGAGCCCTGAGGGCTTTTGTTAATTTGATTTGGTTAACCGTGATGCACAGAAAAAAAAGTTGAATTTTGGAATGTTGAAAATTTGGTAGGTTGAATATTACCTCTTTTTTGAATAATATTACATAAAAAATGTGTAAAAATGTGAACCTGATGAATATTCATCAAAAACTGATGAAAATTCATCATTTTCTGGGGTAAAATTCGTCATTTTTTTAGGCACAAAATCTTTCACCATTTCCTGATGAATATTACCATATTTTTTTTTCTGTGTGAATTTTCTTGAAATAATTCGAACCGTCAAAAATCCACCAAAGCATCTACCACATTGATCGCACAAAAATCTGTGGTAGAAAAGTATCCACCGGTAGATGCTTTGGTGGATTTTTGACAGTTCGAATTATAGAGCTATCTAAGCCCGATCTCACACACACTAGCACACCATTTGTTTTGCTGGCTGGTACAAAATTTAACCTCACTTTTTTTCGTGTACGTACACGCAATACATGCGCACGTAGATAACTCTATTTCAAGAAAATCCACCGCGGTTAGCCAAATCAAATTACCAAAAGCCCTCTGCTTTCATGGTGCCAAATATCCATTGTTGGAATTCGAGCGAGAAGAAGGAAAGCATTTCTCGCTCGCGAACGAGGGAGAGAACTTGTAGGTTCTTTTCTCTTCTCGCTCGCGCTCGCATTTTCGTTCGCGTTCTCGCTCTCGCCGCGAGCGCTCGCGAGCGCCTCGTGCTAGCCGTTCGTCCCAAGCTAGCAATTTGTTTATCAGGCTTATGAATACGAACCAGGCGATGGTATAGAGGTGTAACTTTAATCGCTGTGTTGTTTTTTGTTCGTTTCTAACACGTTCAACTTCTCGCGAACGGGCAATTCTGGCTCGCGAGAAAGCCCGTTCGCGAGCGGAGGAGAGCACGGGCAATCGGTGAGTTACTCTCGGCAGCTCGAGACTCGCGGCGAGAACTCGAGAGAGAGAAAATTTTCTCGCGAGAGCGCGATAATACCAACACTGCAAATATCAGACTTGACGTATTTTTTATCTTAATGTTCTCGAAAAAAAACACCGTGAATGGACTGCAAATTTTTTATATGATGTTGTTTTTTTAGGCAATTATGGGTAGAAGTTGACGATTCTCGAGATTTTGAATTTCCCCGGAATCGAGAGTTGAGTTTGGCCATTTCCCGGGAATTCCCGGGACCCGGGAGTTTTTTTTCCGTATGCCAATAGTGCTAACAATTTAAACGGGAAAGGTCATAAATTTGTTTCTTTACAATGAATTCAGTTACAATTCATTCATACTTATTAAAAGAAAAGTTTATTTAAGTAGTCTCATTATTTCAAGGATTTATTTCAACCTTTAGATTTTTTTTCTAATCTGCAAATACAAGATCGTTTTTTGAGCTTTTTGGGATTCAAAATTGTAGTTTAAAATGTTTACGAGTCTTAATTCGCAAAGAGTGATTTTTCAAAATTTGCACAAGCTTGTTGCATGAACTTGTTATTAGATTTTTGTGTAGTAAAAAAAGCAAATATATTATTTTCCAGTATCGGGATTTTTGCAAAATGTTACATAACAACTCAAAACAATTGATTTTTTTCTTTTTCTGAAAATATTCATTGAAGAAATATTAACATTTATCAGGAAAACCCGAATGTTCACAATTGGCGGACCTTAACAAAGGGCCATCTTTACAAATTGCCAGAGATTTCTCTTCCAAAATATATTCTAATATTGAGGTTGATGCGAAACATCACATGACTTATTGACATCAAAAATGAAATTGCTATGCTCGAGAGCGGATATGGAAATTGAACTTTTAGAAAAGGGGTTTTTCTATTAAAAATAATAATAAAAAAAGGCTTTATAATGATGTAAGTATGCTAAGTATGCTTTAAGATAAATTTTCGGGTTTACATTTTTTGGGATTCTCTCAATTTTAGTAATTGGAGCATTCGACAAGTTAACATCCAATGTTTTAGACCATTTCAAATTTTTCGAATGTTTTTCTGATTATTTTATAAAGTTTTGCTTCGATATTTATAAGTATACAATTTCCCGGGACTCTCGACCAAATTTCCCGGGAAACGAGAGGTCCAAAAATGGCCGATTTCCCGGAAATTCCCGCTCGTCACCCTCTAATTATGGGAAAATGATTCTTATGACCATACGAAAATTATAGGCTACTTTTGAAAATTTTCGTTTTTGGGTGATATTTATGTACATTTTTATTCCAGGTCTAAAAAATAGATGAAATTTGTGTCCAACCCCATCATATCACTGATTGTTGGTAATGAGTGAGGAAGGCTCCAACCACATAGGTGGATTAAGTTGGTTTTTTAATGTAAAATTGAACACGATGGGCAGAACATAACCAGATATCAAAAATGTAAAATGGGTCAAAATCACTTTTTATAACTTGAACTGTAAAAGATATATTGGGTGGTATTTGGATTGAAATTTAAAGAGTGACAGGGCCAATAGATAAAATTGTAAATTTCGGGCAGGAATGGCATGAAATCATCTTAAACAATCATGTGCAGCCACGTTTATCTATGGGGGTAATGATAATATGAGGGTGCGCATGGTTGCTCAAGATAACCAAATTTACAATTTCATTTATTGGAATAAAATTCAGGGAGCTCAGGCCTTGCATACCTTGACGAAACTGAATCGTTTACTGACATTAACTTCAAGCTATACAACTGCAATCCGATCGTTTGTGAACCTCCTAAAATAATACTTTCATAAAGCTTTACGCAACTGTACCTTTTGAAAAATTCTTGTTTTTTACTCTAATCTGTGCCAACAGATAATTGCCGCCAAAAAATACAAAAAAATGTAACATTTATTGCCCTCCTTTGTTTAGGTAGTCTTTATTTTTCTGCCCCTGCCCAAAGCCACACACGTGATCTAATACCGGTAACCGTCTTTTCAAGGTGCCTCCTCAGCTTCTTCCACAGGACGGCGATCAATCGCAAGCGTCTGGGTTTTCCCCAGCCCCGAATCCATTCAGGATGCACTTTTGGAGGCGTGTCGCAAGCCTCTTGAGATTTTTATGACCCCTCGCTGCAACAATTGCCGGGGATAATTTCGAGAGCGAAGCCAAAATAAAACTCGACGACGACGACGGGTTGCGATTTATGAGGTTTCGGGAACAGGTTGATTCGAACCAGGCAAACTGGTCGGTGCTGCTGTGTGTGAGGGGGCACTGGAAGCAAATAATTTCAAATTAGGGTGAAATGCGGATAGTTGTACGAGTACGAGAACTTTTTGTATTTTTTGTAAAATTTGTAAGTAATTTTAACAAATTCTCGATAAGTCACGTTTATTTATTTTTTTCAAGAAGACAAGATTACCAGTATTTTAATTAATTTAAAAAATTAAATACAATACAAAGGTACCATAAACTAAACACGGCATCTAGGTAAAATATTACAGGCAGTAGTGGCAAGTGCTCACCCTAAAAATGCTCAGTATTCGTTCCGATCTGGTGCAGTAAAGATCGTAGTCTAGTGTGTTGGTACGTCCAAACAAAAGAACTGTACCAAAACAAATACAATCCAGTGAAATAATGGCACACATTTCGATCAATAAGGTCGCGATCGCGTTGACTGTGATCTGCTGCTTAGTTTGTTCTAAGCCAACGAGTGCACTGTACTTAAAGTCACCTTGTCCGGCGATCTTCACGTACCAGGTGGATCCACAAACGGACCTGATATATGGACTTGTTGAGATTAACAATATCGTACTGGGACGAGTAGCGAAACTCAACGTTGATCTGTCCATCGGTGGACAGCTGCCGTCGGTATGTTGATCATCCCTTTACTGAACTTTACCTTGTTATTGAAACCATCATCTTTCCAGAACATTGTAGGATCGCTGAACCTACTCAAGTCACGTGAGTCAACAGTTGAAGATATTATGCAGGGTTTGCCGGCCCAGTACAGGGTGAACTTCCCAGTACAAAGCATCCTACCGACGGTTCTTCGAATCGCACTCAATGGACAAACGATCTGCCCTGGCTATCGTGCCCAAGGTCGTGTAATAACCAACATCAATCTGGAACACACACTGTACACGCAGCAACTGCACAGTCTTCTCCAGAACCAAAACCAAAACGGTCAACATTCGGTTGAGCTGGAAACTCGTTTTCAGTCGCAACCTCAGGTGCAACCGTTGCTGAGACCACAGTGGAACAACCCTACCGCTAGACCCGGATCGCTAGTTAGACCAAACCCTGGGCGTACAACCGTGACTCCACCGGCGTCCGCCTCGAGCTCGTAAGTTCAAGATCGTTAATTTGACCCCGTAACACCCAAACCTCAACCACCCAACTTTTCCCCTCAGATCCTGCGGCAAACCCCTGAACGGCGTCCTCAAACGCTTTTCGATCAACGGCGAGCTCGTCGACAAGGGACAGTTCCCGTGGCTCGTCCCACTCTTCGATCGCGTTCAGGTCAACAGCCCAAAGTACATCTGTGGCAGCACGATCATCACCAAGCGGCACCTCGTTACAGCGGCCCACTGTGTGTACGACGTGGACAGCTTCATGCGGCCCGAGCGGATCCTGGCCGTGCCCGGCATGTACAACGTGGACAACTTTTTCGACGAAGGCGCCCAGTTTGCGGACGTGGACGCGGTCATCCCGCACGAAGATTACGACCACGAGGACGACCTGAACGATGCCGATGTGGCGGTTTTGCGGCTCAAAAGCGCGCTCGAGTTCACCGACAACGTCGTCCCCATCTGTCTGTGGCACGGCGAAAATGACGTCACGAAAATCATCGGCCAGGAGGGCTTTGTCGCGGGCTGGGGTTGGACCGACCGGGGCCCGTCAACCGTGCCGACGTACATCAAGTCGACGGTCGTCAACAAGCGGGAGTGTGGCACCAACTTGGCCCGGATATTCCCCAACAGCGCGCGAATCTTCTGCGGGGATGGGCGGGGATCGACACCGTGCAATGGGGACTCTGGGAGTGGGTTGATACTGAAGCGAGGCAATCAGTACTTCCTGCGGGGTATCGTGTCCAAGGGACAGCTTAACCCGGAAACGCTCAAGTGTGACGCGAGCAAGTATGCCATCTATACCGACATTGCGCCGTTTCGGTTTTGGTTGAAGAATGCCATCAGCTATTGACGAGGATCTGACTGATTTAGTTAGAAGTAAACTTTTAGCGATCTCCTGTAAATACATGTGAATATATTGTTACCTGTTTTATTTAGTGATCATAAGGCTAATAAATTATAACTGAAACATTTTGTGTGATACTTTTTCTTGTGATAGGTCCCCTTTATCAAATTTCCAATTCCAATCAGAACATTCTTCACACTTACCAAACATAACCGCGTCAACGTTTTCCGTTTTTCGTCGTGCAAAAAAATATCTTCGCTCATCTCATTTAACTGACAAACCTGGTTAAAACATTGTTTTATGCCAATTCAAATTTAATTTGAACAATTAACTAACAATTGAATGAATTTTCTGATGAATTTGGTGTCTTAGGAATAGTTGCAGATATTGTTGAGGAATTTGGAGAAATAATAGATAAAAGAAACATAGATAAAAAATTGCCAATTTTTTACTTAACTTATTTTCACATAGACTCAATTTCCAAAAATACGTATTTTTTATAACTTTTTGATTTTGTTTTTGATGAGAAAACATCAACTTTCCTGTTTCTTTTTCTTAAAACCGCTGTAGCTCAGCATCAGCAACCAGAGGTACAATCTTCAATATCTCTTAGCAAATTTTCTGAACTTTTCCAAAAATATGTTTTCAGAAATAGTCACTAATGGTCATTACTTTTAAATATCAAAAATATGCAAATATTTGTCTGAAATCAAACTTTCATTGGCTGTAGGGGGAGAGGGGGTAAAATGCACTCCCTAAGGGAAAACTGTGGTTTCTCGATTTCTCAACCATGACAGCATTTCTGTGGAAGAATTTTGTTAGATGTTCTAAAACAACAATTATTCTTCGTCAGCCATGTGAAAAAATAGCCTTGAACACCTTGATAGTTGTTTAACACTTATAGCCCCAACGGGGTCAAAAAAGTTGGAAATGCAACTCCTCCGGCTCATACAACCCTTGGAAAAAAGTTGGAAATGCCTTTTTTAATATAACTTAAGGTAGACGCATCTGTTTTGGATCTCCTTGTTGAAGGTGATTGTTGGCATTCTTCCGGATTGAATGCAACAAGAATCATCCAAATCGGTTGAGTTTTTGCCGAAATACAGCCGGTTGAAGTTGAATTTCCAAATTTTGAACCCCCTTGGTGCTTCGCGTAAGTTTTGACCCCGTTGGTGCTACAAGTGTTAAAAATAGCAAAATATTTTTGATTCATTAAAACAATCATGCGGGGCAATATGCACCCCAACATTGGGGCAAAATGCACCGGCTAAAAGCAGTTTTCACTGTCACCACTAGATGACACCGCTGTTTTAACAAAGGAGCATCTCAGCGGTGCATTTTGCCCCGACCACAATTTTTGCATAATATTCAATTAAAAATACTTTTTTTATGTTTTTGAATTCATCTTTCAATAGAATATTGATGATTATGGCACTTACAATATCAATAAATGATTTTTTATATTGTCCAAACATCATATTGAAAGTTCAACGAAAATTAGATGAAAACACAACATTTTAATGTTTTGCCAATAACTTTAGCTGTTTTTATCCTACGATGCTCAAATTTTTCCATCATGGTTTTACAATGTAAAGCTTCCAAATTCTATGAATTTTTCCCCGGGAAATTCTTCATAATATCGAGAAAAGCAGGAGGTGCATATTACTAGGGTAAGTGAAATTTCACGATTTCACGGACAGCGAGAAATCCGTGAAATTTGGCTTTTTCCGTGAAATCCCGTGAATTTTTATGTCTGTGTGAAACTGTAACGATTTTTCTCAAAATGATTTATCAAACTCAAATAAAAATAAAAATAATCTCATGAAATACTGCAGAATGATGCGAGTGAATACCCTTTGCTTGATTACTAACACAGGGTTATTGATTATTGACGATTTCGAGGACGGCGTTAAATTCGAAAAATTTATCAATTTTCTCAAATATTTTTTTTTCAAACTAACAAAATAATGAATATTTTATCTTTATTTGATATTTGTTTTATTTGATATTTGTTTATAAAGCTAAAATTTTTTCGCTCATTTGCTTCATTATATTAAATTTCATATCAAAGCAAGATTTAACAATCTTGTCCAGCCAAAATGAGTTAAATAATTTGAATTTTTGCGACACTTAGCACATTAAAAATAATTTTAAAGGTTTTCATCTGCCTATTCAAATTTTAATTTTAAATCAATATGCAAAAATTATATATTTGTAACGAAATCGAAATTTTTATTCAAAATGAAATTTTTAGCAAGTTTTTTTTTTTATTTTTCTTGCTCTTGTTAGTGCTTCAGTTATAGAAATAATTGTTCCAAAATGGATTATGATGCAACACACAGCTGAAAGGAATTCCAAAACTCTGTTATGAATTGCAAAAAAACGGATTATATCTTGATTATTCCACAATAAAACCGAATTGAATTGAAAGAAATATTCAAAATTCACCCAAATAATCAAATATCGTTAAAATTAAACAGGACTAAAAAAACTTAAATGCTTTTCAAGTTGATTTCAAAGATAAAAAATACCCTTCATTTTAATTTGAATAAAACAAAGCTTGATTCTTTGAATTTCATATGAAACTATTCCTTTCAAATAAAATAGCAATAAAGTTTTTATTACAGCGAATGAAAATATTACTAAATTAACCTAAAGTAACCATCACAAACGTCCTTCCTTAATCTGATACAATGTGTTATACTAACAGGCTATCGTTTCCAATAAATTACAAATTACAAATTACTAAACTTAGTAAGTTTCTAAAAAAAAAAATTTTTTTCACAAAATGGTTCATACCTCGGTCCATCCATAAACCAGGTAGAATCTTTTTGGAAAATTAGAAGATTTTTTTTGTGTCTGGTTCAAATTTATTGAAATTGTTTTTAGTTTATTTAAAGCAAAAAGCAGTTTCTGTGATTTCAACATAAGATTTTCAGAGTTATTTGAACATTTTTCACGTTCCGCGAAATTTGCGTGAAATTTGATATTTTGAATCTGAGGTCCCCGTGAAAATCACTAAGCCTACATATTACCCCCTCTCCCCCTATCATGAAAACAAAAACAAAAAATCTGAAAAGTACATTTCGATTGCAAATTCAATTTTTCATGAAAAAAATAGCATTAATTTCGATTATTCTAAAATTCGGCGGCAGAACTTTTGACCATACTTCTCTATGGCTCAAAAGATACGGGTTTTTGTCCCCTTAAACATAGCAAAAAAAAAAGCTTTTTAAAATATCGGGGTACTTTTCCTTCATTCAGTATTCAACTACAGAATACAAGTTTGGTAGCTTTTCATAATAATCATAGAATATTTAGATTTAGTGCTTTGAAGTTGCTATCAAAATAAAGAGAGTAACAAAAATCCAAGTGCATTTTCAATTGATCATATTCGAAAAAAAACCTGTAAAATAAATAATCGATTTTTTTAATTCAGCAAAAAATGTTTGCATTGAAATTATTATTTTTTCATAAAATTTTGCCAAAGTTATGTTAATTTTCAAACTGAGGAAATGAAAATAAAGAAATTATCAATTATTATTTGGCGTTCGAAAATTTAAAATCCAGCTTAAAAATATTGGACAGGCCTGCTCTTAATTCACTGTCAATTTGCTATAAACTCCAACCAAACAAAACAAACATAAAACTACTTCTAGTTGCCACCGTCGCAATCCGATCATGAAGCTGACGCAGTACTGGCTCAGTTTTCAATTAGTGTTATCACTCGTGGGAAAGGTCACTTTACCACCATCGTCTCCATGTCCGTCGGTGTTCCAGTACGTCGAAGACCCATCTCACTTCCACCGGTTACCTGCCCTCGTGGGCTCCTTGATCCTCGCCGGAGTCCGCACCAACTTTAACAACACCGTCGAAGTTGTTCTATCAGTGTCCCGGAACGGTGGGTTTTCGGTGGGTATGATCACTGTTTTTTAAAGGGGTTGTTGGTAAACTTGACTTTGTTTTGCAGAGCTCGTATGCATCGATCAAGTTGCTCAATTTGGACAAACTACCGGAGGAACCTGCCAAGTTTGTGATTTATTTTCCGGATCGGTTTACGACTCCGAACGTGGTGACGATCGTGTTCAATGGGAAGCAGGTTTGTCGAGAATCACCAGCTGAAGGGCGCTGGGTGACCACGATCACCTTACATTATTACGTGATGGTTGCATCGAGAAAAGCAGTTAAGACTACCCGATTCTTCAATAGTTATAAGTATGGTCGAAGGAGACCCACGATGAATCACGAAGATCCTGATAGAGGTGATCAAGAAGAGTCGACGAAGTCTACAGTGCTTCCAGAGGTGAAGTCGTACGACGGAGATTGCGGTCGGCCTGTTAGCCCAGCTATGCCATTGCTGATGGGAGGAATGCAGACCAGACGTTCGGAGTGGCCCTGGTTGGGAGTGTTGTTCTATAAGAATCGTGACCAGGGATCGGTAGAGTTCCGCTGTGGAGCTTCGTTGATATCTTCTAAAGTACTTCTTACGGCGGGTCACTGCCTGTTGAAGGTCGATGGTAGAACTACTCTACACCCTAAGGACGTTTTGGCATCTCTGAGTCGTCACAATATCTTAGATTGGAGTGAGCCAACTTCCAAGACCGTAACACCACGTGACCTGATCATTCACCCCAGCTTTAGCGGAGATACCTTCGACTACGACATCGGTATCGTAACCCTGCCAGAACCGATCATCTTCACCTCATCAATTCGGCCCATCTGCCTGTGGAACAACTCTCTAGAGGAATCTTTACTCGTTGGTCAACTCGGAACCGTCGTCGGGTGGGGATTCTCCCATCCCGAGGGAACAATCTCCGAAACCCCCAAGCAAGTCCAGCTGCGAATCGTCTCCGAGGTCGACTGCATCCGCTCCGATCCAGGCCTTCAACTGACCACGTCCACTCGAACCTTTTGCGCCGGTGGAAACGGAACCGGTCCCTGCCAGGGTGACTCCGGCAGTGGCCTATACCTCGCCCAAGGACACTCCTGGGTGCTGCGCGGAATTGTGTCCCACTCACTGCTCGACCCCCAAACGGGCAAATGCGACACTCGCAAATATTCCGTCTACACGGATGTGGCCAAGTACCGGGGCTGGCTTAAGGAGCAGACTGGCGACGACTTTGTCTAGGCGCCACCACCAATCGAAAGAAAAAATGACAATAAAATTTTAAGTTTTGATAATGAAACCATGCGCGAGTATCGTATTACTCGCGAGAAAACGTTTCACGGAGCAGGGTTTTTTTTGGTTTTTTTGTCTTTTTTGTCTTTTTTGTCTTTTTTGTCTTTTTTGTCTTTTTTGTCTTTTTTGTCTTTTTTGTCTTTTTTGTCTTTTTTGTCTTTTTTGTCTTTTTTGTCTTTTTTGTCTTTTTTGTCTTTTTTGTCTTTTTGTCTTTTTGTCTTTTTGTCTTTTTGTCTTTTTGTCTTTTTGTCTTTTTGTCTTTTTGTCTTTTTGTCTTTTTGTCTTTTTGTCTTTTTGTCTTTTTGTCTTTTTGTCTTTTTGTCTTTTTGTCTTTTTGTCTTTTTGTCTTTTTGTCTTTTTGTCTTTTTGTCTTTTTGTCTTTTTGTCTTTTTGTCTTTTTGTCTTTTTGTCTTTTTGTCTTTTTGTCTTTTTGTCTTTTTGTCTTTTTGTCTTTTTGTCTTTTTGTCTTTTTGTCTTTTTGTCTTTTTGTCTTTTTGTCTTTTTGTCTTTTTGTCTTTTTGTCTTTTTGTCTTTTTGTCTTTTTGTCTTTTTTGTCTTTTTGTCTTTTTGTCTTTTTGTCTTTTTGTCTTTTTGTCTTTTTGTCTTTTTGTCTTTTTGTCTTTTTGTCTTTTTGTCTTTTTGTCTTTTTGTCTTTTTTTCTTTTTGTCTTTTTGTCTTTTTGTCTTTTTGTCTTTTTGTCTTTTTGTCTTTTTGTCTTTTTGTCTTTTTGTCTTTTTGTCTTTTTGTCTTTTTGTCTTTTTGTCTTTTTGTCTTTTTTTGTCTTTTTGTCTTTTTGTCTTTTTGTCTTTTTGTCTTTTTGTCTTTTTGTCTTTTTGTCTTTTTGTCTTTTTGTCTTTTTGTCTTTTTGTCTTTTTGTCTTTTTGTCTTTTTGTCTTTTTGTCTTTTTGTCTTTTTGTCTTTTTGTCTTTTTTGTCTTTTTGTCTTTTTGTCTTTTTGTCTTTTTGTCTTTTTGTCTTTTTGTCTTTTTGTCTTTTTGTCTTTTGTCTTTTTGTCTTTTTGTCTTTTTGTCTTTTTGTCTTTTTGTCTTTTTGTCTTTTTGTCTTTTTGTCTTTTTGTCTTTTTGTCTTTTTGTCTTTTTGTCTTTTTGTCTTTTTGTCTTTTTGTCTTTTTGTCTTTTTGTCTTTTTGTCTTTTTGTCTTTTTGTCTTTTTGTCTTTTTGTCTTTTTGTCTTTTTGTCTTTTTGTCTTTTTGTCTTTTTGTCTTTTTGTCTTTTTGTCTTTTTGTCTTTTTGTCTTTTTGTCTTTTTGTCTTTTTGTCTTTTTGTCTTTTTGTCTTTTTGTCTTTTTGTCTTTTTGTCTTTTTGTCTTTTTGTCTTTTTGTCTTTTTGTCTTTTTGTCTTTTTGTCTTTTTGTCTTTTTTGTCTTTTTGTCTTTTTTGTCTTTTTTGTTTTTTTTTTTTGTCTTTTTTTGTCTTTTTTGTATTTTTACTCAAAGATAATTCAGTTTCTCACGAATCTAAAACATTTCCCAAAAAAAATCATGTTCTGCCCAGCATCGAAAGTGATCGACAACAATATTCGGTGATGAGAAATGGCGACAGCTTTTGCAAACAAACGATAAAAAAAACCTAAAATGAATATTAATGCACTGCGCGAAATGCCTCTTATTCTTAGTGATTCCATTTCGTCGATGTTGATCCTCCAGATGTATTGATTTCCAATGATGTTTCTTCCTCACCCCCTTGAAAATCAGCAGCATCAAAAAAGGCATAAAATCCAAATTAATCAAATCGGCCATCAATTCTCCCACGAGGCTGGCGTGCGCGCGCTCAAATCCTGTTGGCGCCACCCAAATAAACAACGTGCTCTCGTGTTGAAGAGCTCTTTGTGAGTCACTCATAAAGAGGCATTAGGATCTGTCTGGAAGCTTCCAACTTTTTTTTTCTTTCTTTTTTTTTTGCAAATTCCAAACGGCGGGCGCCGCGGATCAGGTGTCCTCCGACGGCAGCAAAAGACCATAATATTGATCATTATCACCGTATCATATAATGGGGAGAGGAGACACGCCCTCTGATCCCCACTCTTATGCAAATTTGATAAATGTTTGAAAATCAGAGGCGTAGATTACGTTTGATTTAAAATTGAATGAAAATCTAAATGAAGTTTTAATCAAAAAGTAGCTTAAAATGTTGTTTCAATATGATAGTTCGAAATGTATGATAATAAGACACGTTTCCTCTGAATGTCAATCTTCTCGATATCAATATTGTTCCATGTACCGATGCATTCTTCAGTCTGCGTACTTCGATTCACTTCGATGCTTCAAGGATCTCTTTCTCGACGGTCCCTTGGATTCTTTTTGCTTTAAAAATCTCTTCCGGTTGTCAATAATTTCACATTCTCATTGCTTGCATATAAATTTTTCTTTGCGAAACGAAGTTTTGTAGGGTGTTTGAGTCATTGAGTTTGACATTTGATAGTTTTTGTTTGCTGGACGTTGCCATGATTCTCTCCCATAGCTGGTTGTCAAAAAATATCAATCGAGAAATTAAAAGTGAGAGTGTGTGCAACATGGAGTTAAACTTTCTGTGAAGATTAACATGGCACTTTGAAAAGTTTAACTCCATGTTGCACGAACACACTCTCAATTTTAATTTCTCGATCGAATCTTCATTATGCATCGTTCTGTAAACTGATACTTTTCTTCCTCGACGGTCTCTTGGATATTGACAACCAGAGAGTCGACGATATAAAGGAATTTGAAAGTATTGCCAACTCTGACCTGGAACATCTCTGTTTCAAAGAAGGTAAAGTCCGAATTGTCCAAATTGTCGAAATTTTCCTTCAATTAAACTGAGATATCTCCGAAGATATCTCAGCTCAGAATTAGTCAACTTGGTCATACATATTTTTTCCCTGATACCCAGCTTTGCGAGAGCATCATAGAAACGTCCAGCAAACAAAGCAAATGAATGACAAACTCCCTTCAAAGCAATTCAAGCAAAACAATGTAAATGGTCCAAATTCGAAGTGTTAACAAACAGTCTGTTCTGCTTACGTCAATGTATGTTTACATTAGGAACGAGCAGGACAGACTCTTTGTTTACACTTCGGCCTATTTACATTGTTTTGCTTTTCTTTTTCACAACGAAAAATGTATGAGATAGAGAATATATTGACAACCGGAGAGTATGTTTGGAGCGAATGAAATCCAATGGACCATCGAGAGAGGGATTCATCGAGCTAGGAAGAATATCAAAACAAGATAAACATCGAACAATGCAGTGTGAAGGGAATGAAGAAACCATCAATAGGGGAAATATACCTTTTCTAATCAAACACCTATCTTCGTCATATGGAGAGTTTGATGCTCGATTAAAGCTCCAAAAATAATATTTAGGCTATCAACGCTGCTAAAGCACCGCCTAGTAGGCATGCAAATTTATGCCACTTACTGGCCAAAAAGATCAAATTTAATGCACTTAAATTTGAGCTTAACTGCTTAACGAAAGACACCATCAATATATTTTCACTTGCGCTAACTTTTTCAAAGCGCTTAAGGTCGTGAAAGTGATGGTTCTGAATTCAAGGTTCAGAGATAGTAAATTTAAATGAAAAAATAATCACGAAATGTAAAATGCTTCTACAGACAACACAAAGAAACCCACTTTTTGATTGTACATTCTGACTCAAGATTTGAATGTTATCCAAAAACAAACATGGCCACCGAATGGCCGATTTGGAATGATGCCTTCCAGAGCCTTAAGATATGAAATTGCTTCCAACTACCGGCAACATGTTCTTTTGTACATTAGTTAGTCACTCACTTGAAAAATAATCCCGAAACATGTAAATATTTAGCAAGCGCCATCAAAAAACAAACGCGCCAAGTCTTTTGACGTTTAACTTTTGACGACCCATTCCAATCGAAGGCTGAAGAAAACCGAGCAAGAAGCAACGACGAATAGAGAACAAAGGGTGGCCACCAACACCACCAGCAGCGCCTGTTGGAATGAGACAGTGATGCCAGGAAGCATCATTGAACCACGAGCACTTATAAGGCCTAAAATGGGTATATTTCCCCTATAATACCAAGTTTAATTGTTGACTGAATAAACATCTTTTGCTTATTCTCGATTTCATTGGTAGGTTTTCAAACGAGCATTTACAATGAACTCAAATTGCATGTAAAATGACACAAACAGGAATCAGGGAGTAGGAAGTAGGACGCGAATGTCAAGAAAATGAAGGAATTCGATGATAAATGGGAGAGAATTGAGCGAAATGAGACCGGAAATGGTAATTTTTCTCTCAATTCTCTCTCGTTTTGCACAAACGATGAACGTTTTGATCGAACGATGAACGTTTTGACCGAACGATGATAATTTTGCTTCGTGCATGTTTGAAAAGATCTGAGTGAAAAGGATAATATTTTTTGCAAATTATTTGAAGGAAGACATAAACTACAACAACAATTGTTTAAAAAAAAACTAATTATGCATTTAGCCTTGTTACGACATTAAAATTTACTTTTTCTGAATTTCTGTGCTTATCACAATCCACGCTGGAAACTTACCTTCTAATTTACCGGAAATCCAACCCCTTCCGCGTGACGCCCATGACTTCACACTCATTCATCAGCGCTTCGCAGCCTCTCCCGATGCTGATCTCTCATCAATCAATCGCTTCCCCCCTCTCTCCTAGCGTGGATTAGCTTCTCGCTGGTCCCTCCCCCGGAAAGAAAGAAAGACACAGACAGAAGAGAAGCTGTTAAAGCTGTCATCTAATTGATCCGCGATCGCCGATTCGTGGTGAAATATTGGCGGCTGCCTTGCTTTAATGCGAAAACGATCGCGCGCAACGATCTTTAATCCCCGGTCGTCTTGGACGTTCTTGTTCTCAAACAGGATCCGCGTAAGCCGGCCGGCGATTGTCTACCACCGTCCAGCAGGTGTGACTCGTCAGTTCAAATTGAGCAGCGATTCGTGCTGGACGTGTTTTTCCCACCACACTTGACCAACGGGTTGTGATCGCAACGTGTTTTCTTCTGTGTGCAAGTTCAAGTTCTCCAATTAAAGTGCCCCACGATGTCGCGAGATCAGAACAATACGTTCGTGCTGTTGATAGTGGCTATTCTACTGACAAGCTGTAATCCAGCGGCCAGTCCACCGGGATCGCCATGCCCGAGCCTGTTTTCCTACCAGTACGATCCGGCCAAGTCCGAGTACTACGGGCTGGTGAACCTGCAAACGCAACCGGTTCAAAATTCTGCTGAAGTGACGGTGTCCTTCTCGATCGCGGCACATCTGCCGTCAGCGGTGAGTATTAGGTGTTAAAACGTTTTACGAATTGTTAATTGGGTTATAAAGCCCTATGTAAACTTGTATGTACAACGGTAAAAAACACGATTAAAAACCGTTTCTAATCACTTTTTTTTTTCATTTTAATGCAAAAAAAATATTGACAAGACAACATTTTTTCGATTGATCAACTATGGTCCCCTTGGAACGAGCTGTCAAGTAGGAGCTTTTCTGTCAAGAAGGAACGCGAGGATAATTTTTCAAAATTGATTTAAAAATCAATTTTAAACTCTTTGTGGTCGTACAAAGGGTCATTGTACTCAGAAAAATAAGCTTTACCGCTGTAATCAATAATATCAGCAATCTAAGCTTCATTTTAGGACCCAATTGGGTACTAAAGCCCTATGCCAATTTTTATGTACAACGGTAAAAAACACGATTAAAAACCATTTCTGATCACTTTTTTTCATTTTAATGCAAATTTTTTTTTTTGACAAGACAACATTTTTTCGATGGATCAACTATGGTCCCCTTGGAACGACCTGTCAAGTAGGAGCTTTTCTGTCAAGAAGGACCGCGAGGTTAATTTTTCAAAATTGATTTAAAAATCCATTTTAAGCTCTTTATGGTCGTACAAAGGGTCATTGTACTCAGAAAAATAAGCTTTACCGCTGTAATCAATAATATCAGCAATCTAAGCTTCATTTTAGGACCCAATTGTCAGGTGTTTTTTCGGTTATCGTTATCTAATCTAATCTAATCTAATCTAACACAAACGCAGCCAGTCCGATGAAAGCATGCTGGAAAGTCATGTGATTAGATTACGTTCCAACACCCGAAAAAGTACTACAAAAATTAAAGCGGCCAGCCCTACTGCGTTGTGTTTACTGCAGAGAGGATTCTGTGAACGGATCACATTTCACAGAATCTACAGGGGAGGAAGGATGCGTGGACATGCCGTACCAAACGCTCCGAATTGGTTAGGTATGGTGTGTTAGTGGGAATTTGGCAGATAATTATGTTTTTAAGGGGTGAAGTGGAATTGGTCAAATTGGAATTGAGAAATGGAAAAGTGGGGAAGGGGTAGGAGGATTATTTCATGTATAGTATAATATTATAGGGGAATATAATCATCTAGCAAATAATTGTGGAAAGCTCTCACCAAGAACCAGCAAATCTTCAAAAGTCACTGCTAGATTGTGTCCCAATCCCAGCTCCACAAATCAGCCAAATTTTCTTCGGCATCTGCGTGATTGAGGCTCTAGCCTAGCTAAGCGACGTCTTCCCGGATGTGCAGCAAATCAGCAACGGCTCCTGTTTCTGCCAAATCCACAAAAGAAATCGAAACCCGGTTTTTCCCGCCTTTTCTTCTATACACGCAGAAAAATATTTTGTAGAATCAGCCTGTACGAGGTTTGATTCAACCAGCCCGGGAGCATGTTGACACGCGTACCCCGTTTTGTGGGCCCAGTGGGCCTAAGATGGCGGCCTAGATAATATAGACAAACTTTTAAAATTGGCGAATAGTTTAAATAAATATAGTTTTTGCTTTGTTTTGGTTTAAAATGACAAAATAAGCATTCTGGAATAATTTTCTTGAAAAACTTGTTTAGAGATACGCCACGTTCAAATATTAGTCTAGAACAGATGAAGTGAGCGTGCCGCAAAAGCCGTTACGAAAAAAAAGTTTCCTATGAAAATTTTGAGTTGCGTATTTGATGGACGGACTCCGACGAGGCCCACTTGCCATCTGTCGGTGAATACGCGCAACTCACGAAAACTGTCATCTTAGGGTCCGGTTGGATTCAACAAAATTTTTGTTGAATATAATCAACGCCGATTTTGCGTTGAAACAAACCTTAATTTTCTTAATTCCACAAAAATCTTTTGTTGTTTTAAAAAAGTTACTTTGACGTTTAGCGTTGATTCAACAAAAATCTTGATTTTCAAATCAACAAAACGTTTTGTTGATTCAAATATGCCTTATTTTCTGCGTGTAGGTACCTCTCAAAAGTTCCTCCAGAACAAGCCAATAGAGTTATCTAAGCCCGAGCTCACGCACACTAGCACCCCGTTTGTTTTGCTGGTGGGTACAAAATTTAACCTCAATCTTTTCCGTGTACGTACACGGAATACATGCGCACGTAGATAACTCTATAGACTTTGATGGAAATCCTCGGAAGACGAAAAAACGCTGAGCGAAAAGTCAAAACAATCGGTCGCGGCCATAGCTTACTTCGATCTCTCGGTGTTTTTTCGGTTATCGTTATATTTACAGTAGTTGTTCGATAACTGGGCGTTGTTTAACTGGGTTGCTTATTAACTGGGCGCTCGATAACTGTGCCGTAGCCCAGTTAAAAAGCAGACAAATGTCAAAAACCAAAACAAACCAAAATGACCGAGGGGTTTCAAACTTTTGTTTAATTTCAAGTTACAATTGAAGAAATATGAATAGTAAGCATTGTAAATAAATTTGAGTAACTTTTATTTATATATTTCATCTTGAAAATATTATGCATCGGTGGTCCCGTTATTTTTTGTTCAGCCCAGTTAACGAGCAACATTCAGTGACTGGGCTACGTTCTCAGCCCAGTTACCGAACAACTACTCCCTAGTAACATTTTTAAACTTACAGGTTTTATCAGGGTTCTGAAAACCCTCATCCAACCTAAACAGGCTTTTATGGCCTACTTAAAACCTAAAATGTTACTAGGGCTGTACTATCAAATTAAGAAATAATGTAGATAATATGTAAACTAATAATAAACTAATTTTTATAAAGTAAAAAATAAATAAAACAGGTTTACAGTTATGTTTTTACATTAGTATAGTGACATGGACTAGTCAAACTGTAATCTATATATATCTAAAAAAAAATCGACGGTTTTGTTCGAACGCGAATCAGTTCAATGAGCGTCGGATCGAGGTGCTCTTTGTTGCGTTGGGTTCGTATAAGTCCAAGGAAGGTTCTTACGCCAAAAAGTTACAACTTTGGCCACTCTGGAACCGATTCCGGAAAATCTGCAGATTGTATGGGAAAAGTTACGTAAAATCTAATTTTGATCACAGGAGGCTGAATAAGCAAAAAAATTAAAAATGTCAACAAACGAAATAAGGCATAACGAAGTTTGTCTGGTAAGGCTTGTTTTAAATAAAACAAAGAGTTGATATTTATCAGTGGTCTCAGACTTTCCCCCATCATTCAAAGAAAACCCAAAATAAAACATTCAAAAAATCGTCATACGATTACCCCAAGTGAAATTATTGCGAGGACTTCCGTTAATCGAGTCTGGACTACAATTTTCAGTACTTTTCTTTCTATATGTATTCCATATAGAAAGAATCTTCAAAAACTTTTTCTCCCCGTTTTTTTCCTTCCAGTGATTAAAGCTGATAAGTGTGTGTGGTTCCTTAACCCCGTGATTTTTTTTTTCTCAATTTGTCCAAACCTAGATTTTTTTTAGAATTATTCAATGCGTGACACCGATTTGAGTTCTCAAAAAAATGTGGTCATTTGTTTACAATTTATGATCATAAATTCAATGTTCTAAACATTTGGAGTAGTTTTTTATGCTTAATTTTATTTATTTTTTGAAAAGGTAAGTTTTGCATAAAATCATTTTAAAAAAGCTTTGAAATTTTGCTGTGTTTGAAAAATAGAATTGTTTATTTTTATTTGTTTTAAATTTTCAAAAGATGTTCTGTTTACAATTTCAAGCAACAACACTTTTATGATTAAACCTTTGTTTTGACGGAGTTTTGGAAATACTTTATTTTTTCAAATTAGGCCGTTGCAAATATTTTTTGAAGTTTATGTCCCTTGACTTTGATCAAAGTCGAAAAAAATAAAAAAAAAAGCTAAAAATTGAAATTACAGGCCACGGTGTCAACATTTGAATGAAAAAAGTGTTTTAAAATGCATCATACACTTGTCCAGTTGTTTTACAATCATTGATTTCCAAAATTTCTAAATACTGACGAAAAAAATTTTTTTTTGCGAGAAAAAAAAGTTTTTGCGGTGCTGCACATTGTAATTTTATAAAAGTTCTAAATATTTTTAAACGAGTCCAAACATATTGAATATGTTTATCAATGCAGAAAAAGGCATTCAAGATTGTTCTCAGTTCAATTTCCATTGAAATTTTGATATTTTTTTGAAAAACATAAACTTTGAAAAATATTTGCAACGGCCTTATTTTATTTTGAATCATAGAACCAAACTATTCCATTTTTTTTTCAGGTCTCGCCCAAAAAAATTGCTGGAATTTTCAATGTTTGTTGAAAAAATGTACATTTCTGGATTTTTTTTTTTTTTTTTTTGAAAAGGTCCAAAAATGAAAAAAATGAAAATCTCTCAACCGAAAAACAATAAAATTTCTTTTTGTTTAAAATCGAGCCATGATTTTACTTCGACAAATAAACAATCCTATTTCTCCCATTTTCCCCGCCAGACCAACATCGGCTCGATCGAAACGGTCGGCGAGAACCGCGCCCTGTTCGAGCAGATCGCCAAGGGCCGCGGCGTCAGCTACCGGGTGAACCTGCCCTCGCAGAACCCCCTGCCGCGACTCACCAAGCTCACCCTGAACGGCGCCACCCTTTGCAGCGGCCCAGCCGAGGAGAAGGGCGTCCCCTTCGTGAGCGAGGTCAACCTGCGCCACTTTCTCCGCTCGGACGCCGCCACCAATTGGCAGCGGTTCAGCAGCGGCAAGCCGGTGGCGACGACGAACCTTCCAGTCAAGTCGGGAGTGGATCAGTTCAAGCTGGTTGACCATCGCGAGCAGAACCAAACCGAGGAGCGAACGGAGCAGGAGGTTGGGCCGAACCGGAACAGCACTTCGTACAAGATTGTAACGCAGACCATCACGTACAAGGAGTTTGTGTCGGCACCGATGGTGCAGAAGACGTCGCACTACTACGTGAATACGACCACGCGGGAGCAGGTTTGAGGTTTGAGGGGAAGGTTTCTTTCCTTTGAGTGGAGATTTAAAGTGCAGTTTTACAACTCGACATTGTATTTGTGTATTTTTTTTTATATGTGAGTGAATATAATATATCGATCGACTTTTTTTTATAAACTTTTATGCACGTTTTCGTATCGTTTCATTTGCTTTCGTAATCTGAATGCTGTGCTCTGCTGTGTTAAATTAGTTTTATGAGTAATGGTTTAAAATGCATTCTCGGGTTTTCACCTAAATTGTAATTCCAGTAAGATTACTGAGAGTGCCAACGGGCTCACTTTCGGGCTTACTTTTGGTTTATACACACGTCCTTATATATTTGCTTCTTTCTTTCTTCGAAAATATATCTCCTTGATATAGAAACTCTCTTTTTCTCTCTTGATAGTACTTTCTATAAGATTTGTATCCCAAATCATCAAACTTTCTGTACACACCACCACCACCGTCTATTGCTTTTACGAACCCAGCTCCCACTTGATGACGTGCGGTTCGATCGTGAGCTTCTGCTGCAGAATCGACTGCATCACGTACTCGCTGGTACAAATCTGGCACGCGCCGTGCTTTCCCTTCTGGATAAACGGCTGAATGAAGATCCGATCCTCCGGGCAGCCCACAATCACGTAACTGCCCGGCTTCTCCAGGTTCGTCTCGCGAATCTTCTTCACCGAGCGCGGATTCTTCTCCACCACCCCGCCGCTCAGCTCAATCATCTGGCGCACATCCTTAGCCGACGGTTTAACCTGCGGCGTAATGAAGAAAATCTTCCCCTCAAACAGCTTGTTCCGGGCGGGTGATTCCAGCACCTTGTACAGATCGCACCGGAACGTTTCGTCCAGCTCCTTCACGTCCAGCCGGTAGTTTTCCGGGGGGAGGAACTGACCCGAGGTGGCACTGTCCGAGATCCACTTGCTCGACAGGACGTACCGGACCGTGGTGAGGGCGGTGATGAGCTTGACTGTTCGCGCGACCCGCGTCATTACCAGGTGCGTTGCGTCCGCCGGGCCGGACGCGATGCGACCGCCGAGGGTCCTGGAAGAGAAAAGAAAAAAATATAAAAATTAATAACTCACAACGTTTGGTACATACAACGTTTGGTATGTCCATGTATCCTCCCTCCCCTGTTGATTCTGTGTCATTTTTTCATAACCTGCAACTTCCATCAAAGCATCAAAGCGATGGACTCCAAAATTTCATTCAAATCGTAAAAACTGCTTTAAATCGATTTATTAAGTCATTTCAACGAATTACCTTTGAGGTTAAAAATGCTTGACTTGGGTTGACCGATATCGTGATATCTTTCCTTTTGTTATTTTTAAGGTAGAAGAAAATATTACGAGTTTAAAACAACGTAATATTGACAACCGCGAAAATCTCGATATTCTCGATTAAAAAAAACGCAAAATTAGTTAGTTAGGCTTGAACCAATATTTTAAAAAGTTGTTGTAGACATTTTTTAAAAAATGTAAGTTTTAACAAAAATAAACATTTAGAGAAAAAAATAAACTTTTTGTTTGTGAATGAATTCAAATATGCTGAACATCAATCTAAATGCAGGGGAATGCACTGTACATTAATGTCAGCTGATTGTACTTTAAATTCCGATGACATTTTGAAGTTTTTTGAAAAAAAAAAATGAAATTTAGTGAATACAAAACAACAGAACTAGTGTAAAATGGCCTGAATTTCAAAAAAAAAATCATGGGAAAAAAATCATTATTGTTAGGGCCATACGAAAATTATAGGCAACTTTGATAATGTTGTTTTTGGGTCATATATGACCCATAAGGCCTGAAAGGATCAGAACACTTTTACACATATTTTTCGATTATTTTATTATTATTTTTTTATTTTGTACGGTCCAGACCCGTCATTAGCAAAATTTCACTTTTGATAATCGAATCAAGAAAAACGATTTTTGTTGGATGTCTAATTTTTGATTGTTGGGATTTAGTGTGACCCTTAAACTACTCTAAAGCGATTTATTTATTTTTTTAATTTTACTGGGAATCAACCATGCAAATTTGACTAAAATGGGGTTGAAGACAAGTCGGGGGCAAAGTTTTGAATGCGTGTTTCGGAGATTTTTGTATGTCTGCCCTTGTTTATGATTCAAAAATTCAAAAATCTAAAAATTCAAAAATTCAAAAATTCAAATATTCAAAAATTCAAAAAATTAAAAATTCAAAAATTCAAAAATTCAAAAATTCAAAAATTTAAAAATTCAAAAATTTCAAAATTTCAAAATTTAAAAATTCAAAAATTTATAAATTCAAAAATTCAAAAATACCAAAATTTAAGAATTCAAAAACTTCAAAATTCAAAAAATCAAACATTCAAAAATTCAAAAATTTAAAAATTCAAAAATTCAAAAATTCAAAGTTCAAAAATTCAAAAATTCAAAAATTCAAAAATTCAGAAATTCAAAAATTCAAAAATTTAAAAATTCAAATTTTTTTTAATTTTCTTTAAAAACAGTTTTTGAATTTTTTAAATTTCTTGAATTTTTTTTAATCTTTTGATTTTTTTTTTGTTTTTTTATTTTTTTATTGTTTTGAACTTTTTTAATTTTTTTATTGATTTTATTATTTAAACTTTTTTTTATTTTTTTATTTTTTTCAATTTTTTATATTTTTTTACCTAAAAAACAATTTAATTCTTTTTTCCGTGCATGATTCAGTTTTCCGTGCATCATTCCATATGCCGCAGTAGCAAACCAGTAACAAAGTGAAATCCCGAAGAACTGAGATCAAATTTGCTACCACGACAGGTACCGCGGTGGGGTTGACGTCGGGTGCAAATTTGATTTGCTTCGATGTTTGCTACCCGCGCTGGAGATGCACTAAGGTTCATGTAGAAATCATTTTAATTTTATGGAGACGAAATGTTTTTTTTCGCTTATTTTTTTTCTTCAGATATTATTTTTATTAGAAAACTAGTCATTGTAAATCTTATAGTTTATCAACTGTACGGGTGTATAATGCGTTTTCCCACATTTTTTTACATTAAAATATTAAAATTCTGGCTACAATTTATTAATTTTTTGCCAGATTCAGAAGACAACTCATATTTTATAAAAAAAAACTTTTTGATTTTTTTTTAGTGTCAACCAATTTGAGCCCGCCATGTTTCATTCGACAGGGGTTCAGTGTGGCTGTTTGGGAAAAATAGTAAGGAATTTCAAAAATCTAGCCTAACATTTGAAATAGTCGTATGAAAATCTAAAATGGCGATTTGAAAACGGGAAAATTACGAAAACGCGAAAAAAACCTACTTTTTCAACAAAAATTGCCATAACGTTAAAATTTCAGCGTTGACCTATACTTTTTTCGACACCGAAAATTTCTTAGTTGAAAGACGCAACGTGTTTTTTTATTGAACACAAAAAAAAAGATTTTTATTTTGAAGTTTTTTTAACCAATGGAACCCAAGTATCATATTCATATAAAATTTTAAGGGATTCCTAAGGGCTATTTAATTTAAATATTTTTTTTAACCTTTCTTTCATTGTTAAATAGATAAAGGCTTTTAAAAAATACCATTCCCGTTCGAACATTTATCGACCATGTTTGTTTTACAAAAGAAAAAAATAGATCTTGATTCAGAATGTAGCAATAAAAAATGGATTTATCTGTATTTTTTGTGATTAATTTTTCATTTCAATTTACTATTTCTCAACTTTGAATTCAGAACCATCATTGACAGTCATCCCAATAGTAAATGACCTAAAAATAGTAGAAGAAACCCTTAAATATTTAGTAAAGCGCTAAAGAGGAATTGAGGTCAATTGTTTTGATAATTTTACAAGACATAGGGGAAATATACCCTATCTAATCAAACACCTATCTTCCTCATATGAAGAGTTTGATGGTCGATTAAAGCTCAAAAAAAAAAACTATTTAGGCTATAAACTTACCATCAACATCACCGCCTCAAGTAAGCACGCAAATTTATGCCACTTGCTAGCCAAAAAGATCAAATTTAATGCACTTTTGACCATAATTTCTATTTTGCGAGACCATTTCTCATCATTTTGGTGGCACACACTTCCACACGCTAGATGAGAGCTTAACTGCTTAACGAAAGCCGCCATCAATATCTTTTCACTTGCGCTAACGATTTCAAAGCGCTTAAGATATAAAATTGCTTCCAACTACCAGCAACACGTTCTTTTGCACATTAGTTAGTCACTCACTTGAAAAATAATCCCGAAAAATGCAACTAATTAGCAAGCACAATAAAAAAAACAAACGCGCCAAGTCGTTTGACGTTTCAATTTTGACGACCCATTCCAATCGAAGTACCCGAGTTTGTCCCGATTTCTTATTTTTTGAATTACTGCGCTGCCTGTGGGGACGCGCAGTCCTGTTTTTTCTTGTTACTAATCATTTCTTTTCGTCGTTTTCGTTTCGTTGTTCGTGTGCATGGGGTGAGTGGTTATTATAATAAAAAGTCGATTGCGGGCTGCGGAGTCACGTAGTTTCTCGACAGGATTGTTAATGTTTTCGGCGTCCTGTTTTCTCGTTAGCAGTGATAAAATCAGTCCTCCCTCTATCATCGTCGATCGGAAGGCACGCCGTCGGTTGTATTCGTTCAAGTAATTGTGTTACAAAGGGAGCGTTCCTTTATTACGTAACGCAAAATTTGGGATTTTTGAACCTGAGATGTTAGGATGGTTTACAATAGCACCAATAAAAAAAAAGTTTGATAATTGAAAATTCCGGAAAATGCTTTCATCGGTTTGCATAACAAGTCGCAAAATATTTTCAATTAAAAGCCAGTACAAGATATTTTCAAAATTATAAACTTCTAAACTTTCTCCTCTACTCACATGACGGCCCGCATCAGCCCCTCGGTGTTGTCGATCTGGGAGAACAGCACGTGCGGTATGCTGTCCGCATCCGGCTGCCGCTGGCACACAATCTCCCCCGGGATGGCCTCCAACGGCGGCAGCGTGCGCGCTTTCTTCGGCGGCGTCGCCGGCTGCGGTGGCTCCGACAGACTCCGCTTGACCCGCTCGTGCGACTCCGGCGTCAGATTGATCGGGGACTTCCAGGCGGCTGTTTGAAATTTTGGAGTTTTGGTTTTAAGATTGCACTTTATTTACGGGGTGTTTTTTGAAGGGGGACTTACTCATCAGATGCATGACCAGATTGTAGTCGATGCGGAAGGGGCAGCTCAGGTTGAATTGCTGATATTTCGGGCCGTCGCACTGCTGCATCGCGGCCAGGTTGCCGAGGAGGATGTCGCTCAGCCAGACCGTGTTCACCGTGGGCACGTTCCAGTCTTTGGCGAACTTGTACTTTTGGTTGTCGATGCGCTTGCAGATGAGGACCGTGTTGGATTTGCTAAAGTACGGGGTCATTTTGGCGCCCGATTCCTCGATCATCTGTTTGATGCGGACGCGCTCTTCGCCCTCGAAGCCGGTCAGGGACATGTTGTGCTTCGTGGCGGGTTTTTGGTTGCCAAAGATGGAGGGGGTGGGCAGGTGAAGGGCTTGCCAGGGTGGGAGAAGTTGCTTCTTGAGTACGATATCGTTGAGCCAGTACGAGGTGATGCAGCGCTTGGCGTCGCGGATGGCCTGCATGACGACGCCGTGGCGCTGGGTTCGACACAGGACGTGGGTGACCTTGGGGCTGTAGCACTGCTCGATGTCACCGCCGTGCTTCCGGATGATGGTTTTCCAGTCTTCGACGTCGTTCTTGAAGGGCGACTCGTCGTACTCGATGATGTAGAAGGTGCACCCGAGCAGGAACAGTTCCGGGTGTAGTTTGAGGTTCGGGTTGTGGCCGTAAAACTGGGATCTTGGAAGGGGTGCGCGCCCTGGGCTGAAAGGTGGACCGGCGCCGGCACCTTTCATGGTGGACGGTGACTGAGGCATGACTACGGGTGGTCCTTGGGGGATCTGCTGGACGACCATGGCACCGGCGGGAGCTCCCGAGTTGGTAATGTTGCCCAGCGTACGACGTTGCTGTTGCATTGGACCAACTACTTGCTGTTGCTGCTGCTGTTGTTGCTGTTGAAGAGCAAGCATGTCCTGGGACAGCCGCGGATTCATCGTTTGCTGAAGGGCCGCATTGTGCTGGGCCGTCATCATGCGAAGCGTTCCGGCGGCGGACGGTTCTGGACCGCCGGGTGGTCCGTCCGGAATGTTCGGAACTACGCTACCATTCGCCCCAAGCCGGTTGCTCAGCATGTTCGCAAGCGCGGTCTTGGTCTGGTTCTTCATCTGCTGCGATCCCGGAACGTTGGGATCGCCGGGAGGTCCGACCAGCGTTTGCTGCACGATCGTAGTCGTGCCGTCACTCCCAACGACCACCTCCTGGGGAAAACCAGCCCCGCGAGGCGATATCGCTTGACCCTGCGGTCCCGTCTGCCCCGGAACGACCACCCCCTTCTGGGCCTGCTCCCGCTGGAGTTGCATTTGAAGAAGCCGGTGTTGCTGCTGCTGGCGCTCCATTTGAAGTCTCTGCTGCTGCTGGGGTTGCGCGTTGGGATCTACCGAGAACTGTCCCATTACGGCCGCACCCGGAGGAATCGCGCCCTGTTGCTGTTGCTGGGTGATTGGACTCAACCCCGGGGCGCCCGGACGAACCTGGCGAGCTGCGTTTTGCTGCTGGATCCACTGCATTTGCTGCTGTTGGTTCAGACCCTGAGGCATCGGTCCACGGTAGATGATCTGCTGCTGAGGCCGAACCCCGGCCGGCACTCCAGGACGAACCTGAAACTGCTGTTGCTGCTGTTGTTGCTGCTGACGTTGCATCAACATGCGTTGCTTGGCCTGCAGTCGATTTATGTACTCTTCACGACTGGCCGGGTCGAGCTTCTGCAGCGTGGCGTGCGTTTGCGGATCAAGCTGGATGTACTGCCGTTGAATCGGCGGTCGCAACGTAGACCGGATAAACTGTGGCTGACCCGGTTGACCCGGGACGGGCCCTCCCGGCGGAACAATCGTCTGCTGGATGATGGTCGTCCCAGCCGGGATTCCACCCTGCTGCTGGAACTGCTGCCCACCCTGCTGTTGAATCGGACTCTGCGGCGTCCACTGTTGTTGTTGAGGTTGCTGCTGAATCAACTCACCGCCAGGAACCGTTTGCTGCTGCTGTTGCTGAATAATCTGACCTCCCTCAATTCCTTGCGGCGCCTGCCCGGGATTCGGTCCAACAATCTGCTGCTGAATTATGGTCGGCTGACCCGGCATTACCTGCTGCACCGTTCCACCACTTGTAGACAGCGTTTGCTGAATTATTTGCTGCTGGGGTTGACCACCGGAAATTGGCTGCTGAATGATCAACTGTTGCTGAGGAGCCTGACTCTGCTGCTGGCCCAGCATCTGCTGTTGAATGATCGTCGGCTGCTGTTGTTGCTGTTGCTGCTGCTGCTGCTGCTGAACGACAATCGTTTGTTGTTGCTGCGGTTGCATACCTTGGGCCGTCGAAGTCATAACTTGCTGTTGTTGCTGCTGGAGTTGACCGGGTTGCATTGGCCGCTGCTGAATGTGCACAATGTTGGGACCCATCTGCTGACCCGGCTGTTGCTGTTGCTGCTGCATAATTTGTTGTTGATTTGGAATGCCGGGTCCGCCCGAACCACTGACGACAATTTGTTGCTTTTGTTGTTGCTGCTGTTGCTGTTGTTGAAGTTGCATGTACTGGATTCGTTGCTGTTGGGTCATTTGTTGCATTTGGCCGCCCGGCTGAAGTTGACCCGGCGCGGACGAAGTTATGATCTGCTGTTGTTGGCCGCCCTGGTTGATGATGACGATGTTCTGGGGTTGACCGCCCTGTTGGTTGGTGCCTGTTGAAGAAGAATTTGGTTATATTTTCAACCACTTTTAATGAATCCGTGATAGAAAATCATGGTTTTTCAGGAGTTTCCGAACAAAGTACTTAATTATATTTTATTTTATTTTTTTCTAAGTAATACGTCAAAAATTAAAATAATAAAAAGTCAGAATCGTCCACAAATTACATGGGACAGTTATCTTTAGAACGTTAGACATTTAATACAAAAATTAAAACAGCCAATCCTACTGCGTTGAGTTTACCGCAGGGAAGATTCTATGAACGGATCACATTTCACAGAATCTACACGAGATGAAGAAAGCGTGGACATACCGTACCAAACGCTCCTTGAACAAATCGTTATATTCTGTAAAAAAAAGAAACTTAAAAAATCACAGAATTTGAATTCTGAGAAAACTTTTAAATATGTTTTCTAAACTCCTTGAAATCCCTTTAAATTTTAGAATTTTATAAAAGAAAATTGATTCTTTTCAAAATTGTTAGGGTATAAAACATTTTTTTTTAAATTGCTGAGTAAAACTTATTTAAAATTTTCAAAAAAATAAAATCTTTTAATTAAAAAAATAATTTAAAATTCTGAAATTCTAAATAAAAATAAAATGTTCAGGTTCTAATTTTTTTTACAATTTTTTTTAAATCCCTTCCTTGAAGACCAATAATTAAACTGATTGAATTACTTGAAAAATCTTTAAAAAAAATCTTTTGAATTTCATATTTTTCAATTTCTAAAATTCAATAGTTTTTTTTTATTAGGTCCCATAAACACATGAAAGACAATAGTTTATTGGTCCTTTTAAAAAAACTCTGGAATTCTTAATTTCAATTCATTAAATTTATTTTTGTTCTTTAAATTTCCTAAAAAAATGTCAAATTCTGAGAAAAAAATCTTGAATTAGTTTTTTTCAAATCTTGGTTTTATATTTTTTTTAATTTTAAAGTTCATAAAAAATATGTCTAAGTATGTTGAAATAATCAACATTTTTAAATTTATATTATTTTTAAAATTTGCATTTCAAAATAAAAAAACAGACTTTTAGAAGTCTAGGAATATTTTGCATTTTAAAATTCACAAAAAAACATAAAAATTCTAAAGTTCCCCCAATTTTAAACATTTTAAAAATTCCAAAAGAAACAAAAAAATGTTGATTAATTCAAAAACTTTAAAATAGGCGTAATCCGTAATCGGCCAAAATTAAAATTTAAAATAATTAAAATCCTTAAAACTCCTAAAATTGTATTATTTTTTAATTCTTAACATTCCAACGAACAAGGCTCCAAAAAAATTGGAACGGTAACTTCAACTCGCTGGTTCTCGGGAATAACTCAACCAATCAAGATGATTCTTCTTTCTTTGATTTGTTAGGATGTCTAGATGATTCTAGAACTTTGCAGAACTTAATTTGATCAAATCTGTAATTTTTGTGATCAAAAACATCGTTCCAACTTTTTTTTTCGCGTGTAAAAAAAATTGGCCAAAAATTCCGCGGAGGCAGTCGTTTTAAAAAAGGTGGAACCATGTTTTCGGTCGCAGAAATTACAGATTTGTTCAAATCAAGTTCTGCAAAATTTTAGGATCATCTAGACATTCTTACAAATCACTGGAAACAAGAAACGTCCCGATTGGTTAAGTTATTTCCGAGAACCAGCGAGTTACCGTTCCACCTTTTTTGGGAGGCTTGGACGTCTGTGTAAGTTGGACATGCGTTGGGCGTTCCAGTGTTAATTATTCATAAAATTCTTAAAATTCTTAAAATTCTTAAAACTCTTAAAATTCTTAAAATTCTTAAAATTCTTAAAATTCTTAAAATTCTTAAAATTCTAAAAATTCTAAAAATTCTTAAAATTCTTAAAATTCTTAAAATTCTTAAAATTCTTAAAATTCTTAAAATTCTTAAAATTCTTAAAATTCTTAAAATTCTTAAAATTCTTAAAATTCTTAAAATTCTTAAAATTCTTAAAATTCTTAAAATTCTTAAAATTCTTAAAATTCTTAAAATTCTAAAAGTTCTTAAAATTCTTAAAATTCTTAAAATTCTTAAAATTCTTAAAATTCTTAAAATTCTTAAAATTCTTAAAATTCTTAAAATTCTTAGAATTCATAAAATTCTTAAAATTCATAAAATTCTTAAAATTCTTGAAATTCTTAAAATTCTTAATATTCTTAAAATTCTTAAAATTCTTAAAATTCTTGAAATTCTTAAAATTCTTAAAATTCTTAAAAATCTTAAAATTCTTAAAATTCTTAAAATTCTTAAAATTCTTAAATGTCTTAAAATTCTTAAAATTCTTAAAATTCTTAAAATTCTTAAAATTCTTAAAATTCTTAAAAATATTAAAATTCTTAAAATTCTTAAAATTCTTAAAATTCTTAAAATTCTTAAAATTCTTAAAATTCTTAAAATTCTTAAAATTCTTAAAATTCTTAAAATTCTAAAAAAAATTAAAATTCTTAAAATTCTATTCTTCAAATTCTTAAAATTCTTAAAATTCTTAAAATTCTTAAAATTCTTAAAATTCTTAAAATTCTTAAAATTCTTAAAATTCTTAAAATTCTTAAAATTCTTAAAATTCTTAAAATTCTTAAAATTCTAAAAAATCCTTAAAATTCTTAAAATTCTTAAAAATCTTCAAAAATCTTAAAATTCAAAATAAAATTAAAATTCTAAAAATTCCTAAAATCCTTAAAAATCTTTCAGTTCTGAAATTTTTAAATTCTTAAAATTTAATAAAGTTTTTAAATTTTTAAATTTCTTGAAGTTTTTAAAATTCTTAAACTTCCAAAAATTTCAAAAATTCGAAAAAAAATGCAAAAAAAACTAAATTTTAAAATTCCTTAAATTCTTAAAATGCTTAAAGATTCTTAGAATTCTATAGATTTAAATTTTGAAAAATCTTGAATTTCTCCAAAATTTTATCGATGTAAAAATTCTTTTAAAAGTTTTCAATGCTAATCTTCGTTGATAAATTCAAATACTTTCAATTATTCAATGTAAAATAAATCCTCAAGCTAAAAAAACATATCAAACAAACTTTTTTTTTAAAATCCTGCTATAAAATTAAAACTTCTTGAAATTCTTAGTATTTTTCAGTTTCTAGATTAAATTCTTTAAATTCTTAAATATTCCAGATTTTCATAGTTCATACAATTCTTATTTTTTTAATTTCTTAAAAATGTAAAACTAAAAAAAAATAAATTGATTTTTTTTATTCTAAAAAAATTAAAAATTAAAAACAAAATCTAAAAAAAATAATTTTTAAAATTTACAATTTTTAAAATTCTTGAAATTATTGAAATTTTTAAAATTTCTTGAATTACTAAACTTTTTTTTTCTCTAAAATTCAATGTTAAAATATTAAAAAATATCAATGAGAAATTAAAATTTTTTAGAAATTTCAAATGCGTAAAATTCTCAAAATTCTTTGAAAAAACATTGTTAAAATTTCTTAAAAATCTTAAAATTCTATTATTGTTTTTTGGTTACTAAAATTTTTAAAATTCCATAAATTTTTAAAGTTTCTTTATTTCGAATATTTTAAAAATTTTGAAAGTTTTTTTTTTCAATTATATAAATTCCTGAAATCAATAAGAAAAATATGGGATATTTTTTTTCAAATTCATGAAATTTAGTTTTTTTTTATGCCGTTGAAATTTTTTTCCAAGGTTTTTGTAAAATTAGGTTAAGTTTTTGACATTGAGGGTCAGGATTAGGGGTTTGATGATATTGTTGAGGTTTTGGATCTGGGTTTCAAATGTTGGTTTTGAGATTTGATATCAAGCTTTTGAAGCAATTCCTACGCAAAACTTACCTGGCGGTCCCTGCAGAACCTGCTGCTGAACGATACGTTGCACAATCTGAGGCTGCTGCTGTTGCTGCATCTGACCTTGGTTGTTTTGACCCTGGGTCAGCACCATCGGTGGACCTCCCGGTTTCTGCATTTGCTGTTGCTGCTGCTGCTGCTGTTGTTGAAGTATTTGTTGTTGCTGACCCTGTTGCTGCTGCTGCTGCTGCCCTTGCGGATTTTGCTGGCCCACAATCAGCTGCTTCGTGATGGTTTGATAGTTGGACGACACCGGCGGATGGATGATGGTCTGCTGGATGATTTTGGGCTGCTGACCCGGTCCAGTTTGCAGCTGTTGAATGTTTTGCTGCTGGATCTGTAGTTGAAATGACAGTCAGTTATAAAGTTTACAAGTTTCAAGCCGAACAACTCACCATTTGAGCTCCCGGCTGTCCAGGTTGTTGGCCAGCGATTTGCTGCTGCGAAAGAGTACGTTGAATCATGACTTGTTGTTGTTGTGGTGGGCCTTGCTGAAGTTGTTGTTGCTGAACCTGCTGCTGCTGCTGCTGGCCACCCTGAATCTGCTGCCCCCCTGAAACGCTCGTCGGAGGTGGCCCCTGATTGATCGTGATTTGGCGCACAATCTTCTGCTGTCCGTCCGACGGCGTTCCGGCTTGCAGATTGGACATGATTTGCTGAATTTGCTGCTGTTGGGCCGTTTGCTGCTGCTGCTGTTGACCACCCTTGAATACGACCTGAATGTTTTGCTTGGGCTGTTGGCCACCGGGTTGTTGTTGTTGCTGGGAGGTCGCCGGTTGAATGACCTGCTGAATGATCTGGCTTTGCTGAGGGGGTTGAGATTGCTGCATCTGCATTTGCTGGTTTTGTTGCATGATTTGCTGTTGCTGCTGCTGTTGACCGGCTTGTTGTTGTTGCATCATTTGGAGTTGTTGTTGCTTTTGTTGCTGAAGCAGCTGTTGTTGGGCCATTTTCTGCTGAATTTGGTTTACGTTGTGCTGAACTTGCTGTTGCAGAGTTTGCTGTTGGATGTTTTGTTGCATTTGGGCCTGCTGCTGTTGTTGCATGGCTTGTTGTTGTTGTTGTTGTTGTTGGGCTTGGGCTTGGAATTGTTGTTGCTGCTGCTGCTGTTGCTGCTGTTGTTGTTGTTGAGGAGGAGGAGGTTGTTGCATTTGCTGAGGCTGCATTTGCATCTGTTGTTGGGGGTTGTTTTGTTGCAGCTGGATTTGTTGTTGAATTGATGTCGGTGTGGACATCGGCGGTTGGCCCTGCTGTTGAAGCTGTTGTTGTTGAGGCTGTGCTGGGTTGGACAGTTGCTGCATCGTTATCTGTGAAGACGGATAGATAAATGTTTAGCTGAAAACCCGTAATTTGTCGAATGTATACATTTTTCTAGAATGTTTTTTTTTATTTTAAAATAACTGAGAAATTTCAGAAATTTGGAATTTGCGCATTGCAATTATTTTACTAGAATTTTACCACATTTAGTATTAAAATTAGTATTTGAGGATTTTAACAATCCTAAAATTTTGAAATACTTCACACATTAAAAATAAAATGTTTCAAAAACGTAAAAATTAGAAAAAAAATGTTTTTATTTAAAAAAAAATTCCAAAATTAAAAAGAATAATATTTAAAAAATGTTTTAAAAAATCAAAGGAATATTTTTATTTATTAAAAGTTTTAAGAATATTAAGAATTTGAATTTTTTTTAAATTTTAACACCTTTAAATTTTTTAAAACTTTTCATTTTTTTTTTTTTTTTTGGAGGGTGATCCAGCCGCACATCGTTGATGTCGAAACCTCTAAACTGGGCCCTCGTCCTGTCACGTCCGTCAGTAGTCTTGTCGTACATTACAACTAGAACCAGATCTGCCAATGAATTAGTACACTTCGACCAAATAAACACTGACGCTGTATGGATCTGACTCTAGAATAAATGCACAGTTGTGTGTTATTCATAAGTCCAAAATGTTCAATTATTCATATAAGTTCAAATATTCATTTGCGGATAACTACCTAACTTGAATTGAATACAAGATTTAAAGCAACCTATCCGAAAGCTACTCTTATCTCAAATCCCCGACATTTTAATTATTAACAAAAAAAACGTTTCTTTTAAAACCAGTCTGGCTTCTTTTAAAAAACAAAAAAAATAACAGTTGATATTTTACAAGTCGTGAAATGAAAAAGAGACAACCATTTGTTCGTCAGAATTCCAGTAGATCCTCGATTCGCAACAATGGTCGATACAATCATAATCCGACAACCGTTAGTTCAACAGATCAACGAATTTAGTCCGATATCATTTCACTATTGATTGATCGAGACTCCATGGAAATTTTGACAAATCAGAATGGTTTTTATGCTACTTGAATGAAAATCACCGATTCTGATAGAATTACTAAATTCACTGTTACTAATTTTGTCCCTAAATAACTAAAGGCAAAGTATAAAAAGTTGATATTTATAGTTAAAATCCTAAATTCTACAAACACTTTTTTAAACCCGCATCCTAACCTGACACCCACATTAAGATAGGGAAAAATCACATATGTAGCGGTTCATTATACAAATGTGATATTTCCACTATCAGAGAACCTCCTTGTCTCGATGACAGCTTACCGGCCATCGATTAAGCCCTGAGACTACGCCAAAGTGGGTTCTCGCAGCATGAAGTGGTGTCCATGTGTAAAAATGGAAGCTTCAGCAATATACTGAACACTTCGATTTTAATTCCACATCGAATCAAATCATACTCTTTGCCAAACAAGCATCAAACCTATGACACTCATTATGACAAAGCCCAGGGTTTTAAAACTTTTCATTTTTTTTAGAATATTAAGAATGTTTTGAATCTTAAGAATGTTAAAAAAAATTAAGAATTTCAAAAATTTTCAAAATTTTAAGAATTTCAAGAATTTTAAGAATTTTAAAAATTTGAAGAATTTGAAGAATTTTAAGAATTTCAAGAATTTCAAGAATTTCAAGAATTTTAAGAATTTGAAGAATTTTAAGAATTTTAATAATTATAAGAATTTTAAGAATTTTAAGAATTTTAAAAATTTTAATTTTTTTAAGAATTTTAAGAGTTTTAAGAATTTTAAGAATTTTAAGAATTTTAAGAATTTTAAGAATTTTAAGAATTTTAAGAATTTTAAGAATTTTAAGAATTTTAAGAATTTTAAGAATTTTAAGAATTTTAAGAATTTCAAAAATTTCAAAAATTTTAAGAATTTTAAGAATTTTAAGAATTTAAGAATTTAAAGAATTTAAAGAATTTTAAGACTTTTAAAAATTTTAAAAATTTTAAGAATTTTAAGAATTTTAAGAATTTTAAGAATTTTAAGAATTTTAAGAATTTTAAGAATTTTAAGAATTTTAAGAATTTTAAGAATTTTAAGAATTTTAAGAATTTTAAGAATTTTAAGAATTTTAAGAATTTTAAGAATTTTAAGAATTTTAAGAATTTTAAGAATTTTAAGAATTTTAAGAATTTTAAGAATTTTAAGAATTTTAAGAATTTTAAGAATTTTAAGAATTTTAAGAATTTTAAGAATTTTATGAATTTTAAGAATTTTAAGAATTTTAAGAATTTCAAGAATTTTAAGAATTTTAAGAATTTTAAGAATTTTAAGAATTTTAAGAATTTTAAGAATTTAAGAATTTAAAGTATTTTAAGACTTTTAAGAATTTTAAAAATTTTAAGAATTTTAAGGATTTTAAGAATTTTAAGAATTTTAACAATTTTAAAAATTTTTAAGAATTTTAAGTAATTAAAGAATTTTTAGAATTTTAAGAATTTTAAGAATTTTAAGAATTTAGAAAATTTTAAGAATTTTAAGATTTAAAGAATTTTAAGAATTTTAAGAATTTTAAAAATTTTAGGAATTTTAAGATTTTTAAGAATTTTATGAATTTTGAAAATTTTAAGAATTTAAAGAATTTTAAGAATTTTAAGAATTTTAACAATTTTAAGAATTTTAAGAATTTTAAGAATTTTAAGAATTTTAAGAATTTTAAGAATTTTAAGAATTTTAAGAATTTTAAGAATTTTAAGAATTTTAAGAATTTTAAGAATTTTAAGAATTTTAAGAATTTTAAGAATTTTAAGAATTTTAAGAATTTTAAGAATTTTAAGAATTTTAAGAATTTTAATAATTTTAATAATTTTAAGAATTTTAAGAATTTTAAGAACTTTAAGAATTTTAAGAATTTTTAGAATTTTAAGAATTTTGAGAATTTTAATAATTTTAAGAATTTTAAGAATTTTAAGAATTTTTAGAATTTTAAGAATTTATGAATTTTAAGAATTTTAAGAATTTTAAGAATTTTAAGAATTTTAAGAATTTTAAGAATTTTAAGAATTTTAAGAATTTTAAGAATTTTATAAATTTTAAGAATTTTAAGAATTTTAAGAATGTTAAGAATTTTTAGATTTTTTTTTTAATTTGATAAATCTTTAGAATTTTTGAATCTGAAAAATTTAGAATCCAATTTAAGATGTTTACAATTTGAAAATTTCAGAATTTTATAGGTTTGGATTTTGAGATTTTCATTATTTTCAAATTTTAGAATTTACAAATATTACAAATAAGATTTTAGAATTTATTAATTTTGAAATCTCAAAATTTTTGAATTGAAAAATTTAAAATAAAATCAGTTTTAGGATTTGGAATTTAGATTTTTGAGTTTCAGTATTTTGAAGTTTAAGAATTTAAGAAATTCCGAATTTTTGAATTTTAGATCATTGAAAATTTCAGGATTTAGAGATTTTTAATTTTAGATTTTCAGAATTTTAAAATTATAGAATTTCCCAATATTACAAATTCAGTATTTTAAAATTTATTAATTTTGAAATCTTAGAAATTTAGAGTTTTAGAGTTTGTGAAATGTAAACATTTCAGAAATTTAGAATTGCAAAATTTTGAAAATTTTGAAATTGGTTTTATGTTTTTTATTCTAGAAATTGAAATTTTACACTTGAAAAATTGTTTTTGTTTCATTTTTTTAATATTTTTAATATATATATTATTTAAGAAATTTAAATTTGACAATTTTAATAATGAAGAATCTCAAATATTTCAAAGATCTAGAAATTTCATGCAAATTTTGGAACTGAAAGTTGGATTTTTTTGTTTTAGTTTCAAACCCAAGAATTTTCAAAATTGTGAAGCGTGGAATTTTAGAGCAATTGAGCCTTTTTTCCGTAATGTAATACTTTCTTTAGCGTGCGAAGATTTGTAAATACTCTTAAATACCTTTTGGAATTGTTGTTGTTGCTGCTGCTGCTGTTGTTGCTGAATAATTTGCATCGACTGTTGTTGCTGTTGATTCTGGGTTTGCAACTGTTGATTCTGAATCTGAATAGTTTGAGCCTGAATCTGCTGCTGCTGATTTTGAATTTGCTGCATTTGCTGCTGTTGATTTTGCAGTTGAATCTGCTGCTGCTGAAGCGCCTGATTCAGCGGAGGTCGATTCATGTTCGGTTGCAAGATTTGCTGCGCCTGTTGAGGTCCCGCCGGTCTCACCAATCTAGGTCCTCCCGGGACAATTTGCTGCTGCTGCTGTTGGACAGTCTGTTGAACTATGGTCGCTTTCGGTGGCTCGTTCGCGGGTGGTTCGTCCTCCTTCTTGCCGTTGCCTCCGCTGGTTGGAACTTCGGTTTTCGCGATGTTTTCCTCGAAATCAAAGCCGATGATGCTCGCTAGAGGTTTCTCTGGTTCTGGTTTTTGTACCGGCGTTGCCGGGCGCTGCCCGGTAGCTTGTTTGAAGATTCTGGGGGTAATCACGAGCCGCGGATGGTAGATGTCCGTCGGGAGGAGGGCGTTGTTCCGCAGGGACTCGATTGCCCAGTCGGGAGTGACTAGGGCGAGGGATGACCCGGCGAGACTGACGGCCTTGGCGTACACCGGTCCTTTGGTGCTTCCGCTGATGAGATGGGTTGTGCGGGAGTCGAATACGTTGCGGAACGTGCCACCGTGAAAGGTGACCGCGGCGAAGAGTCGCTTGAGGTCGCGGTTGTCTAGCTGGGTGGCCGCAAAGGTCAGGTTGCTGAACAGAGCGGATTTGAGCGGAAAGTAGGCTTTTGTTGAGGCGAGGCGTCCCAGTCGGACGGAGGCGAGTACCCAGGCTTCCGTGACTGAGGGTACTTCGTACAGTTCAGCCGCTTGGCTTATTTCGTTCTCGTCGTAGCCGCTGGCGCCACACACGACGTGCGTGCTAAAGTCCATAAACTTGGAGACGGTCGCTCCGCCATCCTCGAGCAGCTTGGAAACCTTCGGAGCAAGCGTTCCGGTGATGAAGTACTTGACACTCTTGAACAGGTCGTCCCGAATCTGGAGTCCCTCCAGGGCCGTCACTGCGCCACTGCTCCCTGCCACCGGTTCCGGTACCGTTCCGACCGCTCCCTCATCAGTGCTCATCGTTCAGCTTGTGTTTGCCGGAAAATGAAAACAACAACGACGACGTCGACGGGCCAAAACTCATCCAAGTAAACACTTGCATCCCCTCCCCCAGCACACACTTGTTTAAAGGTGGGACGAATAAAAAACAAAACAAACCCAAGCAGGCGGGCGCTAAGCGTGTGTGTGTGCGAGGAAAATCACAAACACAATCGAACCGAGCAAGAAAAACACACTCCACCAGAAAAAAAAAGAAGAAGAAGCGGCCTCCGACGAACGAGTCCGTGAAAAATTCGCACCTTTCAACGCACTTTTTCACCACCGAAAAACGCCGCAATCGACCGGATTTCTCGCCACTTCCGGTGTCCGCGGTAGGCCGCACGCGATGCAACTTCTTCGGAACCGACGGGACCACTTTTACGGTGGGTTTTTGCCGATTTACCCGGGACCTCAGCGAAAAATGCTGAAAAGTCTTGACGCACTTCGATTTTTTCCTTCGTTTTTGTGTTGTGTGCGTGACGTCGATGCGGCGACGACGCAAATATTTTGACAGCTGGCAAAAGTGTTGGTAACCACACGGTCAAGGGGGGTAACGCCGACTTGGGTTAAATTAAGTTATTTTGGCAAGATAAAAATCACTCAGTAAAATTATTCAATATACGACCAAAGAAAAAAATATACAAAAAAACTAGTTTACAATAAAATTATGCCATTTTGTTGTTAAGTTGATTTTGTTTTGCTTAATAAGCGAATAATGAGTTTGACAAAATAAACTCATTATTGTATTATTTTGGTTAAGCGTACAACCAGTGTGCGTCCGAATAGGGTTGCCAGTTTCATGATAGAAAATTGTTTTTTGGTAGCCGACCACAGATGTTTGTTAAAGACGTGTTTTCTGGTTTTATTTATTTTATATGAAAAAGTAGAAAATAATTTTAACGTGAAAAATTTAAAAAAAAAAACAATAAAAGAACGTCCATCTCATAAAAACCAAATCAATTTCGGTTCGCGCTGCTAGGCAAACATTTATTTCAAGTGGAGTGCAGCCTAGCCAGCACGCACTCCATAACTCTTATTTTTTGAAATTTTACAATTTGTTTTGCTATAAATCTCTTCAGCAATCGAACTTTAGCGGTACAGATAGTCGGCGTTGATGTTGGACGCGATCTCCGACTCCCACTTGTCGCCGTTACTGAGCAGCTTCTCCTTGTTGTACAGCAGCTCCTCGTGCGTCTCGGTCGAGAACTCAAAGTTGGGCCCCTCGACGATGGCGTCGACCGGACAGGCTTCCTGCGGGAGGGAAAGTAGATGATACAATTTAGTATGACATCAAACTAGGGGAAAGTCGTAGCTATTCATGAAACGAGACATAACTGAAATACTCAAAGTATTTTTGTAAATTACAAAAAAAAAACATTCGAATAATATCAAGCATGAGAAAAACGAGTAAGTTTGAAAAAATGAGTTTAATTTTCAAATGAATTTGTTCTTTTCTTCCTCCAAATCATTTAAAAGAAGTTGAATTACCTACCTAATACAAACAATAGGTAGCATCTAATAGCAAAAACAAAACGGATCGAAAGGTCGCATGTCACTAGAGATAGAATGTTGAGAAAATGCAGTTTTTGATAAAAATTACAGATTACAGATTATTTGAATTGAAGAAAAAGTTTGTATTTTGGACCTTTTGAAAAAATCCTGAATTGTAAGATAAATGAACTATCACAGACTAAACTTTGGTGATAAAAAAAATATGATTTTATAGCTTTACTTATTAAACTTTATAATTTTTTATTCCAAAAAAATATGGTTACTTTAAAGTTTTTTTTTAATTGAATTTAACTATGGTTTTTTTCTGATTAGATTAGATTAGATACAAAAACAAATAAACCAGTATTTCGATGCACCTGTGCTCTCTTATGCTAATTGGATAGGAAAACCAGCAAGTTTTGAGCAAGAGGCATCGGTTTGTTTATGATTTTCACTGCGGCTGCCATGCGATCGTATTCTGAAGGCCTCTGAGATAATCACCAAAATCTATTATTTCTTGAAAGGTGCAATATAAGAAAATCTCATTTCCTATCAGCCATCACGACCTCCAGCACTTATTTTCCTCTAAAACATACTAAATTTACATTCTTTATGAGTAAAGATTGAAAGCCGTGCAGATAAACAATAGTGTTCATTTTGGAGAAGAAATCTTCACCTTATTCAAAAACTTTCAAGCTTTTTGCATTCCTCACTGAGTAAGATAAATTTCTTAAAAAAATATCTTTTCGAATACGCTTCATAAACTTACTTTATTGGGATTTAAAAATATCATTTTTTTAGAGTAATTTGTTAAAGCTAGAAAAAAGTCATTGAAAAAGTTATTAAGGTTTTTAATGACAGATTTTGAAGCTTTTGGAAAAAAAAAACTTTCAACGAGAACCGGATTTCATCAAGTTTTCCGAAAACTCGCACTGTTTTAATTTTTCGGACCTCAAACATTAATGTCCGTTTTACCCAACTTCAATTAAATTCACACCTTATGTAAACTGTCATTCGAGTGAAAGGGATACACTTTTGTTTACAAAAGTTATGTGCCCTTTTGAAATGTTAGGCTCCATTTGTCGTAAAAAAAAAACTTCACATCTTTTCATCTGTGGTACTATTGTGGCCGATTGCACGGAAAGGACGAACCCCAGGAAAAAAAAAGCTCCACCAAACTCACCTGACAAAATCCGCAGTAGATGCACTTGGTCATGTCGATGTCGTACCGGGTCGTCCGGCGGCTTCCATCGGTGCGCTCCTCCGCCTCGATCGTGATGGCCTGCGCCGGGCAGATGGCCTCGCACAGTTTGCACGCGATGCAGCGCTCCTCACCGGACGGATACCGGCGGAGGGCGTGCTCGCCACGGAACCGCGGGCTCAGCGGTCCCTTCTCGAACGGGTAGTTGATGGTGGCCGGCTCCTTGAAGATGTGCGCCAACGTTACGGCCGCTCCCCGGAACAGCTCCGTCCAGAAGATGGTCTGGGCGGCGCGGTCCGTGATGTCCGTCATCTCCATGCTCGGGTCCTGGTTGTTTACATAATAGTACTGTTCCGGCTTGATCGAGGCGTACGTGCGGGTGGCCATCGCAGTCGTCGGTGCCGGACGGAACGCGACACGGCTCGCTGGAACGAGGGAAAAACGGCGTTAAAATTTGTTGCACTGGATTCATACGAGCGTACGCACTATGTCTGGCGAGGGAGAAAATCCTGACGGCCGACATTTCGTTTGGATTCGCGGACTTTGGGGCGCAAAAAGGGTGAGAAAATCGGATTTTCCGCAGCACCGAGCTGAAAAGTGCGACGATTCTTCCTGGCACCAGAATTTTGACAGATTACGTAAATGATTGGTAACCGTTGTTTTGACAGCGCAGGGGATGGCTCACACGCTGAAGAAAGATTACTCATAATTTGGTTAATATTATAAATCTACTCAAAAGTGATTCGTTGGTGCCGCATCAAATTGGCCTTAAATTGAGTCTTTTTAATGAAAACGATATAATAAAAAGAATAAAAATCAACGTTCAGCTTACAAAGTGTTATATTTTTAATCAGTACAGTAAATTACAACGCTGGGAATTAAGTTTGTTGCGATTATGTTGAATATTTAAATGCTCATCTCCCCAAACTCCGGCCAGTCTCATTCCGACATGGCTCCACCATCGAGCAAGTTCGTCTTGTTCTGCGACTGATGCCAGGCCTTGTTGATCATCCGTTTGGTCTCCGAGTCTCCGGAGTCGTACAGCTGCTGCATCACCTTCATCAGGCCGGCCTGCGGATCCGCCGAGTCATCCTTCAGCGCAATCCGTTCGTCCTTAATCTCCTGCAGCCGCTTGGCCGTGACCGTCAAGTGGGCCCACTTTTGACCCTGCTTAGCCTTGGCCAGATAAATCGCCACCATGTCCGACTTGAGCTTGCGGTAGCTCTTCTCCGGGTCGATCGGGAACAGCAGGTGATTCACCACAAACGTAAAGTCCTTGTTGTTCAGGTTGTTGATCAGCAGGTTGAACGAGCTGGCCGTAAATTCCGCGTTCACGCTCTCCTCCGGCACGTGCTGGACATCCTTAACTGTGACGAAGATCTTGATAAACTTGTCACTCTGATCCCAGGCGTATTCCTTCAACTCCACGCGGTACCGCTTGCAATCGCCGGCCACCGGTGCCGGGGGTTTTGTGGTGGTAGCGGTGGCGGATGCTTCCTGTTTTTGTTTGCACGCCAGCAGGTCCGTTTCCAGCTTACGAATATCGATCGACAGCAGCTGTTGGACCTTGGACCGTTTGGCCTGTGCGGCCAGATTCCGGAGCTCCTCCAGGTCGAGTTGAAGCTGAAAATGTGATTTCAAACTATGTAATTTTTTTAATGCTTTTTCAAATCTTATCTTCAAATTACATTGTCGATGTTTGCCTGCGACATTGTTCTGCACTTTGTAATACTGAAATCCCTTATACAAACTGTATTTTAAGTGCAGTTCAATAAAATTGAGTGAATTAACAGGAAAACGCCTTTTTGTGTACAACTTCAACAACAGAGTGATCTCAAATATCGCGAAATGTCAAATCATGATTTTTTTTATCGTGCTCAGTTCCAGAATATTCTTGGAGGAACACCTTCTTTCACTACGCGCTTACAACTTTTTATTTGCTAGTGGCTAAAAGTGGTTCAGCACTCTAACCAAAAATTGTGATTAAATTATATGCTGTTTCAAAAATTTAATGGTTATTTTGGTTTTTAAGTGTTTAAGAATACCCCTGATTCAAGGTGGTTTTAAAAACACCCAAAAAGAAAAAAAAAAGAAAATTTGTTTTTTGGACCTTTAAAAAAACTCCTGAAATAAATAATCCAATAAATTTAAAGCAAGCAAAAAAGACAAATTCCAACCACTTTAAAATTCTGAAATTTAGAAAAAAATAAAAAAAAGTATACAAATTGAAATAACGAGCCATACTTTCAACATTTTAATGAAAAAAGTGTTTTAAAATGCATTATACACCTGTCCAGTTGTTTTGCCATTATTAGTTTCCAAAATATCTAAATAATGACAAAAAATATATTTTTTGCGAAACATTTTTTTTTGCAGTGTTGTACATTGGAATGTCATAAAAATTCAAAACACATAAACGGCGACATAAACTTTGAAAAATATTTGCAACGGTCCAAATTGAAGTTTTTTTTTTATTTTGAGGAATTTGATTGAACATGATTCTTTTTTAAATAAATGAGTAAGCACAAATCACGCTTGTTTGCTAATTCAGCCTCCTGTGATCAAAATTTGATTTTACGCAGCTTTTCCCATACAAGCTGCAGATTTTCCGGAATCGGTTTCAGAGTGGCCAAAGTTTTCATTTTTTGGCGTAAAAACCTTCCTTGGACTTTTACGAACCCAACGCAACAAAAAGCACCTTGATCCGACGCTTCGTATTGAACTGATTCGCGTTCGAACAAAACCGTTGAAATATTTTATATATAGATTAAAAAATGTCTCAAAATAAGAAAAGAAATCAGGGAAATGTTAATGAAAGAAATATATTCTTTCATTAACATCGAAGTTTGAAGAATAACAAATTGAACACAGTTTAATATATTTATTTTTTTAATATAGATGCGCAACAACACAAAATTTGTTTTTTTTTGTAAAGAATATTCGAATCCAAATTTCGCTTGAATACATACATTTTAACATGTCTCTTTGTTCTTGTTGTATGTTGTTGTGTTGAGGAAATTTAACTTTAAAAAATTGTGTTATTGTTTTTATTAAAAATTATATAATGATATTTAATTGCAATCGACTAAAACATAATCTGAAACAAATAAAAATTTAAATAAATTAAAAAAACATATTTTGTAAAAAAATCGAGTTAAAAATCCTTATTTTTTATTCTTAAAATCAAGATAAATGAATCTTATTTACCACACTAGTTGATTTGTTTTCTTACTTTAATAGAACTTAATATCAAAATTTATGAAAACAATATTTGTTTACCTTTTCAACTTCGATCAAAAATTAGTTCCGGCCCACCATTGCTACAGAATCAGAATCAGATCTGGCCCGCAGGGCCAAATCGCAGGGAAAATTTGTTTATTAGACCTCATAAAAAAAACTCCAGAAATACATTTTCAAATAAATTTAAATCAAAATAAAAAAGGGGAAATTCCAACAACTTTAAAAATATGAATTTAAGAAATTCAAAATCACAAATACAAAAAATCTATCGATTCCAAAATGAAAAAAAGTATTATAGCAAATCTAAAGTACAAAATTTAAAAAATAAGCTTAAAAAATTTAAGAAATAACCAGTAGTAATAGGAAAAAGTCCCTTCAAAATTTCTATCTACAGCGATCAAAAACACGATTAAAACCCAATTGGGTACTAAACTGCCCCAGATCGCATAAATGTCCCATATGCATTTTCATCGTTTTTGAGTTAATGATGCAGTTTGGTTCAAAATCGTGTGCCCTTTCAGAAAAGCCTATAACACCCAGTACATTGTTCTAGAAATCAGGAGGAAATCCAGTTTTTTCGCAAAAACTTAACACGTAGCCTTATGTGTGGGACAAACTTCAAATGGGGTTTTCTCAGCTTGCTGTTGTTGCAAATGGGACATTTATGCGAACATGGGCAGTAAAGCCCTATGTCAATTTTTATGTATACAACGATAAAAAAACACGATTAAAAACCATTTCTGATCACTTTTTTTCATTTTGACAAGACAACATTTTTTCGATGGATCAACTATGATCCCCTTGGAAAGAGCTGTCAAGTACAGGGTTGCCAGGTTGCCAGATAAATCTGAGTATGCCAGATTTTTCAAGTGTCAGACAGAATAAAGATTCATCTTTCTTTGTGCCAGATATTGACAGATTTGGCCAAATTTTTCACTTTATGGCCATTTTGAACAACTTTTTGATTAAAATTAACGAATTTAATTGAAAATCGAAAAATTTAGCAAGTTGTTTTCTAAAAAAATGGCAATTCATAAATTGTTTGGCCATAAAATCAGTCAATCCATCTAAATTCTACAAACTGTTTAATTTATCCATGTACACTCAAACCCCGATGGTTTGACACCAACTGTTGTCAAACGAACGGGGTCACTTTTTAGTTTGACACCCCTTTTACACGGAGTTCACACACACTACCAAACGTTTGTTTTGATAGTGTGCGTGAGCGTCGTGTAAAAAGTGACAGTTCGTCACTTTTTAGTTTGACTTTGACCAACCAACGGGGTACAAACTAAAAAAGTATCAAACGAAAAAGTGACCAACCACCGGGGGTTGAGTGTATTCCTTCCTCTTCACTATTCAAAAATGTTAGATTTTCGTCTGCGATTTTTTTTTCCAGATTTATTATCGAAACTTTGCCAGATTTTAAAATTTTGACCTGGTAACCCTGGTCAAGTAGGAGCTTTTCTGTCAAGAGGGACCGCGAGGTTAATTTTTCAAAATTGATTTAAAAATCCATTTTAAACTCTTTGTGGTTGTACAGAGGGTCACCTTTTCTGTCAAAAACGGCCGCGAAGTTATTTTTATTAAATGAGTTAAAAATCCATTTCAAGTCTTTTTCGATCACAAATTTATGCTCTTTTTTAATATCACAAATTTATGCTTAATTTTAAGAACTATTCTATATGTTTTAAACATTCAAACAATAAAAACTTAAAATATTTAAAATCTGAGAAAAAGGAAAATTTAAGTTATGAATAATTGGGTCCTAAAATGAAGCTTAGATTGCTGATATTATTGTTTACAGCGATAATGCTTATTTTTCTGAGTACAATGACTTTTTGTACGACCACAAAGAATTTAAAATGGATTTTTAAATCAATTTTGAAAAATTAACCTCGCGGTCCTTCTTGACAGAAAAGCTCCTACTTGACAGCTCGTTCCAAGGGGACCATAGTTGATCCATCGAAAAAATGTTGTCTTGTAAAAAAAATTGTTGCATTAAAATGAAAAAAAGTGATCAGAAATGGGTTTTAATCGAGTTTTTTACCGTTGTACATAAAAATTGACATAGGGCTTTAGTACCCAATTATACAAAAAAAAAAAAAAAAATCAATTTTTCCAAAAATTCTACAATTGAAAAAAATCTTAGATTAAATTATATTACAATTTCTAAGATCTAATATAAATATTAAATGAAAGACAAAACTCCTGTGCATAAACATATAAGAGTAGTTCGTAATCGAACATCTGACGAGCTCGTCATAATTTCACTCCGAATAATCAAATCACGAAATTTGTATCATTCCCAAAATTTGGATTTCTTTCCTAAATAAAACACTAAACATCGCTCCAGTCATGCTTTAAATTTGTATGTAAATTTGTAATGTAAATATACTAAATTACTTGCATTTTCGGCATTAAAAACTTACGAATTTAAAAATGTAAAAATTTAATAGACATTTAAAAAAAAGTTGTAACCCCGACTCTCCCGAAAGAAGGTGTGCCTCATTCGACAGTTCAAATTTCGCGCCCAAACCACCCACCACCCCTCCCGTCCAACGTGGGCTTTGTTTACAAAAACAACATCCACGCCGTGCGGCGGCCTTTGATAAGAGGTTTTCCACCCCAGCCAACGAAGGGCGCCACCCACCCATGAAAAACTCGGAGAGTCGCAGAGAGAGCGAGTGATTTGAGAGCTAAATAAAGTTGAGCGATTTTTCCAAGTGCGTGGTGTAAACAAACATTAGTCACTGTTCTGGGCAAGTGCTGTTAGTGTGTGCAGGCTGTGCAAATTTAGTTTGAATAGGCTCGTTTTAGCGTGCTTAAAATAAGGATTTTCCGTTTCCAGTGCCAAATTCTGGTTTCCGAAAGTGGGCTTCCGGTGTGAGGTATTGTGAGTTTAAAGGAAAACGTGTGCAAATTTCGCGAATCGCGACGACAACACCAAAACACGATTGGAAAAAGGTAAATCGATTTTTCACCTCCTAGCCCGAAGCTTTTTATATTGCTGAAATTAAAAATAACCTAGACGCGATGTTTTATGTATGGAATATGCGCCTGAAAATAGGCTTTACGGTATGGTTCCCCCCCACAAAAATGGACTCATTTATAACATCGGCGCCGTCGCTGGCATATGGTTCTTGGCGGTGGAAACCTCTTTCAAGGTTCATGTTCCGATAAGAGACATTCCACGAGCTCACCCATTTATCAGAATAATAATTAATGGGTTTTCATGATTTCGGCACAGTGATAAGTTTCTACTTTTCTAAGGAAAAAGGCTTTGCTTTGACATTTTTTTCCGCTTCCTGTTTTGGGTGATTATTAGGCACACACACACCGGATGTCAGACAGGAGAAGCGGAAAAGGAAGGCACAGAGCATAAGCAGTTCGGTCGGTGAGCTTTTGTTGCTGCGCCCTGTCATATAATTCCGTCTCGTCACGGCAAGAATAGCAGGAAGAATACCCTGTGGTTCTCAAGCAGAAGATTGATTGAATGTTTTGGGATAAAATTAAAATGCTCTCAGTTGAAAGGTTTTTACAAATATCTTAATTGAAAGTGTAGTGTTCTGCATAATAACTGTTTAATTCTAAAAAAAAAACAAATTAAAATGAGTTTATATCTTGGATTTGGCTTGGTTTGTCATCGTTTTATCTTCTAAACGGCTTGAGATGAATTTGCAATATTCTACAAAAAATTTCTTTTAGTGCTCTCTACAACCACGCAGAAAAATAAGGCATATGACATTGCTCAACATTACAAATTCCTATTTCACCATTTTCACACACAAAATCGCATTTTTTTTACCTTCAAATTGCGTCACGAATTTGTTGGCATTCATTGAGTCTTTCGGGAGATAAAAGAAAAACACTTTTATATTGAATTGTTTTGCGATGTTCTGCAGCTTTTTAGAGTTTATTTGAGACAAAACGTTAAAAATATTTTCATTTTTTAATTGCATCATTAAAATTTTACAATGCTTTGTTATAAAAAAATTGTAGAGAATTGAAATGTCTGCAACTTTGTAGAACATTGCAAATTTCTATCTCATATCATTTTTAAATATTTGCTTGGGAATTTTTGAAGAGCAGAACTCTTTAAAGCATTTTTATTTATCTTAATATTTGCAATTCAATTTTGTTCGCGCGCTTCAAAACTCTATGAAACTCTTTGCTTCGCTAAAACAAAGTCCTTATTCTCTTCTCTTTACACAATCTTAAGGAAAATGCAATATATTTATTTTTTCAACTATATGAAAGGAATTTTTATAAAAAAAATCTCAGGTTTTGGTCCTGCAATCCTAAACAAATATTATTTCTTAGAGTTAGTTTTTTCATTTGTATAAACGAAAGTTGACTTTAATTTTGGGACAAAGTTGCTCTTCTTCCTGAAGTTCATTTCCTTTATCATTATCCTCAAAATTAATCATTTAAAAAAATACTAAAATACTTTGAAAAATATTGACAAAGACCTTAATATAAAACAAATTCTAAAAATTAACAAAAAATCTAAATTAGAAAAAGAAGGTTCAAAAATGTTAAACCTCAAGTATTTAAAAAAGTTACAACTGAAAAATTCGAAGAAATTTTAATTTTCAAAAATTATTTAAATTTGAATATTTTATAATTAAAAAAAACTCAAACAAAAAAAACCAAGGAACTTAAAAAAACATCAAAACACTTCGTACTATATTTTCCAAAGTTTTATTAAAAATATCTAATCCAATCATTAATTATGTACAGTCATCCCACATATTCGGAACAGTTTCCAGATCGGCCAATGTTCAAAAAATCATAGCAAATCGATAATTGAACTTAATGATTAGCTTTTACCTTCATTTGAAAGCTTTTCTTGCGATCTTTCGAATGCTGTATCGAACATCTGCAAATTTTAACTTTTATATGAAGTTTTTGAATAATTACTTTGACCCTTGAAATCCACAAATTCGGAACACTTTTTTCTTACGAATGTAAACAAACTTTGGATCTCTCCAGAAGTACATATTTATTACCAAATAATGACTTATCACACTGAAACCAATGAAACTCAAGCTTAGTGATGTTTTATACGTGGTTTGATAACTTTTTTTTTGTGAAAATATCAGTTAAATTCAGGTGTTCCACAATTGTGGGAGGCACAATAACATCCCACAATTATGAAACAGGCCATTTGGAGGCAGTGTTTTGCTGCTCTGGACAAAAAAGTCTTGGAATGAAGTTTTTTGTTCAAAAAGTACTACTTTTACTAGTGAAATATCAAGATAATGTCCAAATAAAGGTTCTAAAAATAGTAGGGTCGACAAAAAAGCTACTATTGGCATGCTATTGACAACTTATCATAAAAGTGTTCCGAATTTGTAGGTGTTCCGAATACACTCAAACCCCGTTGGTTTGACACCAACTGTTGTCAAACGAACGGGGTCACTTTTTAGTTTGACACCCCTTTTACACGGAGTTCACACATACTACCAAACGTTTGTTTCGATAGTGTGCGTGAGCGCCGTGTAAAAAGTGACAGTTCGTCACTTTTTAGTTTGACTTTGACCAACCAACGGGGTACAAACTAAAAAAGTGTCAAACGAAAAAGTGACCAACCACCGGGGGTTGAGTGTATGTGGGATGACTGTATCTATCTTTCTCTAAACTCTACATACTCTAAACTGATTTAGATTTTTTTTCAGCACGAGTCGTACATTTATCTAACGAGGTTTACTGGTATTTATCTCTGAACATAATTCTGGAGTTTTTTTTTGAAAAGGACCTATAAACCAAATTTTATTTTTTTTGCTTTTTGGGTGTTTTTAGAACCGCCTTGAGTCAGGGGTATTCAAAAACGCCCAAAAAGCAAAAAAATTGAAAACTGGGTTTATAGGACCTTTTCAAAAAAAACTCCAGAATTATTATAAAAAATATTGAAAATTAGAGGTGAGCAAAATAAGAGCGAGCCGCTCAAAGAGCCGGTTCACTGAAAAGAGCGAACGAGCCGCGGTTCCTTTTTTGAATTCCGGTCTTTTAAAAGAACCGTTTCCAGCTGGAATGATTTTTGTTATAAAAATAATTAATTGAATTTAAAAAAAAAATACACTCAACCCCCGGTGGTTGGTCACTTTTTCGTTTGACACTTTTTTAGTTTGTACCCCGTTGGTTGGTCAAAGTCAAACTAAAAAGTGACGAACTGTCACTTTTTACACGGCGCTCACGCACACTATCGAAACAAACGTTTGGTAGTATGTGTGAACTCCGTGTAAAAGGGGTGTCAAACTAAAAAGTGACCCCGTTCGTTTGACAACAGTTGGTGTCAAACCAACGGGGTTTGAGTGTATACAAGTATCAAATTTGTTTTTAGAATTGAAAATGCAATTTCAAATAATTCAATGCATAAAAAAATTATCCCAAATATAAATGAAACAAAATGAAAAAAAAACAAACTGATTGTACATTAAAGCAGGGCTGCGGAGTCGGGTCATATTTCAAACGACTCCGACTCCGACTCCGACTCCGGCTTTCTCAGATTAGCCGACTCCGACTCCGACTCCGGCTCCGGCTTTGAACAAATGGTTGGCTCCGACTCCGACTCCGACTCCAGCCTACCAACTCTAGCCGACTCCAACTCCGACTCCGACTCCAGCTTTCAACAAATGGTTGGCTCCGACTCCGACTCCGACTCCACATATTTTTAAATGTTTCAAAAGTTAGTTAACTATTATTAGTTAATTATTTTTGAAACATTGATAAATAGGATTATTTAAATACTCTCAAAGCGTAATGTTTTTCTCAAGAAAAATAAGTTAAGTAAAAGTAAAGTAAAGTAAAGAAACGGAAAAAAAGTTTCTAGGTTACAAGTTTTATACGTTATGGAAACAGAAATCAAAAAATATCTTCAGTTTTAGAGGCATTTTGAGAAGAACAGTTTTGTAAGTAAATTTTGATTTATTTGCTTAATCTCAAATTTGAAAATATTTTTTCAAAGCTAATAAATTTAAATATTAAATTGTTATTTTTGAATGAATAACTAAAAAAAACCCTGGCCTTTATGATCTATTGAACATTAAAATTCAATTTGCTCACTTTCAGGCTAACATTTTTAAGAAGCACAGTGACAGGCACCTTGTTTTTAAATGACAACTTTAAAAGATTTTTTTTTTGTTTTTTTGGACGTACATGGACATCACGCCATGGCTGAAGGAGATTATTATTGCAAATCAATGTATCTAAACAATTTCTTCGTGGAAAGGACGCTTAAGATGTCCTTTTCAAAGATCTATGACAAGGAAAATATTTCACCCTGGAAATTTTTAATTTATTTTAATTTTAAAATTTTATATACTTTAAAAAGGAAGCGCACGATACTTCGTGAATCTTCACCCAAAACAAAGCTTTATGAATGATCTTGCGCCTCCATCAAAATATATGAAAAAACTTAAATTATAATAAAAAAACAAATACCCACAAGTAAAATATTTTCTAGGTCACAAATATTTCATTTTTTTAAGGTACATTGATATGCAATGATTATCACCTTCCGTCATATTGGCGTGGGACAAACAGTATGAGAAAATTCTTACCAGGTGATGTTATTTTGATTCTGTTTTTTTTATAATATTTGAAAAATAAATTAAAATCCTATAATTTGTTCTACACATTTTTTTATTAGTTCATTTTTGTACTGAATTCTTGAGATTTTTTCAACGATAATTTGCAACGATATCAAAATAGTTTACCTAAAATCATCATCAACATCAACAATCAATGATTATTTAAAAATTTGTTGCAACTTGTTTTGATATTTTTGGTTAGTTTCAATTATTTTAAAACACTTTGATTTTCTTGTACTCAGTTATAAACAAAATGTTGAGTTCCAAGTAAGAGATTGTAATTATCGCTGAATATTTGTTACAAAAGTTAAACTGTCAGTGACTTTTTTCGAATTGCAAAAACAGTGATTACTATTTTTAATCTTTTTATGTACCTCGTAATTTTTTCCTAAAAAATGATTTAACTTAAAACTTCCAAGACATACGCTATTGGGATAAAAGATGACTTTGTGTGTACTTTTTTCAGAAATAACTGGATGAAATTTGGTCAAATTTGTATTGAAAGGGAACATAAATATAGTCTGACTACATAACCAATATTTTTTTATTATTTTTTGAATTATGATACTACATACTTGGGTATTTTTTTTTTTGGAATTAAATATACTTTATTGAATCTTTCTTATAATAATTACATTTGGTTTACATAATAAGTGGTCAGCTGCGGCTCTTCAGCTTTAGTTTGCTTTTCGTGATTTAAACACTGTTCATTTTTATAACTTTAAAAGTATATGATTTATCATTTTTGTAACACTAGGTACAATGAGGAAAAAAATGTTAAGAAAACATAACCTAACCTAAAACTAACTTAAACTTACAATAAACTAAACCAATCCTTGAATCAAGGGGTATTCAGAAATAGCACATTTTTCCCTGAATTTCAAACATTTTTCCTGAATCTTCTGATCCAACATTTTAACTTCTGCTAATTCATGAACCTCACTTGATCTTGTCCAGCCAGGAACATTCAAAACCATTTTGAGTACCTTGTTTTGGACACGCTGGAGTTTCAATTTATGAGTTCTAGCGCAACATTCCCAAACAGGTACTGCATACTCAATAACGGGGTAAATTATTTGTTTGTAAACTGCTAACTTATTTTTCAAAGATAGCTTTGATTTTCTGTTAATTAAAGGATACAAACACCTGATGAGAATGCTGCACTTGTTCAATATTTTGTCTACATGCTGCCGAAACAATAGTTTCGAGTCAAGTATGAGACCTAAATAGACAACTTCCTTTGACCAGGGTATTGAAACATCATTCATTTTAATCAAAACATCATCCTTTGGGACAAATCGGGCCGATTTGGAAAGTGGAAAAATGATGGTTTGAGTTTTGGCTGCATTTATGCGAATTTTCCAGTCGCCAAAGTATTCGGAAAGAACGTCAAGACCCTTCTGAAGACGGCCAACTAAATATCTGGTTATTTTACCCTTATAAATAACGGCAGTGTCATCAGCAAAAAGTGACAACACACCATTACCAGGAAGAGTAGGCAAATCAGATGTAAAAATATTGTACAGAAGTGGGCCAAGAATACTTCCTTGGGGAACCCCAGCATCAATGTTGAATAATCCAGAAGCAATCCCATTCAGAAAAACCTTGAACGATCTCTCCGAAAGATAGTGCTGGATAATTTTGATAAGATACATTGGAAAACCGTATAAATACAGTTTATGTATCAAACCATCATGCCAAACATTGTCAAAAGCCTTCTCAACATCCAACAAAGCCATAGCAGTTGATTTAGACTCAAGCTTGTTCTGCTTGATGATTTTAGTTACTCTCGTAAGCTGATGAGCAGTATTATGTCCCTTTCGGAAGCCAAACTGCTCGTTCAAAATTATATTATTATCGTTGGTAAAATCCAAAAGCCTTGAATAGATGACCTTCTCAAAGAGTTTGGACAGACTACTCAAAAGACTAATGGGGCGATAACTTGTTGGCGATGTTGGATCTTTTTGAGGCTTCAAAATTGGTATGACTTTGCCCAGCTTCCAATTGGTGGGGAAGTAACCAAGTTGCAAACATTTATTGAAAATATCGGCTAGATGTTGAAAAAACTGATCACTCTGTTTTTTCAACATCAGATTAAAAATGTTATCAAAGCCAGGAGCTTTCATATTTTTCATTTGTTTAACTGCAACTTTGACTTCCTCACCAGAAACATGGGAATCTGCAGGAAATTCAAAGGTAGAGTCATTGATTGTTGAAATACTATTGGCAACTGATGTTTCTTTACGGCTGGTCATGGAAGCGCCAAGATTATGTGAACTAACAAAATGAAGCCCAAGTGCATTTGCCTTTTCCTCGGATGTAATCAAACGAGAATCCTCAACAATAAGAGGAGGAATAGGCTTTGGTTTGTTTTTAAGAACTTTTGAAAGTTTCCAAAATGGTTTTGAATAATTCCCAAGCTGGCTTACATGTTTTGAAAATTCTTGATTTCTGATATTGTCAAGTCGGTCTTGTATGATTTTGTTCAAATTGTTCACTGAAATCTTTTGTCATAGTCCCCAGTCCGTTGATATTGTCTCCTATAAACATTCCTAAGTCTAATCAAGTGTTTAGTATCTACGTCAATATCAGTTACCTTAAAATTAACAGGAACCTCCCGAACGTTGGCAGCCTCTGCTTGGTTGATAGCCTGCTGGATCACCTCCAGCGAACGATCAATATCGGCAGAAGTTTCCGGGTGTTGATCATAGTCGATGTTGCTGTCGACCACTTGCTGAAACTGCTGCCAGTCAACGTTGTGGTAATCTTTCCGGGTTGGTTGCCGCTGCGGAGTAACGGAAGCTCCAACCTCCACAACCACCGGATAGTGATCAGAACTCAACTCTTCAAACACCTCAGGATGAGCCACGTTCTCAGCCATATTGGTAATGAAGAAGTCGATGATTGAGTGATTCCCAGACCGAGCCACCCTCGTTGGACGATCCGGACTCACAACGTTGTAGTATCCGTTTTGCAGATCGTTGTGCAGAATCACTCCGTTCCGATTCCTCCTGCTGTTGCCCCAAACTTCATGCTTCGCGTTGAGGTCACCAGCGATGATGTACTTTGCGCTCCGCCGTGTCAGCTTCTGGATATCGCTCTTCAGTTTTGCTGCTGAACCATCTCTGGCATTCACCTGACGTGGACAGTATGCAGCAATGAAGAGTACTGGGCCAACCGAAGTGGGAATTTCCACTCCAACGGCCTCGATGATGTCCAGCTTAAAGTGTGGCAGCCGGCGTGGCTTGAGATCACGATGAACAGCGACAAGCACACCTCCTCCTCCAGAGGTGGTCCTATCGAGCTGCGTCGCGATCTTGTAGTTTTGCAGATAAACTTTTTCACCGGGCTTCAGATGAGTTTCCGTGATGGCAGCTACGTCGATCTCCTTCTCGCGAAGAAAATCCACCAGCTCTAAATTCTTCCTCCTAATGGAGCAAGCGTTCCAATTCAGCAGCTTGAGGGACCTACGATCCATACTGGATGACGAACGAGGTCAGCACTTCAATCTGCTGGGTCTTGGTTTTGCATCCACGCAGTGCAGCGGACATCTGTTTGAAAATATTGAGGAGTTCGGTTGAGGTGTAAAGATCATTACCATTTTCCTCAACTGCTGGTTCTTGGGTTGGTCTTGGCTCCTGGCTGAAGCCCGGTGGTGGCGGTCTCGGCTCCTGGCTGGAACCCGGCCGTGGATGATTCATCTCAGCTCTCTTCCTGGGATCCAACGGCAACGGTGCCAAGTTCGGGACCTGGCGTCGCGGTTGAAGAGGTGGAAAATTTTGCTCCACCAGGGCTGGAGGAGTTCTACGACGCTGAGGCTGATTCTTCGTCGATGCTTGCTGCCGAATTTTCACGAACTCAGCTCTCTTGGGGCACTTTCGGTCGGTTGACGAGTGCTCACCGTTGCAGTTGAGGCACTTCACCAGCGAATCTTGGATGCACTGGGATGTGATGTGCGCATCGGTACCACATTTGGCGCAACGACGCTTTAGGTGGCAGTTCTTACCTCCGTGCCCGAAACCCAGGCAGTTGAAGCATTGTGTGACGTCACGATGCACTGGTCGGTATCGCTCCCACGACACGATAATGTTGAAAACCGCTCGAATTGCCTTCAGCTCAGGAAGCGTCGTCGATCCCTTAGCCAAATGCAGCAGGTAGAGCTGGTCACGGTACTTGATGTCTTTGTTGCGTCGGCTCATTTTGTGCACGGCCAACACATCCAGTTTCAAAACTTTTAGCTCGGCAGCTAATTCCTCCACTGGCATGTCGTACAGACCTCTGACGACGATTTTGTACGGCTTATCCATGACGACATCATGGGTAAAGTACTCCGCCTCGTTTTCGGTCAAGTAATCCTTGACCAGTTGATAGTGCTGCCTGGATTGCACCAGCACCTTAAATCCGTCCTGACACAGACGAATGTTGCCTTGGACTTTCCCAGACTTGATGAGTTCAACCAGCCCCGCTCGAAAGTCGATCGTTGCTGCTGATTGCCGCACATAAAAAGGAGGCAGTTTCTCCTTTCGCTGTTTCACTTCATTCTCCTTTGCTTCCGCTACCTGGTCCTCGTCAGGCAGTCCAGCAAACTTGTTGTTCTTCAATAGCTGCTCCTCGTGCGACGAAGAGTTCTCCTCCTCCTCATCCATCGGTACAGTACCGTCGCTCTTTTTCGTCTTTTTGCTGTTCGATGTCACTTCCAAAAGCACCTTCCCCGGTTTTTGGCCATCAGTTGAGGCCTCAACCTTCCTTTTGGAAATTCCCACTTTTTTGCCTGCTTGAGCCGCAGGTAGGGCAATATTGCCGGCGTTTTGCGCCGGGACGCGACGAGTCATGTTGATTCAGACAACCTTCACCAACGAATGCTCGGATAACAATGATCACATACTTGGGTAAGAGGTTATCATTTAGTGATTATAGTGTTATAACACAATTAGAGCTTTTCAATCACAATAAAAAGCTTCCAATACATAATGGCATCTGAAAAATCAATTAAAAATATAAGTTGTTTTGTAAATTAAGCTGTTACATAGGAAATACTGAACAATAAAAAAACATATTTTTTTGTTGGATTTAAGATAACTCCGGCTCCGACTCCGACTCCGGGTTATCAGAAATCTTCGGCTCCAACTCCGACTCCGACTCCGACTCCAGCTCATAAAATTTAGCCGACTCCGGCTCCGACTCCGACTCCAGCTGTTCGAGTTTTGACGACTCCGACTCCGACTCCGACTCCAGGTCCTCAAAAAGACCCTACTCCACCGACTCCGGCTCCGACTCCGACTCCGACTCCACAGCCCTGCATTAAAGTATTACCGGAATACAAATTTGAGTATTTCAAATTGCATAATTTGTAAAATATTACCAAAAATGCATTGAATAGTTTTAGATTTTGGAAAAAATCCTTTTATCCGATTAAACTTTAGCGTTTATAGACTTTATCGAATTAAATCAGAATTTTTCACAGAATACTATCCATTAGTTCAATTTTTGCAGAAATAAACGCAATTTTAAAAATAATAGCAATTTTTCCACCATCCTAGATTTAAGATTGGATGTCATTCAATTACTCGAATGTTTGAGTAGAAATCTTGACACTAAGACCTATACTGCCCCTGATCGCATAAATGTCCCATATGCATTTTCATCGATTTAGAGTTATTGATGCAGTTTGATTCAAATTGTGTGCTCTTTCAAAAGAGCCTATAACATCCAGCACTTTGTTCTAGAAATCAGGAGGAAATCCAGTTTTTTCGCGAAAACTTAACACGTAGCCTTATGTATGGGACAAACTTCAAATGCGTTTTTCTCAGCTTGCTGTTTTTGCATATGGGACATTTATGCGAACATGGGCAGTATATGGTTTTCAAGGGCATCTTCTCCTTTTGAGTTTTAATTTGTTATCAATTAATTTATAAAATCACACGATTCTTAAAAAAAATCTTTTCATCCAAATTTTGAAAAAGAGCCGTTCAAAAGAGCGGCTCTTTTAAAAGAGCGAGCGAAATTGAGCGGCTCCTAAAAAGGAGCGGGTTTGCCCACCTCTATTGAAAATGAATAAATTTGGATTATTTTGTTTTGAATTTACAATTTCCACCTCAGTACCCCTGCACTTTGATGGGGGTGGTCATGTCGGGGTGGGGACATTTTCATTCATCACTATCGTTCCCCATTGGTTCTCCACCATTCCCCACCACCTCAAAAGCAAACATCCCACCCACTCCCAAAACCGTCTGCGGGGTGGTGGGGAGCATTGTGAGCGAAAAAGAAAAGACGAAAATCACTTTGGCCCGAAAGTTTTCGGTCGTGAACTTGGTAGCGCTGTCGTCATCACTCACTGCTTCTCATCGGGGCTTGATTTTTCATTCCAGCAGAGGCAGTCGCGCGTTCGTCCCCGACCAGTTTGCAACGACCGGGAGTGGCCACCTTCGCCGTGCGGTTTTCCCGACCCGGCCCCAAACACGGCACGGCTTCAAAATAGGTCAACCGCAGAGTTCCCGGTTTAACGAGCACGTGCAGTCCGCGATGAACGAGGGCGCCGAAATCGTGGTCAAAAAGGTGGCCGGCCACATCCCCAAGGGCAGCATCCCGAAGAACCCGCCCAAGCCGAAGGACCATCACCATCCGCACCACCACGCACTGTCCACGTACCGGTTGACGCGCGAGGACATCTCCGGCGGACCGGTCAACCTGGACCAGATCGAGCCGGGCCTGTGGCTGGGCAACGTGACGGCGGCGGCCGACCTGCCCACGCTCGAGAAGCTCGCCATCCGGAGCGTGCTGACGATCGATTCGTGTCCGCTGCCGGCGCACGTCACCGAAAATCCCGGCCTGCGGGTCAAGTACATTCAAGGTATGGCTGGTCGAGGGAAAGGGCGGGAAAGAGTGATTGTCTCTAAATTATTAATGACCTGGATCACCCACCACCCTCCTCTCCCCGTTGTTTCTCATTCCAACGCAGCTTCCGATGTGCCAAGAGAGGATTTAATCAAACATTTTGAGGAAACCAACAAGTTCATCCGGGATAGCCTGGCCGAGGAGCGGAATGTTCTTGTGCATTGGTAAGAGGAAGAGGGAAACAGAAAACCCCCCTTTTGGGCCTATTTTGTGTTTTCTAGGAAGCTCTTTTGTTTTGTGGGGTGATTGATTGTCTTCTCTGGTGAAAGAGTGAATTTTATATGTTTTGATTGAGGACAATGAAATCGTTCTGTTGACATGTTTGATTTTTTTTCAACATGAACTGTGTTCAGTTGAAAAAACCCTCAGAGCTGACAAAAAAAATTAAAAATACATTTTAAGGCGAAAAAAAAATAGTATAAAACTCCTTGAGAAATAATTAGTTAGTTCGTCCCTATAAGTTTCCATACAATTTTAGCAGCTGTCCATACAAAAGTGTTTCAAAATTCTTCAAAATCAACAACTTAACACAGAATTTCTGATCGATTTGGTGTCTTAGTCGCAGGCCAAGGATTGATACCTAAGAGCATGCAATGGCACTGACCTTGTTGCGTGCTCTTCGGTTGACGTCCACGTAAGGAACATCCTGGAAGGAGCGTAACTAACTACATCCGTAGTTCTGTTAGATCATCCGAATCATCTTGATCAGAACAGTATAGCTCTGGTTCCTTATGAGTGTCCTATTTTCTTACCTCCACGTTGGCTTGGTTTTCATGATGACCTAGCTGGTGGCCTGTGGAAACGGATCGTAAACCTTTGACCACCGCGGGTCAGAGTCGAGACGGCTAAAAGAAAGGGGCGCGACAATGTGGGAAATGGAAGTAATTTGTGATTGTAGACGGTATTGTTTTGATTCGCAGTATGTTGAGTCAACTGCTGTGGATGTACCTGAAACATCGCACAACGGGGTTTCTCTTCTCTTCATTCTCAGCTACCACCTATCTCCTATTTTTATTTTGCTCTTCTGATGCTCAATTCTTCACTGATTCTTCTATTTAATATCCAACATTTGATTTTAATTTTAATAACTTTTGATTCTCTTATCTCTCAAAGCTTTTCCACTCTTTTCTATCAATTAATACTGCTGTAACAAACTTTGTTTTGTTTTTTTTCCTTAAAAATATACTTTTCCTTAATGTACTAGTAATATCAAGTCTATTTATCATTCGCCTAATCTTTTTTGATTTTATTGCGAATTTATTTATTTGAATAATTCTTTATCTGTCCTATAAATTATCATTACTATAATCTAAGCTTGTTTTGTATCTCTATTTATTAACTATTGTCTAATTTTACATCTAATACATCTAGCTTCTCATTTTAATTCTTCATAAAATAAATTCTCTTTTACTGTCAATTGTTTTCAATCTTCACCCTTTTTTTCAAACAAGTGAGGTTTGAGCCCTTACTCAATTTATGGAATGGTTAAAGGATTAACACAAATATTACTATTGTATTTTTGGTAAACTTTTATAACATGCTTAGGACCAAAAATTGTAACAAAACACCGCGACAAAAGAAATAGCAACAGATAAACAGACTCAACAATAGGGAAGATTTCCACCCCCGGCCGAGTTAAAATGCGTAACCGGAAAAGAAGGTGTGCATGCCTGGCACGAACACTCAAAGCGTGTTCTAGCGTGCTGCTCGTGCTGACTCAGAGCAAGGGTGAGATGTAGGTGTAAGGGCAGTGCGTGTTCGTCGGGAACCTAGTGCATAAGATCGGTCAAGGCCCGTTCTTACACTGAAAATTGCGAATTGCGAATTGCAATTTGGTGTCTTAGTCAAGGGTCGATGAAGCGCGCAACCATTCGTGAGCGAAAACGAATCGCTAGGGTGTGTTCAAATGTTACGTAGGGGAAATATACCCTTTCCAATCAAACACCTATCTTCGTCTTATGGAGAGTTTGATGCTCGATTAAAGCTCCAAAAATGCAATTTAAGCTATAAACTTACCAGCAACAGCACCGCCTCGAGTATGCACGTAAATGTATGCAACTTACTGGCTAAAAAGATCAAATTTAATGCACTTTTGATCATAATATCAATTTTGCGAGAACATTTCTCATCATTTTGTTGGCACACACACAGTGACACACGCGAGAAACCCTCAAACGCTTAATGAATATCGCCAAAATCAACTTTTCACTTTCGCTTACTTTTTCACGGCACTTTCCATACAAAACTGCCCCCAACTTTCGGCAACATGTTCTTTTGCACATTAGTTGGTCACTCACTTGAAAAATTATCCCGAAACATGTAAATAATTAGCAAGCGCCATCAAAAAATCAAACGCACCAAGTCTTTTGACGTTTCAATTTTGACGACCCATTCCAATCGAAGGCTGAAGAAAACCGAGCGAGAAGCGAAGGCAAATAAAGAACAAAGGGTGGCTACCAACACCACAAAATAAATATTTTTTTCAAATGCTTGTAAAAGGAAAAGAATAACTTTTAGTAAAAGTGAAAATAAACAGAAATGTTCACCAAAAGTTGCTCTACACGTTGGTGTACTTGGTTTTTGTAAATTTCAAGGAACACTCCAGATTATTCAGCATCACTCAAACACGACCGCTTATTACGCTTCAAATGGGTACATTTTCCCTACAGAGGTTTTCGGGATTTTTTTTTAAATTTGTATTTGGCATGTTGAAAATTGTTGTGAAATGGGTCTTTGATTTTGTGCTATAAACAAAATTGCAAAAAAATTTGGATATCATTTATTTTAAGCAAAAATGATTTGAGCTCGCTGGTGAATTTGTCTTTTTGAAACAATCAGGACCCTTAATTTTGCTCGGGACTCCTAAGAAAAATTACACTCTGAAAAATTACCCTTTTTTATTTAACTTTTCCTCATTAATTTATTTAAACCACGGTCCTGATTACTCCAATACGACTCATTCACTCGCGATCACAAATCGAACGCGACGAGAAACTGCTCTGACCGTTTCCTACCGTTTGTCACTTCCACGCCAATCGCTACTGAATACTCTCTCTTTGCTCTTTCCTTTCACTTCAATCGGGTAGTACAGCGAATGGCTCAGAGAGGCTGATTGCTGAGAGCTGACTCGAAATAGTCTGCGGTTGGCTTTGTTTTGATCATTAATTAAACTGCTTAAAATCAATGTTATCAACAATGTGATTTTGTTGATAACACAACATCAAAGACACATTTGATAGCAACTTTTACCATGCCAAATATGAATCGAGTCCTAAAATAAAGCTTAAATTTGTTATATTATTGCTCCCAACGATAAAGCTTATTTTTATGAGAACAATGACTCTTGGAAAGACCGCCAAGGATTTAAAATGAATGTTTAATTCAATTTTCAAAAATTAACTTCACGGCCTTTCTTAACACAAAAGGTCCTACTTGACAGTTCGTTCCAAGGGGACCATAGTTGATCCATCGAACACATGTTGTCTTGACATTTTTTTGCATTAAAATGAAAAAAAGTTATCAGAAATGGGTTTTAATCATGTTTTTTTACCGTTGTACATAAAAATTTACATAGGGCTTTAGTACCCAATTGACGGTAAACAGTTTCAGCGAAGTATTTGTTTCGCTGTGTGAAGCGATTGGCTAAAGCGCTTTCAGCTAGCGGTTCGTGTTCACTCGAGAATGGTTGCGCGTCCCAGCCGGCAAAGATGCGAAAATCAGGACTTTGATTTAAACCATTTTAAAAATTCTTAATTTTGGATATGTTTTAGATGACCAAAAGGCCGTCTATTGAACTATGTCATAATTTGGTCTAAATTTATTTTGCAGTGTTGCCAATTTTTTGAAAAAATAAAATTTTCAATAAAGTCCTAAAGCCCCACATAAATGTTTATGTTCAACGATAAAAAACACGATTAAAAACCATTTATGGTCACTTTTTTCATTTCGACGCAAAAAAAAAAAAAAAATTACAAGACAACATGTTTTCGATTGATCAACTATGGTCCCCATGGAACGAGCTGTCATGTAGGACCTTTTCTGTCAAGAAGAGCTGCGAAGTTAATTTTTAAAAATTGATTAAAATCTATAATAAATCCTTTGCGGTCGTATAAAGTGCTTTATCGTTGTGAACAATAATATCATAAATTTAAGCTTAACTTTGGGACCCGATTGAAAATTGAAAACACATACTAACACAAAGCGCCACCAAGAGGCAAAAGGTAGTAACTAATATTTTTGGCACTTTTGTTAAAAAATGCGGTTTTGCAAAAACAAATAACAAAACCATCTTTTAAGCATTGTTCGACTATCAAACTTGTAATTCGTTGCTGATTTGTCAGGAATTTTTTTAAAAATTAAAAGTTTTTTTTGCATGACCCCTTTTGGGTGGACATTTTTGTTGTCACCTTTTGGTTCCTTGGATTAGCCATGGATAATTTCACAGTGTAATAAACAGGGCAGCTACCACCACGCGGCGCCACCGTTTTGTTTGAGAAAATGATACAGGTTTTTCAGACGAGTTTCAATCCCGTGATTAAAGGCTTCAATGACATTGAGGTTGGACCAAAATTACTTTATGAAGGAAAAGCACCCATGCAAAAAATGTTTCAAAAAGCTTTTTACAAATAGAATTTTTCAATGTAAAAAAATGGAACATTTCTTTTTTTCTCTTTTCTACGAATTTCAAAATCTGGCTCATCATTTGAAAATGTAAAAAAAAATTACCCCTTTAAGAAGTCAAAATTTTGGCAATTGTTCACGCTCTATATGAAAAAAGTGGATGTGCAATTGTCCACGAAGGGAAATTCCTCGGGAAATTTTACATAAAATATAAAGAGATGTCGACTCGACGTTTCCGAGTTATGATTTTTTGAAAATATTAACCAAAAAATGAAGAATATTTTATTTGCTGTATTATGTGAAATTTTCCGAGAAATCCGATACAAATATTTTCTGTCACGTCGATTACGACCGCGCTCCTACCGTCCGACATGTCACGGTGTTTTTGCAAACCCTTTGGCATGTTGACATCGAACCCCCCCACAGCAGGTCGGGTTCTACACCGATGTCCAAGCAGTCTTCAGAAGCTGCTGTCAAAACTCGAATATCCCCGAAAGCGACGAGTCACGCAGGAGACGAGTGTAGTAAATTTTAAATTAAAGCATTTTGGATAGTTGTGAAATTCGCGAATTTGTGAGGTAGGAAATTTATTAATAAGCCTGATCTAATTTGTGCCTAGTGTTGCTTCCGTGCCGAAGCGACGTCCTATCCTAAAACTTAATCTAAACCTAACCTCAATTGCAGCTGGAACGTTGTGCGAGAGAAATTCTTGGTTGGCTAGATTAGTAACGAGTGTCAGAAATAACACTGCAGTAAGTTTGCGTTTAGTTAAAATGAATTGGAACTTAAATCTAACTTAAACATAATTGAATTACAGTCTGACTACCTGAACGTAGTTATCGGTTGATTAGAATCTACACAAGGGCTAGAAGAACACTAAACGTAAGTCCCCCTGAACGAATTTCTGTTTCGCATTCTCTAAAAAAACAATGTTTTCGCAGGAAATAAAAATCTACACCCAGAACAACCTGGTGTTTATTCGTGTTTCGGAAACGCACCCTAGCCGTCAACTCAATTCAACATTTTCAGACATAGGCTCTTTGGTCTAGATACGGTCAAAACGCAATTATAAGCTTTCATACGACTTTTTCAAAAGTTTTGCTAAATTTTGCGATCATAAAATTAAAAAAAAAAACTTGAACAATTTGGATTTGTGAAAATTGCCACAAAAAAAGGTGCAGGTGGTTATGTTACACATGACCAGTATGACAAAGAACTTTGCAAGATGATTGTTGAAATTTTCGATTAGAATGTCCGGTCCAAATTCCCCCTTATAATAACCGTCCTATTGAACTAAGGGGACTGAAATTGCAAGTGGAGCTGAAATAGAAATCGAAGTGAAATCAATTTACTTTCCTTCACCACTCGAAAGTTACCAAGATGCGGGAATGTTTTTGCAAGGCTGTTGCAAGCAATCGGTGGCAGTAAAGGAAATTTGAACAGCAGGCATTATAAACTACCCTTACAGGGCTCTTAATGATTACGAGATAGTTATTTTAAATTTCCAGAAACAGATTTTCGCAGTGGCACAAAAAAAATGTGCATCGCAGTAATCTATTTATTACTTCCTGCCTAATAAGCTATATATTTTAACTGCTTAGTTTCAGATAATGGCCAAATGCAACTTTTTATGTCCAGTATCAAAAATCATAAAGTTTGATACCCATATTGCCCCAACTCTTACGGTCCGGCAAATGTCCCCCCATCGGAACATCCGCGGGGCCTCCGGCCACTCCGGATTGTGGCCACTATTGCCGAAATGTCAAATTTCATGTCCAGTATCAAAAACCATAAAGTGTGATACCCATATTGCCCCAACTCTTACGGTCCGGCAAATGTCCCCCCCATCGGAACATCCCCGGGGCCTTCGGCCACTCCGGATTGTGGCCACTATTGCCGAAATGTCAAATTTCATGTCCAGTATCAAAAACCATAAAGTGTGATACCCATATTGCCCCAACTCTTACGGTCCGGCAAATGTCCCCCCCATCGGAACATCCCCGGGGCCTTCGGCCACTCCGGATTGTGGCCACTACTGCCGAAATGTCAAATTTCATGTCCGGTATCAAAAACCATAATGTTTGATACCCATATTGCCCCAACTCTTAAGGTCCGGCAAATGTCCCCCCATCGGAACATCCGCGGGGCCTTCGGCCACTCCGGATTGTGGCCACTACTGTCGAAATGTCAAATTTCAAGTCCAGTATCAAAAACCATAAAGTTTGATACCCATATTGCCCCAACTCTTACGGTCCGGCAAATGTCCCCCCATCGGAACATCCCCGGGGCCTCCGGCCACTCCGGATTGTGGCCACTACTGCCGAAATGTCAAATTTCATATCCAGTATCAAAAACCATAAAGTTTGATACCCATATTGCCCGTACTCTTATGGTTCGGCAAATGTCCTCCCATCGGAACATCCCCGGGGCCTCCGGCCACTCCGGATTGTGGCCACTACTGCCGAAATGTCAAATTTCATATCCAGTATCAAAAACCATAAAGTTTGATACCCATATTGCTCCTACTCTTATGGTTCGGCAAATGTCCCCCCATCGGAACATCCCCGGGGCCTCCGGCCACTCCGGATTGTGGCCACTACTGCCGAAATGTCAAATTTCATATCCAGTATCAAAAACCATAAAGTTTGATACCCATATTGCCCGTACTCTTATGGTTCGGCAAATGTCCTCCCATCGGAACATCCCCGGGGCCTCCGGCTACTCCGGATTGTGGCCACTACTGCCGAAATGTCAAATTTCATATCCAGTATCAAAAACCATAAAGTTTGATACCCATATTGCTCCTACTCTTATGGTTCGGCAAATGTCCTCCCATCGGAACATCCCCGGGGCCTCCGGCCACTCCGGATTGTGGCCACTACTGCCGAAATGTCAAATTTCATATTCAGTATCAAAAACCATAAAGTTTGATACCCATATTGCCCCAACTCTTATGGTTCGGCAAATGTCCCCCCATCGGAACATCCCCGGGGCCTCCGGCCACTCCGGATTGTGGCCACTACTGCCGAAATGTCAAATTTCATATCCAGTATCAAAAACCATAAAGTTTGATACCCATATTGCTCCTACTCTTATGGTTCGGCAAATGTCCTCCCATCGGAACATCCCCGGGGCCTCCGGCCACTCCGGATTGTGGCCACTACTGCCGAAATGTCAAATTTCATATTCAGTATCAAAAACCATAAAGTTTGATACCCATATTGCCCCAACTCTTATGGTTCGGCAAATGTCCCCCCATCGGAACATCCCCGGGGCCTCCGGCCACTCCGGATTGTGGCCACTACTGCCGAAATGTCAAATTTCATATCCAGTATCAAAAACCATAAAGTTTGATACCCATATTGACCCAACTCTTATGGTTCGGCAAATGTCCCCCCATCGGAACATCCCCTGGGCCTCCGGCCACTTCAGGTGGTGGCCAATTCCAATTATCGACTCCTTCTAATGCCGGCTGGCATGTCTTGGCTGATCCATGCCATCTGCTCCCGGGCCACCAGACCATCTGCTCCTGATGTTGACTCGTCGACGTCCAGCAACAGAATGAATTTTCGGGTCCAACCGAGCCGAGTTTTGTTGGTTTAGGTTTAGTTTTGTTGCCCCGTCGACGATCCGAAAATTATGAGGTGGACTGCCGTTCTACGCATAATTGTCCCATGTCATTTTTGGACGATTCTGACTTTTTATCATTTTTAAGTTTAGTTTTACGTATACTTTCAGAACAACACATAAAATCTAGTACTTTGTTCAGAAAATCATTGAAAACAACACCAAGTCTGTTTGTCACATCGTTGAACTTCTACACATAATTGTCCCACGAAGTATTTTCTATCACGAAATCATGAGTTTTACGAAGCATTTTATCTTGTTTACCTGTTTATCTGCAAGAGGATTATAAATAAGGGCGATAAAATGTTAACCGGGGTGATAAGGGACATATAGGGCGAACAGGGACCCACGGGACAATTATGCGTAGAAACACAGAAAACGATCGAAAAATTTCAATCGCGTTTTTCTCAGTTGCCCTTTTTTGAACATGGGACAATTATGCGTAGAACGGCAGTGGAGTGGGGGTAATTTTAGATACATCAATCTCACGTCTCTCGATTGACTGATTGGGAAACGTTTGTTCGACCAACCAGCGTGTACCTAAGAGGGGAAATTTGCCGAGAGGGGAATTCGTCACGTAACGTTTTCGCTTCGCGAAAATTTTGGATTGACACCACGTATAGAAACCTTAGGACAAAGTTCTTTGTCAAAATAATTTTTCGCATCACCCTAGCACGCCGTAGGTTACCCTAATGGCCAAACAAAAAAAAAAACACGAAAAAAAAAACCTGAAAATGCCAATCATTTGAAAACGGTGCAAGGTTATTTTCGACTGCAAATTTGATTTTGCACCTTCAACTGTTTTTTTTAAATATCATTTGATATTTTCGATTTTATTCGAAAACTTTTTTTCCTCGAAAATTCATATCTCCGGTAAAAGTAAATGATGCCTCTTTTAGTTTCCTAAAACATATAAAAACATATAAATCGAATATTAGTGATAAAAAGTCAAATAAAAATATAAAAAACCCGTTTGACTTTTTTTACACGAAACGTCATAGTCCTAAACACCAACTCGATCAGAAAATCCCTTTTCTAATGTTTACATTATCTATTTTGTATGACCAAACTGCTAAATTGGAAGAAGCCTTATATAAAAAACCAATTATGCAAAATAGTTTTTTTTTACATTGGAATTGCTTGAACAAAGTTTCACCCAAATAAAAAAAAACTAAATTAAAAATTTCGAAAAAATGCGAAATTCTAGAGACTTAGCCATTAGCCAAATGTGATTTTCAATGTTTGTAAAATTGTCTCATCTCCTTGAAAAAAGTATTATTAGTTTTTTAAAGCTATGTCTGACATTTCAAAAGGGCCTAAATATTATAAAACAAATGTCCAATAACAAAAAAGCATTAGTTTTCCCTGTATAATCCTATAAAGATTTTTGATTTATTTTATAGAAGTGTTCTGGAAAAAAGAAGCTAAGAATGACTAAGAAAGTTCCAGATAATAAATTTATGGATTGCGACCTCTTGCCCCGCTGTGCCTCGAACTACCTTTTTTACCATCCCGGGGAAATTTCGTTTTGTTTGATTTGATTCCTTCCGTGAAAGTGCGTTCCACAATCAGAACTTTTCCCATTAATATAAAACCATTCTTTCTTTCTCATTCTTTCTTTTCTCCCGTGTCACACGCACCCAGCTACTTTGGGGTCAGCCGCAGCGCCACCATCGTCATCGCGTACATGATGGACAAGTACCGGCTCAGCTACGAGGCGGCCCTGCACCGGGTCAAGTCCCGGCGCCGGTTCGTGCTGCCCAATCCGGGCTTCATAACGCAGCTGAAGCTGTTTGCCCTCATGAACTACACCATCGATCCGCAGAACGACCGGTACAAGCTGTTCCGTCTCAAGCTGGCCGCGGACAACGTGCGCAAGGGTAGGTGAGGGGGTGGAGGTTGATAAGTATTTCCGCCGGCCGGAAATTTGCTTCGACACGAGTCGTGCATTTACGTGGGCGGCGGGTAGCAATGAAAAAAAGAAAGGAAGAAGACGGGCTAGGACGACATTATTATATCATCGTCGTCGTTGACGCCGTCCCGTACCTTGAGTTTAAAGAGAGGGAAATGTAATACTTTATATGACCGGACGGACGTGTCGAGTGGAGACGTCGACGAGAAAGTTTCACGAGGGAAAATCGATTCAAAGGTTGACCTTAAAGTTTAATGTTGAATTTAATAGTGTTACTAAGTTAAAGAAATATCTAAATCCAATTGTTTGTTGGATTTGTCGAGGTTTATAGTAAAGATATCTTCTTCTTCAAATCTGATCTGGAGCATTTTTCAAATAATATTTCAAACATCATAAAAAATCCTTCCAATTTTGGCAGCTTTCCAAAAAAAAATAATAGATAAAAAATGTTAAGAGTTGATTAGAAAAAAAAAACCCTTCTTTAATTTTTGTTCGTTAAAAGTGACATTCCAAAAAAGTGATGTCCAATAAATAAAAAAAAAACAGTTTGAATTGAATTGAATTTATTTCAATTTATTTTTGAGCAACATCAAAAATATTTTCCAAAAAATATTGAAATTTTGCTCAAAAAAAACCTCCAGAAATAATTTTCCAAAGTTGTAAACGAAATTTGCAATCGAAAAGAAATTAACATTCAATTCTCTACGAAATCGGCATTTTTTTAATTTAAATTTTTGTATTTGGTGCCTTCAGTATGCCCAAAGAAGCCAATTTGCATCATTAGTTTGTCCATATAATTTTCCATACAAATTTGGCAGCTGTCCATACAAAAATGATGTATGAAAATTCAAAAATCTGTATCTTTTGAAGGATTTTTTGATCGATTTTGGTGTCTTCGGCATAGTTGTAAGTATGGATAAAGAATACACTGAAAAAAAATGACACACGGTAAATTTTTTTGGTGATTTTTAATTTCATGTTTTGTCACTAAAACTTGATCTGCACAAAAACACTATTTTATTTTTTTTTTTTATATTCTGATATGTTTAAGGGGACATCAAATGGCAACTTTTCAGAAATTTCCAGAATGTGCCAGAAATCTTTGATTTTTTAACTTCATTTTTCGATGTAAAATCGAATCTGCAATCAAAAAGTACTGCTCACGTTTGCAAAAATCAGTGCCCATGTTTGCCCCTTTTGATAAAAATATTTTTGGAAAGCTGAGGAAATTCTCTATACTTTTGTTAAAATATGAAACATTCGTAAAATTTTCCAATCTTTTCGAAAACATTATTTTTTTTTTTTAATCAGGACTAACATTTCAAAAAGGGCGTAATATTGAATGTGTGAGATCCTAATGTAAAATTGTATGACAAACATCTTTGTCCAAGACCGCAAAACGATCCGAGTTTACCATGACGAGTTATTAACGACGTTTTTGTATAAAAAGCGGCCCCTAACCCTCAACCGATTTCGCTCAAAATTTTCACAGTTTTCGATTTTTGCCTAAGGAATTGAATCAGGGGGTATCCCTGATGTCGATTTTTTTTATTGTCACCCTATAGGTATATTCAACAAAGATTAACATTGACTATTATTTTTCCCACGTTTAGGAGATCATGTTGATGTTTTCCTAATTTTATTTTTAGATTTTATTTTGCATTTATCTTGTTTAGTTTATCTTAGTTTTTGGTAGTATTTGGCCTATTTTATCACCTCATTTCATTATATTTTGCCATTCTAATTGTTTCATATTTTTATAGTCACTTTTTAATTTTTGCTTAGGGGTTTTTCACACTTTCTGCTCTAGAATGACACCATTATTATTTAAATTTTAAAATATGTGTAGTGTCATAGTCTGGGACACAACAAAATATACTGCAAAAAATTACTTTTTTTTAAATTTAAAGTCAAAGTTCCAACCATTAAATTTTCTAAAATGTTAAGAGTTTTTCTTTCCAATGCTTTTAAATGTCCAAAAATTGGTTGAAAACAGATTTTTGGCAATTTTTTAGATCGAAGCCCGTCTAGCGGCGGGGTTGGGTTGTAGAGGGTTAAAAAGCCATTGGTAGATCTGCACAAGACGCAAAAATTGCTCCAAAAAGAAATGCCGCGTGAAAAGAGGTCCCTCCGTAAACATATTTTTTACCTGAAACTAAATCTCAAATGGTGAAATTATTCGCAATTCGCAATTCGCAATTTTCAGTGTAAGAACGGGCCTTGACCGATCTTATGCACTAGGTTCCCGACGAACACGCACTGCCCTTACACCTACATCTCACCCTTGCTCTGAGTCAGTACGAGCAGCACGCTAGAACACGCTTTGAGTGTTCGTGCCAGTCATGCACACCTTCTTTTCCGGTTACGCATTTTAACTCGGCCGGGGGTGGTACATTACGTAGGGTTTGATGTAAGTATAAGCGCCTAATCATTTATAGTGTGCCTATCAATTTTCATTAAAGCAAAAACTGTTTTATTTTTAGTTTGAATTCAAAAACTAGTTGTTATTTTACTGTGTATTGTTTTCTCCTGAAATCATTCCTAGTGTTGAGTCGTGTTTATATGTTGCTATTTCTTTTGTCGCGGTGTTTTGTTACAATTTTGGTCCTAAGCATGTTATAAAAGTTTACCAAAAGTACAATAGTAATATTTGTGTTAATACTTTAACCATTCCATAAATTGAGTAAGGGCTCAAACCTCACTTGTTTGAAAAAAGGGTGAAGATTGAAAACAATAGACAGTAAAAGAGAATTTATTTAATAAAAATCAAGAATCAATAGTAAGAGAATGATGAGCGTATTTTAAAGAATAAAAATGAGAGGCTGGATGTATTAGATGTAATATTAGACAATAGTTAATAAATAGAGATACAAAACAAGCTTAGATTATAGTAATGATAAAGAATTATTTAAATGAATAAATTCGCAATAAAATCAAAAAAGATAAGGCAAATGATAAATAGACTTGATCAGAGCTGAAAATGTCAGGGGTCCTGACGCGAAAATTGGCGACGCATACACGATTTTTTCAGATCCATTCACTGAACCGCAAAACCGTGACATAAACAAACCCGACTCAGTCGTGAGTGCCCTAGCTCACTGAGCAGCTGCAATTAGGTTTTACGCCGTCGCGGCTAACCTCAATCTCGTTTTTCTGTTTGACAGCTCGCGTGCACTGTTTACATGGACTTAGTCGGAAGTGATAGATTTTTTTTTCATAAATTTTTTTTAGGTTCTTTTTGGTGTTAGCAATTTTTTTTAAATGGACCGACAATGTTTCTTAGCCGGTATGAACATGGGTTGTGTATTTGCTTATAAGATTAAGCGTCTTTTAAAAACAAATTTTAGGAAACGGTTTAACCTTTAGCTAGTCTCTGTCCAACGCTGGAAAGACAATGATTTAACTGCCGGTTTCGGAAGCAATCAACGAGATCCTCTTTGCTGACGTTAATAAGGTGATCGACATGGACGGGGAAATTTCGAGCCGGTTCTCAAGTTCAAGTAAAAAGTTGTTTTTCAACTTTCAAACTAAGGCTAAGTTACTTTGCGATAGTGTTTTTGATAGTGTCTATGAAAAAAGATCGTTTAAGAGTTTTATATATTTTTAGAGGTTAATTTATTTGAAAGATTACTCCGAATTGTGGGAAGGATTACACAGTTACATTATTTTTGTTGCTATAATAATTCACAAGAAGTTCAGGACAAACAATGTTATAAAAATATGTTGTCGCCTTTTTGCACGCCTCCTGCCACATGGTTTCATTTCTTTCTAGTTTAATACAAATTTGCTCGTTTTTCGACCAGACATAGAAAAAACCTTGACTTACATCGCAAATGTGCACCTGCGCCAGAACTTGCAAGAAATATTCATGATCCGGGTTTAGTTGAAAACTTTGTCCGTCAAAAACAAGATAATTCAAATCACTTAAAGATTGAACCTTTGAAAGTTGACTTCTTTTGATAACCTGAAGGGGCATTTTATTTCCACCGTCGATCGACCACAACAGTCGCACTCCATGATGATATCGGGAGAAGCAGCAAGAAACGGTAATTTTTTATCAATGAATATACCACACTCATGCAAACGGATATTTCGGTGATCCTCCAGGTGTGTGGCAAACTTCTTCTTCGCCTTAGGTTCATTGTTTCTCCCATATCTGATTGCTTCAGATCCTGCGTTTTGGCGGTACGGGTGGCAGATTTTGTTTAAAAGGGACATTTTACTTGGTACAATCGTAGGCGACGCGTGGATGCACTGTCGTAGAATCGAAGCTGTTATTCGTCCTAAACGAATCCATCTCCACAGATCACACTGACTTTGAAGGCGTGTTAAACGCTCCACTTGATCGATCCCATGCTGCGATACGGAAAGCTGTAACTTTCCTGCTTCTTCGAAAATTTTCTCATCTGTCTCTACTTCCAGCTCCGCACGGTACTGTCTCGACAGCAGCAAATTAGGGTTGAACATTATATCAGAAGGAATTTGTGTACTTTGGCAATCAGTACACATTAAGTCCTCGCAGCAATACTTTTTTACAAGAACAGATTCGTCTGAATCACACACAAACTGCATGAAGTCCGCTTGGCCGCGTGGTTGATTGAGATCGTCCAATCGAGTGATTTTAAATCCAAAGTCTAAATCACCGATTGAATTATTAAGATCATCTTTGATCTTTTTCGCTGGTCTCGACCACACGGACGGAAGTTCTGTAACAGAAAGCTAAAGAAAACGGTAACAAAAATTTAAGTTTTAATTTACGTTTTATACCTTATGCGTAGTTGACATGAAATTTAAATTTGCCAAAGCAAACAATAATGTGCTGACATGCGAGCAAGTTTCGCTTACGCCCGTAACGCATGTACAATGCGCGCAATTTATGCATCCATCTTTTTGGGCAATAATCCATGTGTTGTGCGGCGATTCTCGTAGCTTCATCGAGCGGTAAACCTGAAAAAGAATAATTTAAAATTTGATTATTTAAACAGAAAAAAAAACCTGTCTGTTTATTAAACCCTTTTTTTAGTACTTTGAAACACAAGTTTTACGTGAGTTTTCTACATCATTTATTGTACAGTAAATCCTCACTATTTCGTTATCAAACTTAGATTTTGTTTAAATACAAACCTTTCCTCGAATGACGAAGTGATCATTAAATATTCCACCATTTACACTATGAATAAACCCAGATTGAAACTTTTTAAACGCTTCAATGCTTTTGGAATTTTTTTAAATATTGTGCTCCAGGAACAACGTGAGTCATCAAATAATGCGTAACATGACCAACCGTTACGCATGTCGGGTAGTCTTTTTCATTTAATTTTGCGTCAAATGGATCGACCGAGTTAATAATTTTAATCTTATCGACGTAGCGTGCAAGTTCAGAATCTTTCAAGCCATTTGCGTATGTTGAGAGTTTATTTAAACTACTCATTTTAGTTATTTATGAAAAAATCTTTAGGAAATATAAAATTTGCAAACGCACTCTTCAAACTGTTTAGAACTGTCAACATGACAGCAGACAAAATGACATAGACAATCAAACATACTCTTTGTGTTCAGCATGTTCTTAGACAAATGAACAGATTTTTTTTACAAAAACATGTCGTCAACTGGGGTGGATTGGGACTACAGTTTAAATAGGGACAGCAGCAGTTTTGGAAATAAATGTACACATTTTATCTTTTTCACTTTTTCCTTTAGGGATCGTGCATAAATCACGTGGCCTTTTTGAACCGTCGAGGATTCAGTTTTTTTTTGTATTTGCCGGCAATTCTGGTGTTTTTTTTTAAGAGGAAAGGACCGAGCCTCGTAGCCTTGTGGTAACGCTTCCGCCTCGTAAGCGGTAGATTGGGGTTTCAAAACCCGACTCGGGCCAACACAACTGGTGATCTACTCCTTTCTGGATTCGATTACTTACCCACTCGGAAAATAATCTGGTAAATTTGAGTGTCTGGCGCTGGCGGACGTTTGTCGTGCAGTTCAGACAAACTTGGCACACTTATCCTAGACAAGTTTTGCGTAACGCCAGATGAATCTGGCGAAAATCGGGCAAAAGTACTGCCAGCTGTCTGGCACAAAAATCAACCGGTTCAATCGGTTGAACCGTGCACGACCGGTTTGTGTCATAGTCGCCAGAAATCATGGCAGAAATCTTGGGTAAATCTGGGGTAAATTCTGCCAGATGACTGACGCAAGCCCCCAGACGAACGCCAGAATTGTGTCCGCCATTTTCGACCGGGTTAGTAAAGGGAAGGTAGTGTATCATCACAAGTTGGACTTTATTACGACACCTTAGGGATAGAGATCCTTAATAGGGAGACTGGTCGAAGTGAATTTGACGTACCCAAACAGACACGAGTTTGACGTATCCAAACGAGCATTTGCCTTTACGCCCAGCAAAACTTATCAGTATTGCCAAGCTCAAAACATACGTTGCCAGATCGATTTAGCCAGCTTAGACCAGTCTCCCTATTTAGGGTCTCTACTTAGGGAAGGCGACCTATGGAATGTTAATGTTATCCTTAAGAATAAGCCCAAAAAATCAGCTTTGTAAATGCGTCTCCGTAATATTTTTTTTAAATTTTTGTGGGGTTAATTACTTTTTTTAAATTTATTTATTACTTTAAACACAATAAACAAAACTTATTTTTTAACACATATGTTTTGCATTTTGCTTTTTTTAATTATTTAATCAACAGAGCAATTCTCTACGAAATTGGTCTTTTTTCTTTAATTTTAATTTTTGTATTTTTAAATCCGACTGAAACATTTTTGGTGCCTTCGGTATGCCCAAAGAAGCCATTTTGCATCATTAGTTTGTCCATATAATTTTCCATACAAATTTGGCAGCTGGCCATACAAAAATGAAGTATGAAAATTTAAAATCTGTATCTTTTGAAGGAATTTTTTGATCGATTAGGTGTCTTCGGCAAAGTTGTATATGGACTACACTGGAAAAAAATGATACACGGTAAAAAAATTTTGGTGATTTTTTATTTAACTTTTTAACTTTTTTGAAAATAGTCGCAGTTTTTCATTTTTTTAATTAGTGCACTGTTTGCCCACCCTTGATTTTTTTTTTAAAGCTGAGATATTGCCATGCAAAGGTTTAAAAACAGGAAAATCGATGTTTTCTAAGTCCCACCCAAACAACACACCATTTTCTAATATCGATATCTCAGCAACTAATGGTCCGATTTTCAATGTGAAAATATGAAACATTCGTGAAATTTTACGATCTTTTCGAAAAAAATATTTTCAAATTTTTTAAACCAGACCAGGACTAACATTTTAAAAGGTCCAAACATTCAATATTACGTTCTCAGCCCAGTTACCGAACAAGTGCTGTAAAGCAAAACGTAAAAAACAGCTTATTGGAAATTTTTAAAGCAAAACTCCAAAAAACAGAAAAGCATACGAGTTCTACTTTTCCAATTCGTTTATGTAAGTAAGGATTTACCCTAATAAAAATATAGTTTTAATTGTTACATTAAGTTATGATCTTTTATTTAACGAATACAAAATGCATGACACTTTAACAATTAAGTCAACAGCAGTTAATCCGTTTTGATATCTTGCCATTGTGTTTACAGATATGGGTGCTGACAAAATCGAAAACTTTTCGCGAATTACTCCTATTGCCCTCTCTACGTGAATCCTATATTGGGTGACTTGTTTATTCTCGTCTAGTTCTTTTAACGAAAATTGTGTCTTTTTTCGTAGAAAATTAGGAATATTTAGGACAGCCTTTTTTTCGGCAACCAAATCGGCGATTTCAAAACCCTTATCAGCTAAAATAATATCGTCTTCTACAATATGATCTAAAATACCGCTTTTTTGAAAATTTCCTTATCTGAAATCCTACCGTTGTAACCTGAGCTAATGAAAGCAATGTTTCCATCTGGATGGATCGCAATCATATATTTAATTGTCTCGTGTTTTTTATAATTGCTATAAAGAGAAGTTGCCGCTTTTAAATCAGAGGGATTCTGGCAAAAAATTTCGAAGCAGTCAACAATAAATATTCGTTTGTTTCCAAACTTGGACTGAAAATTTTGTGGCAAATGTCGAACAGCAATTTCAGGTTCTGTGGGAAAATTTGCCCACTTGAGGCTTTCGTGGATTTGATAGAGAGTTCTGTGGAAATATTTTGAAATTGTCGTTAAGCTAGAGTTGTAGTCATAGGCCAATGATGAAAGCGATGTGTTCAATCTTAATCTCGTTAGAGTTAAAACAAGTAGCTGGTCTTTTGACAAATTACAGACAGGCTGATCTAGACTAGGTTCCAAAAATTTAAATAGTTTAAAAAAGGTTTCATAACTGCTAATCCCGGTATAGAATAAACATTTTCGGTCGTCTTCGACAAACTTCAGACCTCTTCTGCATTTTTGACCTCAGCCTCCAACTCATCGTTTTTTTGCAAACGAATAATTTCATCATAGTACTGCTGGAAAGTTTTTGCGGGATAGCAGACACCTAAAATTAAAATAAAAATCTGTGCAAAAATAAATAAATAGCAAAACATTAAGTAGCAAACCTCCTTCCTGTACGTTGCAATTTCCCTTACGCGAAGATGATGCAACAGCCTCATCTTCTTGTTGTTTGGATGCCAATATAGATGGGTTTGACTGTTGCTGGTCTGTAGGTAACGAGGTGGAATTTTCTGGCAAATCAGAACGATCCATATTCAAATCAGCCCTGATGTCATCAGAATCCATTTCATCGCAAGAGGAAAAATTGTGATCAGAACCGGCCCTGGAGGAAAAGTCAGAGTGTTCGCTAATGGATCGCGACCGGCCCTGGGTTGAATTATCCGCTCCAGTATCCATGTCTTCGGAACCGGCCTTGGAGGACATGTCGGAGTGTTCGCTGTTGGACCGCGACCGGCCATGGGTTGAATTATCGGCTCCGTACTCCATGTTTCCGGATCCGGCCCGTGAAGACATGTCGGAGCGTTCGCTGATCGATCGTGAACGGCTGTGGGACGAATGATCGGTTCCAGTATCCATGTCTTCGGAACCAGCCTTGGAGGACATGTCAGAGCGTTCGCTGATCGACCGTGAACGGACGTGGTTCGAATTATCCGCTCCGGACTCCATGTTTCCGGATCCTGCCCTGGAGGAAATATCGGAGCGTTCGCTGATCGACCGTGAACGGCTGTGGGACGAATGATCGGTTCCAGTATCCATGTCTTCGGGACCGGCCTTGGAGGACATGTCGGAGCGTTCACTGATCGAACGTGAACGGCCGTGGGTCGAATTATCGGCTCCGCACTCCATGTTTCCGGATCCGGCCCTTGTAGACATGTCGGAGTGTTCGCTTATGGACCGTGAACGGTCGTGAGTTGAATTAACCGCTCCGTTTGTTGAAGGCCGGTGACCTGTTGTTCGTGCAACAGAACCATCCGGTTGCAGCCTGGCAGTCGAACCGTTGGAGGCGGGAACAGGCTCGTCCAAGCTGTCGGAAGAATCATCGTCGGGAAGTTCGTCCTTGCGCGTCAATTCTAAATCGATCGTCGGAACCCAGTCTACATTATCCACGTCAAAAAAGTGCAGAAGGTTTTCCTACAAATATATGAAAATCTATAATCTGATTAGTATTCAATCAGAAATATCAACTTACCGCCGACGAAATGCCTGCCACAAACAAATTTTTTAACTTTGAAATCGTCTTTTTTCTTCAAAGCATCAAGCCACAGTTTTCGGCGTTTGAGGCTCAAATTGTTCGTATGGATATGCACGGTTTTTCCGGAACTGTGTGGAAAGTAAATTTTCCGCTCGATTCACTCCGATCACAGTCATCCACAAAACATTTTCGAGGCATTTTGCCAATTTTTGAAGAACTTAAACACTCTTGAACCGCACGCAACGAACACGAGCAAGACTATGTAAACAGTGCACGCGAGCTGTCAAATGACGTCACGCTGTAAAACCTACAGTAGTCGACCAACGCTCATTCGACGTTGCACGCACACACATAAAGAAACAAGTTTTTACACAAAAAGTTGGTATTTATGCGTGGAAATGTAATTTTGAATATAAGTTATGGTTGTTTAAGTGTTTTGCACAGTCTAGAATCATTCAATTGTTTAAATATAGTCAAACTAGTGTTTAGAGAGGATTTTACTAGTCAGTCATACGACACAAATTGAGTGAGTGTAGCTCATTTTTTCACGTCTCTCATTCTCCAGCAGCCGACCGGCACGAGTCAGGCGGCAGTGGTTGAACGGACACAGTAGGCTTACAGTCAGATGCTAGCAGTGAACTGACATTTTGGTTTGCTTCATGTGTACGCTGGGTTGGAAACATTTTGCAGGCCTGGACTTGATATTACTAGTACATTAAGGCAAAGTATATTTTAAGGAGAAAAAAAAAACAAAGTTTGTTACAGCAGTATCAATTGGTAAAAAAGAGTTTCCACTTCCAGCTTCCAGCTTTGAGAGATAAGAGAATCAAAAGTTAGTAAAATCAAAATCAAATGATGGATATTAAATAGAAGAATCAGTGAAGAAATGGGAATCAGAAGAGCAAAATAAAAATAGGAGATATGTGGTAGCTGAGAATGAAGAGAAGAGAAACCCCGTTGTGCGATGTTTCAGGTACATCCACAGCAGTTGACTCAACATACTGCGAATCAAAACAATACCGTCTACAATCACAAATTACTTCCCTTTCCCACATTGTCGCGCCCCTTTCTTTTAGTCGTCTCGACTCTGACCCGCGGTGGTCAAAGGTTTACGATCCGTTTCCACAGGCCACCAGCTAGTAGTCAAGGCTAAAAACCCAAAAATAGCATGTCTAACGGCAAATCGTGTAACAGGCCAGGTTTTGATGGATCTAGGCTAAATCGACCCTGCTGAGTCCGAATATCGCGGTCACGAAGCCCGATTCCTTAAGGGAAGCGAGATATTCAAGATGGCGACCAATATGGCGGCTATATAGAGAAGTCAACAATATCACAGTATGAAGGTTGTCGACGTGTCGATTTTAACTAATTTCGGGTCGCTGAACCCGAATATGACCATGAAAATCGGTCACGGCGATCCAGGAGCGTGTAATCCAAGATGGCGTCAATATGGCGAATAGTGAATCTTCAAGTATTTTTAAACACCATGTAACAGGCTTGTGACCAATCAAATTTAACTAATTTGGGGTCGCTGAACTCGAATATGTCCATGAAAATCGGTCACGGCGACCCAGGAGCGTGTAATCCAAGATGGCGTCAATATGGCGAAGAGAATCTTCAAGTATTTTTAAACAAGATGTAACAGGCTTGTGACCGATCAAATTTAACTAATTTGGGGTCGCTGAACCCGAATATGACCATGAAAATCGGTCACGGCGACCCAGTAGCGTGTAATCCAAGATGGCGTCCAATATGGCGGAGAGAATCTTCAAGTATATTTAAACAAGATGTAACAGGCTTGTGACCGATCAAATTTAACTAATTTGGGGTAGCTGAACTCGAATATGACCATGAAAATCGGTCACGGCGATCCAGCAGCGTGTAATCCAAGATGGCGTCCAATATGGCGAAGAGAGAATCTTCAAGTTGTCGACGCCATCTTGAATTACACGCTCCTGGGTCGCCATGACAAGCCTGTTACATGTTGTTTAATAATACTTGAAGATTCTCTCTTCGTCATATTGGACGCCATCTTGGATAACACGCTACTGGGTCGCCGTGACCGATTTTCATGGTCATATTCGGGTTCAGCGACCCCAAATTAGTTAAATTTGATCGGTCACAAGCCTGTTACATCTTGTTTAAAAATACTTGAAGATTCATTATTCGCCATATTGGACGCCATCTTGGATAACACGCTACTGGGTCACCGTGACCGATTTTCATGGTCATATTCGGGTTCAGCGACCCCAAATTAGTTAAATTTGATCGGTCACAAGCCTGTTACATCTTGTTTAAAAATACTTGAAGATTCTCTCTTCGCCATATTGGACGCCATCTTGGATTACACGCTACTGGGTCGCCGTGACCGATTTTCATGGTCGTATTCGGTTTCGGCGACCCCAAATTAGTTAAATTTGATCGGTCACAAGCCTGTTACATGTTGTTTAAAATACTTGAAGATTCACTATTCGCCATATTGGACGCCATCTTGGATTACACGCTACTGGGTCGCCGTGACCGATTTTCATGGTCATATACGAGTTCAGCGACCCCAAATTAGTTAAATTTGATTGGTCACAAGCCTGTTACATCTTGTTTAAAAATACTTGAAGATTCTCTCTTCGCCATATTGGACGCCATCTTGGATTACACGCTACTGGTTCGCCGTGACCGATTTTCATGGTCATATTCGGGTTCAGCGACCCCAAATTAGTTAAATTTGATCGGTCACAAGCCTGTTACATCTTGTTTAAAAATACTTGAAGATTCTCTCTTCGCCATATTGGACGCCATCTTGGATTACACGCTACTGGGTCGCCGTGACCGATTTTCATGGTCATATACGAGTTCAGCGACCCCAAATTAGTTAAATTTGATCGGTTACAAGCCTGTTACATCTTGTTTAAAAATACTTGAAGATTCTCTCTTCGCCATATTGGACGCCATCTTGGATTACACGCTACTGGGTCGCCGTGACCGATTTTCATGGTCATATTCGGGTTCAGCGACCCCAAATTAGTTAAATTTGATCGGTCACAAGCCTGTTACATCTTGTTTAAAAATACTTGAAGATTCTCTATTCGCCATATTGGACGCCATCTTGGATTACACGCTACTGGGTCGACGTGACCGATTTTCATGGTCATATTCGGGTTCAGCGACCCCAAATTAGTTAAATTTGATCGGTCACAAGCCTGTTACATCTTGTTTAAAAATACTTGAAGATTCTCTCTTCGCCATATTGGACGCCATCTTGGATTACACGTTACTGGGTCGCCGTGACCGATTTTCATGGTCATATTCGAGTTCAGCGACCCCAAATTAGTTAAATTTGATCGGTCACAAGCCGGTTACATGTTGTTTAAAATACTTGAAGATTCACTATTCGCCATATTGGACGCCATCTTGGATTACACGCTCCTGGGTCGCCGTGACCGATTTTCATGGTCATATTCGGGTTCAGCGACCCGAAATTAGTTAAATTTGATCGGTCACAAGCCTGTTACATCTTGTTTAAAAATACTTGAAAATTCTCTCTTCGCCATATTGGACGCCATCTTGGATTACACGCTACTGGGTCGCCGTGACCGATTTTCATGGTCATATTCGGGTTAAGCGGCCCAAAATTAGTTAAAATCGACACGTCAACAACCTTTATACTGTGATATTGTTAACTTCTGTATATAGCCGCCATATTGGTCGCCATCTTGAATATCTCGCTTCCCTTAAGGAATTCGGCTTCGTGACCACGATTTTCGGACTCAGCGGGGTCGATTTAGTCTAGATCCATCAAAACCTGGCCTGTTACATGATTTGCCGTTAGACACACGAAAATGAGCCCTTTTTCGATTTCGTGCCTTGACTATAGGTCATCATGAAAACCAAGCCAACGTGGAGGTAAGAAAATAGGACACTCGCAAGGAACCAGAGCTATACTGTTCTGATCAAGATAATTCGGATGATCTAACAGAACTACGGATGTAGTTAGTTACGCTCCTTCCAGGATGTTCCTTACGTGGACGTCAACCGAAGAGCACGCAACAAGGTCAGTGCCATTGCATGCTCTTAGGTATCAATCCTTGGCCTGCTAAATCTCAAATGGTGAAATTAGTCAAGAAAATGAAAAGTTTGCAAATTTTGAGTTACACTTAAAAATGAGTTTTAGTTTGTTTTCATACTTTAAATTATCTCAAAAGTTATTTTTTTTTGTTTCTCTAAGGCTGGTACAAATATTTTTAAAAGTTTTTGTCACCCCCCCCTTCAAAATTGACCCGAAAAATCAGGGGGCAAAAAAATATTTTTACAATAAACTTCAAAATTTCAATGAAAATTCAAGTGCAACCAGCTGAAATCAAATTAAAATACATTCTTCTGGGTTTTAAATCATTTTTAGCATGTTTGGGTTTATTAAAAAATCTTAAGATTTTTTGAAAATTTTCGATGCAAAATCTTTTTTCGATACAATTTTTGTTTTTGTCAGATCTTAGATTTTTTGAAAACTAATGATTGCAAAACAACTGAACAAGTGTAAAATGCATTTTAAAACACATTTTTCATTTAAATGTGCAGACTATGGCTTGTTATTTAAATTTTTATATTTTTTTATTTTTTTGCCCCCCCCCTTGACCTCGGCCAGGGCCGAGGGACAAAAACTTTTTTAAATATTTGCATCGGCCTAAGACAAATAAAAAAAAAATAAAAATAAATAAAAAGTAATTTTTTTATAAATATTTTTCTAGGTTGTCCTCATTATACCCTACAACCATGCTACCATGATAGAGTTAATATCAACCATCGCAGTGCTTAAAAAATTTCGACTTTATGATAGGTGACAGATTTTGAAATTTTACTTTCGTTCGTTTCACACACAAACGAATGGTGGTGGTGGTTGATTTATTTCAGGCAGCTTTAACATGTTTGTCATTCGCTGCCTAATACAAACGAATGAGTGCTACGCAAAGTCATTCACACAGTCATTGACCTCCCTCTAGAAATACATTCGCGCAGAGAACGGTCGTTTGACATTCTACCGAGATTCCGATCATCTCTGCCATGATCGCATTCAAATGACTTCTGTGTCCACGCAGCAAACACAAGGCTAAGAGAGAGAGAGAGACGAAAAACGAGAGAAAGAGCATGTTCTCTCGTTCGGGCGTCTGCTTGAGTAGTGCTCATTTTTCGTTCGTTTCGTCTTTTTGTTTACGTTCACCGAACGTCGCCAAGTTTTTTTTGTTATTTGCATCACTAAATTCCGACTTTTTACCGATTTTTCTCGGATTTTAGCGATTTCCCGACTTTCACATGTGAAAAGCTACCCTTAATTTTGTCGCAGACGCAAATCGATATTTTTTGTGTGGAGACTTTGAAAAAAAAAAGATGTTATAGCATGGTTTTGCAACAGTTATCATTAGTTAAAGTTTGAACGAAAAATATGTTGGTTGTTTTAAAAACATCTGAATTGTATTAATATTCAAAATATTTTCAGACGATTTCAAACATGCTTGATTTGCTTGGAAAAAAACGTTACTTAATCCACCTTTAGGTGGTTGGTGCCTTCCTCTGATATATCCAGATTTTTAAGCGAAAATGGCGTTACGATTGATGCACGCCCGAAAAATTTCCCAGTGCACAGTGGTCCGAAACCGAAATCTAGCGTGACAAAATTGATAACGGCCACACGTTAAGATTTAGAGCTTTGATGTCTTCGGGACAAATGATCAAGGTCAATAGGGGCATCTTTTGGTATGGTGGGCATTAGGGTGGTCCAAATTTTAGGATGGTTAAGAATTTTTATTTTGGCGGGATGACGAGATAGCGCTTTGGTGTCTTCAGAAAAGTTGTAGAGAACATCATTCTGAGCAACTTTGCTGAAGAGTTTGAAGCTCTATCTTTAAACGGGAAGTTTCTAGAGCCATTTTTGTAATTTAGGTTGAAGTGTTTATGAAAAAATAGTTTTTTGAATTTATCAACTCAGGCTTGTGTCGTAGCGAGTTGGTGTCTTCTAGACATTTGTAGAGCTTATCAAAACACACATTTATCTTTCAAGAGATCAAAAATCGGACCTTCAAAACGAAAGTTATAGCCAAAATACGACGAAAAAGACGCCATTTTGAAATGTGAATAACTCGAAAAGGTGGTAGAGTTTGACCTCGCTCTTAGAAGCATCTGAAAGTACACATTTTAGAGTACATTTGCTGAAAATATCTCGGAGGTCTTTTTTGTTTAACTTATTTAATCTTAATTTGAATAATTTGAAAATGAGCATTTTTTAATCGTTTTTTGCCCATAACTTTTGATAGAATTGACCAAAATACATTTTTCAGGAATAAAAATGTTCATTTTGACAAGCTCTACAATTGTCTAGAAGGGCTCAAAAATGTACAAAATGATCTAGTGGTTGTAAAAGAAGAACAAGTTTTGGCTGAAATATTTCAGGAATCAACAAAATAATTAAATTTATTCCTGAAATATTTCAGCCAAAACTTGTTTCTTCTTTTACAACCACTAGATCCGATTTTTGCTCTCTTGGAAGATAAATGTGTGTTTTGATAAGCTCTACAAATGTCTAGAAGACACCAACTCGCTACGACACAAGCCTGAGTTGATAAATTCAAAAAACTCATTTTTTTTATAAACACTTCAACCTAAATTACAAAAATGGCTCTAGAAACTTCCCGTTTGAAGATAGAGCTTTAAGCTCTTGAGCAAAGTTGCTCAGAATGATGTTCTCTACAACTTTTCTGAAGACACCAAAGCGCTATCTCGTCATCCCGCCAAAATAAAAATTCTGAACCACCCTAAAATTTGGACCACCCTAATGCCCACCATACCAAAAGATGCCCCTATTGACCCTGATCATTTGTCCCGAAGACACCAAAGCTCTAAATCTTAACGTGTGGCCGGTATCAATTTTGTCACGCTAGATTTCGGTTTCGGACAACTGTGCAGTGGTACCAACATTACAAACAAAGTATGCAGTGACTTGACAGCCACATTTTGTTTCTAATGTTGGATTTGACATTTCGGGCGTGTACCTATTGTAATGCAATTTTCGCTTAAAAATCTAGATATAGTAATTTCGTCCGATATTAAATAAAATCCGATTTAAAAAAACTGCAGACTTTTTGTCACACTTTTTGACAAAGACATCATTTGTAGAAAATGGCAACCCTCTACACCAGCGATTTTCATGGTTTAATATTAGAGGTACGTTGGAGTTAGATGCTGTTCCCCTAAATGACAAAAAAAAACTCTTAGCCATATTATGTGCATTCCAAATAATGAAAGAAAACGACGGTTTAAAAAAAACCCATTCAATCTTCTGTTCCGTGGCGTTTACGTCGTTTTGGCGGTAGAATCAACTAATTGCATTGCTGGCAACAATTCCTCATACTGGAAATATAAAAATTGTAAAAGAAATAACGGCCGTACGAGCGGTTGTTCTTCTTGCCCCATATGGTCGTCTTGCCCCACCTTCCCATATGTATTAAATTTTCTTCGAAAAAGTTTTCGACCAAAAAAATGTTACTACCCTGTTTGACAGATCTTTTTGTTTTGCCCTTTTTGTTTTGCCATCGTCTTCGTGTGATTTGGAGCTTTGTTTGGAGCTGTTTTTCCGTCTGTGCGATTTCAGCAGCTGGTCCTGTGAATTTTACAGTTTTGACCGAAGCGAAACCTCTCGTCCATGATGACTTCCGATTGGGACGAAATCGAGCGGCTCGCTTCCGACTTCCAGAATGCCCAGCTGACGACCAGCTTCCAAAGGTAGGTTCTTGCGATTTTTGCTGGAAGATGTGTCACTTTACTTTCCATTTCTTCTCGGACAGGTTGTCGGAATTACGTCGAAGTAGTCGCTCTGCTGATTGACGCAGATTCATTTGAAGAAGAAGGTGCGGGACGAGATGTTTGTGCGGGGAGGCCGCATTAATCTGATCGATTTGGCCAATGTTGATCACTGCGAAGAAGATTGTTTTTCCCTGGGTCCCGGAGGATGTGCAGTTGCTGGAGCACCACGATGGGCATGAATGTGGTGGAGCTGCGATGGGGTAAAGAAGGAGGAGGAAAAGGGAAGGACATTCGAGTAGGAAAATGAATAAAAATGCTAAGTGTGTAAATATACAAGTAAATATGTGAAAATTTATATCGTTTGTTTTATTGACACCAAAGATTCTTGGAGAAATTGCCGTCCCGTTGCCAAATTATAGTATGGTGTGGTTAGATGGCGATTTCGGCCCAACGAAGAAATAAAAGGAAACTTGAGAAGGTCTTTTGATTACGCACCCAAGGATGGGTTGCATGATTGACCCGGACCTAATCTTTATCAAAATATCTGAGATCCGGCTTCAAAAATGTGTACAAATAACACTTAAGTTCTTATAACTTTTGATGAGGTTATTAGATCATTAATGTTTCGGGCTCATTAAAAAGGTCTTTCAATTATCTAACTAACGATGGGTCGCATAATAAATCCGGACAACTTTTTCATCAAAATATTTGAGATCCGGCCTCTGAAATGTGTACAAATGACACTTAAGTGCTCATAACTTTTGATAGGGTTATCAGATCTTCAATTTTTTGGGCTTGATGGAAAGGTCTTTTGATTACCTATCCAACGACGGGTCGCATGATAGATCCGGACAACTTTTTCATCAAAATATTTGAGATCCGGCCTCTGAAATGTGCACAAATGACACTTAAGTGCTCATAACTTTTGATAGGGTTATCAGATCTTCAATGTTTCGGGCTCATTAGAAAGGTCTTTAAAATACCTTTCTAAAAATGTATGATCCGATGGGTTTTCTTACAAAAACCACCCTTTTTACAATCTTTCAAACTTTAGCCAGAATCGTTTTTTAAGCATAACTTTTGAAGTACTTTACTAAACGTTATGATATTAACTAGGGTCTTGTGGGATCCCAAGACGGATCGAATGAGACCAAAACGGTCCAAATCGGTTCAGCCAGTCCGGAGATAATCGAGTGCATATTTTTCGGTGCACGGACTCACATCCAGACACACGCACAGACATTTGTTCAGAATTTGATTCTGAGTCGATAGGTATACATGAAGCTGGGTCTACGAGGTCGAATTAAGAAGTTCATTTTTCGAGTGATTTTAAAGCCTTTCCTCAGTAAGGTGAGGAAGGCAAAAATCTTGGAGTTGAAAAAAATATTTGCTTTGCCTTTTGAATGTATAATGTATAACAATGTATAAATGTATAACATTTTTAAAATTTTGTCCTTCCAGCAAAGCGCCTCCCGGTCAACTGCATGGACGTGGTCAAGCCGGACCCGGCCGTCACGCAGGAATCCCCGGAACCAATCGTGTACCGGTGCCGCAAATGCCGGCGGGTGGTCGCCCGCAAGAGCAACCTGCTGATGCACAAACCGAAACCCGCGGGGGCGTCGGGCGGCCATCACTCGACGTCATCGCCGGCCAAGTACGCCTCCCTGGGAGACATTACGGACACCGAGGGCGATGAATCACCGCCGCCAGTGGTGAAGGAGGACGACGCAGAGGGTGACCAGGAGGTGGCCACGGGAAGTGGAGAGGAACCGGTGGCGCAGGAACCCGAGTCGGAACCTCCGAAGGATGGCCTGTCGTACGTGACGGAACACATGCGGCGAAGCTCGATCGGAAGTGACCACAGCCACGACCGGTCCTCGTCGGAGAAGGACGGAATGTGCCGCAAGATTTTCTTTATCGAGCCGCTCGCCTGGATGACGGACATCTTCCACAACACCCAGGGCCGGCTGTACTGTCCCAAGTGTACGGTCAAGCTGGGGAGCTTCAACTGGGTCATGGGTGAGTTGGTCTTGCCTTTAGACTTGAAATTGAAAGTTGATTAACCTTTCTATTTCCACCAGCAACCAAATGTCCGTGCGGGGCGGAGATCTACCCGGCGTTCTATCTGGTGCCCTCGAAGGCCGAGTACTCGACGGTCGTGCAGAACGTACAGGTGACGGTGTAATCGAATATACGCTAGCCAGCAACCAGTGAGAATCTATAACCCGAAATTACCACACCACCTTCCTCTCCACATTTTTCCGACAAGGATTTTAACGCAGTAAAGATTTTACCTCCTCCCCCAAACAGCAGCAATAGCCTCGTTATAAATTTTAATGGGCAGTTTATACACAACCGACAACAACCGCCGTACACGAAGAGAGTGCCATCTGGTGGCACAAGGCGAGCGTTTCGATTATGTCGCTCCGGGTGTTTGGTGTCATCGTGTGAATTATGCCGGGCCATTGCACAGAACAGGACAATATTTAGCGATATTATCGGTGTCCAAATTGCTGGATCGGTTACAGTGTGAGTTTAGCTTGCTTTTAATAATCAATTAGAAAATTTAAAATGTTTTTTTATGGTTCGGTTCAGTAGGATTTGTACTTACCAAAGAAAATTGTAATTTGAGAAAAGACCATAAAAGATAGATTTTCATTTTTTTTAATTCATCCTTTAAGATTTCGCCAAAATTCCGAGGTGACTGGCCATGTTCCGGCTCTTCCTAAACGTAGAGCCAAAGCCAGACAGGTCCTTGACCTACCTTTGGGCTATATAATGTACAAAACTCGTCCCTCGTGTGCTATTTCGTTACACTTCTTATCTTTTTACAGCAAACGTGTCACAAGATAGCTCAGTACAGCGAAGAAGTGTAAAAAAAGGATTGAAAAATTCTAAATTTCAAGAATTTCAAAACAAAAAAAAAACTAGATATTTGTCGGCCGGAATCGACAAGAATTTTAGGTGTTCTAAATTTCTGAATTTTTGAAATGTAATCTTTTTTTATTATTTAAGAACTTCAAACATTTATTTTAGAGCCAATACGCACCTCACACGAAAAGGGGTGTTCCTTGACCCGCTTTACGAATAGCAGAACATAGGAGTGGAACAATTTTTTGAGACTTTTATTCACCCTCTCTGGCTTGCTTTCACTCAAAATCAGAAGTACTGATTTTGAGTGTTCGCTGCAGGTCAGCAGGTCCATATTTGATTTATTTTCTCGATTGGGAGCGTTCTTTTATTACGTAACGCAAAAAAAAAATGAATGTTGACCCCCCCCCCCCCACCTGCAACAAAATGTCCATACAACTGCGTTTCGTACGCTCGAACGCACCCATCAAACACAATGACACTTCGGCTAGGGTGGCCACCAAAGTCCGGAAAAATACTGGAGTTCTCAAAAATCTGCAAAAAAAATCGGGAAAAGCCCGAAATTTGTATTTTTTTGTCAAAAAGCCGTTTAAAAATTATTCTCTTTCTTTTGAATAATTTTGTAATATGGGTCATTCCATCTCAACTTTGCACGAAAATGGTTAACTGAAACCGAGTGATAAATAACTCAATAAGAAGTGAACAAGCAAGTTTCAACCAAAAGTTTTGCAAAATTTGTTGTTTAAATAGTGAAAATGAGCAAATTGGACGAAACTAGGAGCGAGGACTTAACCTGCCAAACATACTAGAATTTCCCATATTAGCCATTTGAATAAATATTTGCGTAAAATTATAAAAATATAAATTAAATTAATCATTTCCCAGAACACCAGGTAGCAGTTATTGATCAGTCCGCCTGTGTGCTTCCAGCAGATGCGGCGAATGAAGCTGATGTAGGTTATCTCGAAAACACAAAACTTTAAAATTCGATATCTCTGGAACAAAACATATTCATTTCTGTCGATAAGTGATTCTTATGTAAAATTGGCCGGGGAACACGATGGTGAGGTCAAATAAAAAAAATAAGTTGGGGTGTTTTGAGATACGGCCGTTTAAAGTTTTCAATTTCGCAATACAGGTAGAAAAAATAAATTAATCAAAATTTTGATCACGGAAATGGATTCTACGTTCAATTTCCTTCAAAATTGAGTTTAAGACCGACCCTCTAAGATTTGTGGTTCCTGAGTTATCGTCGTTTGAAACTAGGAGGTTTGGTCGAAAATCGCCAAAAAGTAGATTTTTTGGGGAGGTACAAGAATGGAGGGGGTGGTCCGATTTGGATGAAATTCGGAATTCTTGCATGTTTTGATAGTATCAACAGCCCTGCCAAATTTGAGCAGGATCGGAGATGGTAATTTTTAAATGCTGTTCCGCTTCAAATGACCCATATATTGTTTAATTTTCAATTCAATTAAACTCAGTTTGTTATGAGCACTTAACAATAAGTTTAACGTTGTTTGTTCACTATTTTATTCGATAAATTTTGTTTTTAAGTTTATGACATGAAATAACGTATCAACAATTCGTACGCATCAAAAATAGATTCAAAACGTTTTAACATTTAGTCAATTACAAACATGTTTTAAGAATTACAAATATAACTTCAAAAAATTGAAAAAAGGATGATTTTCCATTAAAATTAAAAACATTAAAATATTGACAAATTTAAAAATCAACCTGGATTTTTAGAATTGATATGAGTACACAAAATTAAAAGAAAACTTCATAAACTTTTTTTTTTGCATGAACTCTTCGATATTTTTTTTAAATAAATAACGAAGAATGAGGCGTTTTTTAGTGAAAAAGTAATAAAAAATAAATCATATTTAAATTTTTGCTATTAATTGTTTTTTCTTATTCAAAACAAGGTACAAAAACTTAATATTTGGAAGTGTTTAGAATAAATAATAAAATTTAATGTTTTAAGCTGTTTTATTTTTTTATTGTTTTACTAATGCTGTTAATAGTTTTATTTTTATTTATTTAGAAATTATGCTCTTAATAATTTTTCTTTGAAGCTGCGTACTGGCCCTGAGAGTTTCATCCGATTTTAGCTGTCTTAGAAACGCTATTGGCTATTTGGGAAAAATCGCAGTTTTGGTGAAAAAAATGGCTTTTTCTCGTTTTCCTCATTGTTTTTGCGCGTGACGCGTCGAAAAATTTTGTTTTTATTAAAAAAAATCATATCTCGGAAACGTACGGTTCAGCTAGATTTTTGAAATTTGTTACTTTTTTCCCAAATAGCCAAACTAATCACCTTTTTTGCGTCTAAGACAGCTAAAAGCGGAAAAATGACGAAAATAGCCATTTTTCGAACCACCCTAGCACGATGTAGGCCAACCTAATGAGCAAATGGAATTGCTGTATTTTGATAGTTTGTTTTTTTAAGAATAAAGAACAAAAGAATGAGGCGTTTTTAGAAAAAAGGGATATCATTTTTATCTTTTTTAACATTTGTTTTCCATATTCAAACCAAGGAAAAAAAAACATTATATTTGGTAGTGAAAAATCGTAAAATCATGCTTTTTTATCTTTGGTTTTTTCTTATGCTATACATAGTTCTTTTCAAGTTATTTAGAAAATATATTCTTAATCCCTTTTCTTTGAAGCTGCGTACTGGCCCTGAGACTTGCCAAATTAATTAAGGGGTTATGTACATGTAAATCGTCGAAAATGTCAACGGTTGGTAAGAGCACACATTATTTTTTGTGAATCTACTGCTTTTATCAAATTGGCTCGAAATTTTGGTGAAGACTCGTTAAACCGGTCCCGTGTGCATGACGAAGGCCAATTTTCAAAAAGTTTATTTTCAAAAAAGAAAAAAAAATCAGTATATTGATAATTTTCAGTTTTTTCCCCGAACGGTTCTATAAATACCTCAAGTCAACTCCATTAAAAATATGTCTCACGATCTAACTGATATAATTTTGTCTGTGTTTTTGTGGGTAAAAATACAAAGGTAAAAGAGGCCAGACACACTGTGTTAAGTTTACAGCAGAGACGGTTTATTGATCTGGGTTGAATTTCAGATATTAATAATTTAAATCTCTATATTGTATTTCCCTTATTTATTGAGATTTACAAATTATTAAGAATAAAAATGCAAAAAATTGTGAATTATTCAAATGAGGTTGGTCGAAGATTTTTTTTTTCATATATATTTTTTTTCCTTTTTCAGTTATTTTAAGTTGCAAGGTTATTTCCTATCAAGTAAGTTTCGAAGCAATAGTCTGCTTATTCACCGCTCTTCCAATTAAGTTGTCATTTTTAATAAAATGGTGCATGACCACACTGAGCATTTTTAAGAAGAGTAACAAACAAAAAAATATCCCAAGCAAAACGAGACCACACAAAAAAAACAGCCAACACTCACTAGTAAGGCAACTATTATTATATTATACAGACACCCTACAAACCAAAAAAACTTAAGCAACACAGTGAAAAAAAACTTTGAAACCAGTAAGTAATATTGAGATACAATAACTTATTTACAAGCGAAAAAAACTAAAAAGCAGCATATATTAAAAATTCGCGCCATTTAGAATGGTCGCCGCAGCAGCATTTCTTACACGCTCTCTCTCACTAGTAGATGTTACCAAATCGAGAGAAATAAAACTATAATCAAAAAAAGAAAAGAAAGAAAAAAAAACGTTTCAATATGTCTCGAAGCATGGACGGACGCCAGCCTCTAATGCCTCACATATTTGTGTATAAAAAAAAGTATTTAAAAAATAAAACAGTAAAATCAGTAGAATTATTCGTAGCAGCAGCAGCGGCAGCAGAGTGTCGGGTGGAGTTTGAATCGGTTACAATACAATTTTTTCAGTAGCTTCCAGGGGACACGCAGCAAAACTAAACCATGGGCGCACAATTGGGTCGCCTTAAGAACGTTGTTACTGTAGCATAACAGAAGAAGAAACAAATAAGAAGAGAATCAAAAATACGCTCACAATTCTACAAGTATTTCCTCTTTGATATTATACATGAAATAAACGATTGATCAAATGAATAGCAAAACAAAACAAAAAATGAGGGGAAGGGGTTTTGTTCGGATCTTGAAAGAAAAAAGACCATCGACTTACGTTTTTTTAAACATGCTCTTCTTCCTACTTAAAATTGTATATTTTTTCGTTACTTATTTAAAAAAAAAACAAGAATATATCTTAATGTTTTTAACTAGCAGACTAAAGTGTTGTTTTCATGATTCTATCATAATTTTATTTTCGTAACAGCTACGTGTGAAATGAAAAACTTAAACGATGTAAGAAAAATCAAAATATAAAAAGAAAACAGTGAGATAAACTTTGTTCGGAGCACCACTACACGATTTGTTTTTTTTTTGTTGTGTTGTAAGATTTTTGGAAGAACTCGGAACGTTGTGCACTTTTCTTGTCCAGTTTCGGTGTGATTTTTACTTTTTGTTTCAATGGTTTTGTTGATCTGATTTTTAAAATGCGAGGTGCAGCAAATTTTCTTGTTACTCGGCCAGAGGTGAATTTAACATATAAAAAATAGTGTTGCTCTGCAGAATTTACCAGAATTTCCTCGCTTTTCCCACATAAACAGCTTTTAGAAACAATTTGACGAGTTGCAACTAATTGAATTCCGGTTGAAAGAAGCTGAAGAAACACTTTAAAGCAAGCAAACGGAAAAAGTTAGTATTATTAACGATCCCTAATTTCTCAGAACGACGTAAATAGTTGGTGAAAACAAGTTGCTTTTTCTTCCGGTTCAGTGCAACAAATTAGTAAGCGAAAGCTATTCGGTCGACTTGAATAAATATTTTCGAATGAATTCTTTTTTCTCCCTCTCTCTGTGGATTCAGCGAAACTCTCTCTTTCTTTTCGTGGTAAAATCGCGTGCGTATTTGTTCGCTCTCTTTCTTGGCTTACTCTCTCTCTCTCTCTCCCTCTCTTTCTTGTGTGCACACAATTTTTTGAAGAGAGAATATGAAAAAAAAACTTCTCTTATTAAACCCGAGCGCAGCCAACCTTTCGGTGCCATCCTGAAGAATGTCGAGGTGATTACTTCCAACATCCTTCTCTTCTAAACGGCCAGGCCAACTGTGTGAAATTAACCGCAAAGATGATTCGTTGAATTGGATTGAGTTTGAACACGAATCCAGTTTTAAATCTACAGGGGAATGAATCTCGCTCAACCAAACTACGAATGAATCTTGTTTAGAATGAATTCATACGGTAAAAAACATATGTATTCATTGCTCATATAGCACTGAAAATATTTCAAAAGTCAAATTTTAAAATGATGAAAAAAATGAAGGAAAATTTTTCTGGTCCTTAGACAACTTCCAAAAATTTGGAACCGATTGGCTGTGTCCACACTCTGCGCATTAGGTTTAAATTTTAAATAAAAATTTGCATAGAAAAACACAACTATTCTATTTAGACTTTTGGAATTTTAATTCTGAACAGCATTTTAAAACCAACACAAAAGCTCCCCAGAAAGTCAATGTCTTCCTCTTGTCAAAAGATACAGAGTGTTCAAAACTGGGCTAAAGCATGATTTTTTCTTTGCATTTTAGACCAGTTTTGCTTCGGATTTTTTTTTGGAATTTATATAATTGTTGAAGTTTATGAGATTTTTTGATTTAGTTAGCTTTAGTTTTTGAAATGTTTTTGAAACATCAAGTTTTTGAAATTTTAATGTTTTTTTTTTACTTATTTTTTAAATGTTGGATTCATTTGAAATTTTAGATGTTTTTGAATCTCAGCCACTGTTCAACGGACTACCGCTACTAAGGGGTTACCTGGCGCTGGAGGTAAAATCCTAACATCCTAAACATTTTCGATTTAGAAATTTTTGTTTTTCTATTTTGGATGCTTTTGAATTTTCAGAGCTTTTTCATGTTTTTTTTGGGTTATTAAAATTTTTGAAATTTTAAATCTTACAATTTTGTAAAAACGTTAAATTTGGATGAGTTTGAAACTTTTTTAATTGCTTTATGATGTTTTTGAAATTGAGAAATCTTATTTTTCTGCAAATTTGATTTTTTTAAATTTTAAATCTTTGATTTCTTTAAAATAATTTTAAAATTAGTGATGTTTTTGAAACTTTTGATGTTTTTTACATTTTTGATGATTTAGAATTTTTCGATAATAAAATTTCTATCGTGTCGATGATGCATCGAGATTTATCGATAGTGTAGGTGTGGCCAACAAAGAGAATAAACTTTTGGATAAGTTGAAGCTTAGGGTGATAAAAAATCGAAATTGCAGGAATATTCTAGGAATTACTTTTATGCAAGAAATTGGCTGCACAAAAAAGCCAAATTATGAAGCAAGCCTTTAAATTTTTTTTAACAGGACAAGGCTGAGATAACAGAGAATGTAAAATATTACCAGCGGAATTGTTTTTAAAAAGATATATTTTATTTAATTATTAAATTGAATTTTAACTTATTCGTCAAAATTAACCACGATTTGCATGTTTTCCAATCCAACACTTACTGGCCGGCAGCGAAGTTATGGAAAAGTACAGTCTGAACTTAACTTGCTAATGCGGCTTATCTCAGTCCGATCTGAATGACGAAAAAAAGTTGTTCGAAAAAAAATATTTAAAAAATAAATCAAAAAATCGAATGATGTCGAAAAATGTACTATTTTCTTCGACATTTCGGGATTAAATTCGGTAAAGCTTAAGCAATCGTAGAGAAAGAGAGAGAACGAGAGAAAGTACTCCGAAAGTGCTTTCTGGTTTCAAAAACTTTTTCCTTCCTACAATTACAGGAAAAGGAAAACACCAGGTGAGAGCAAACTTTGCTTCCGCTGAAAAGAAGAAAAAAAAATGAAGAAAAAAAAAAATCACAAATTGAGCACTCCCTACGAAGACTTCCTGGAGTTGCACGCTGCAATCAATCGGTGGAGCAAGCTTGTTAACGCCGGAATTCGCCCAAACTTGGCGGAAGAGCAAGCTGGAATGGGTTTCGTTCGTTTCGCTCACTTTTCTGTCTTTGAAACATTTTCGGGCCGATTCGTGAATAGTTTTGTGAACTTGTGCACCTTGGTTTTGTTGAATTTTGTATAACGTTTTATATTACAAATTTTCCTGTGTTGTACATTTTATGTTACAGTGTAATTTTCATTGTTTGATTTTTTTTTTGGTGAGACGCACTACACTTTGGCCACCAGCAATAGTAATACAGTTAACAGTGTTTTGTTTTTTTCTCTATACAATATTGTAGCTCTTTTTTTTACACATGATAATTTTTCTTTCTTGCGTGGATTAAGGTATGTTATGTTTGTGTATCTGGCGGAATCGTATCTGTTGCAGTTTTGAGAATCACCTTAATCTATCTAAAAAATAAAGATGAAAAAATACATTGTGTGTTAAAAAGAAAACCAAAAAAAAAACAACGAAAGAAAACTTGATTCTCCAAATTCAATTCCACCACGTGCAGTGAACATTCGAACCACGCCGCTTTCTCTCAAGTCTTTTCTCCACAATATAAGATATCGTAAAATCTAATACGCAATATATAAAAAATGTTCTGTTTGAGTTTCCGTTCGCACCCCCGCCGAAGTCGGTACTTCCGGCGTGCTATCACCACCAATTCCACACAGCATCCACACCCGTCCGTGGCTGGCCGAGCTAGTGGCAGTGCTCGGTGACGTCGACAATCACCGACTTTTTCCAGCCAAACAGGAAGTAACCGAGGGCGGCACCGAGCACCACGGCCAGACACAGCCACGTGTTGTACGTCATGAAGATCAGCATCAGCAGGAAGCTCAGCGTCACCTGGACGATGTGCAGGAACGTCTGGAACAGGTGCATCACCGACAGCATCGTGGGTCTGCTTTTTATGTTGTTTGTTGATGGTTGGGAGGATAAAGAGAGAGAGAGATGAAAAAAAGAAAAGAAGGCAAGATGAATACCACACTTGATTTGATAGAGTCCGGAAGCGAACAACCAAACGGGGTCAATTTGTCCTCTGCAATGCAATTTATCGTTGTTTGACTTTCTTACTGGAGAAAAGGTGAGCAATTCTCTGAGATTTCGGTCATTTGATTTTGTTTTGTATTTTTTAATTCGGCTGACACCAAAAAGGTGCCTTCGGTATGCCCAAAGAAGCCATTTTGCATCATTAGTTTGTCCATATAATTTTCCATACAAAAATCTGTATCTATTGAAGGAATTTTTTGATCGATTTGGTATCTTCGGCAAAGTTGTAGGTATGGATAGGGACTACACTGAAAAAAATGATACACATTTTCACATGATTGGCATTTTTCGATGTAAAATCAAATTTGCAATCAAAAAGTACTTTAGTGCAATTTTGTTAAAGTTCACCGTTTTCAAGTCACAGCCATTTTGAGATAACTTTTTTGAAAATAGAAGCAGGTTTTCATTTTTTTAATTAGATCACATGTTTGCCCACCTTAATTTTTTTTGTGAGCTTAGAAAATTCTCTATACTTAGCTTTTTTGAAAATTGTTGATACGACTCTTAGTCGCAGAGATATTGCCATGCAAAGATTTAAAAACAGAAAAATTGATGTTTTCTAAGTCTCACCCAAACAACCCACCATTTTCTAATGTCGATATCTCAGCAACTATAGGTCCGATTTACGATTTTAAAACATAAAACATTCGTGAAATTTTCCGATCTTTTCGAAAAAAATATTTTTAAGAATTTTAAATCAAGACTAACATTTCAAAAGAGCGTAATATTGAATGTTTGGCCCTTTTGATATGTTAGTCTTGATTTAAAATTCTTGAAAATATTTTTTTCGAAAAGATCGGAAAATTTCACGAATGTTTTATGTTTTGACATCGTAAATCGGACCTATAGTTGCTGAGATATCGACATTAGAAAATGGTGGGTTGTTTGGGTGAGACTAAGAAAACATCAATTTTTCTGTTTTTTAACCTTTGCGCGGCAATATCTCAGCAACTAAGGGTCGTATCAACAAAGTCCGAAAAAGCAAAAAAAGAGAATTTTCTCAGCTTTTCAAAAATATTTTTTTCAACGGTGGGCAAACATGGGCACTATTTTTAAAAAATGAAAAACTGCGACTATTTTCAAAAAAGTTACTTAAAAAAGGTTATAACTTGAAAACGGTGCACTTTATCAAAAATTCACTGAAGTACTTTTTGATTACAAATTCGATTTTACATCGAAAAATGAATTTGAAAAATTTTTGCGACCAATATTTCGATTTTTTGAAAAAATCTGTATTGATTCAAAAAATCATAACTTGGTCAAAAATTTTTTGCCCATTCTGGAAATTTCTGAAAAGTTGGCATTTTATGTCTTCTAAAACATATCAAAAAATAAAAAAATAAAAAATAGTGTTTTTTTGCAAATCAAGTTTTAGTGACAAAAAGTTAAATAAAAAATCACCAAATTTTTTTTACCGTGTATCATTTTTTTCCAGTGTAGTCCATATCCATACCTACAACTTTGCCGAAGACACCAAATCGATCAAAAAATTCCTTCAAAAGATACAGATTTTTGATTTTTTATGCATCATTTTTGTATGGCCAGCTGCCAAATTTGTATGGAAAATTATATGCACAAACTAATGATGCAAAATGACTTCTTTGGGCATACCAAAGGCACCAAAAAAGTTTCAGTGGGATTAAAAAATACAAAAAAAAATCGAATGACCGAAATATGAGAGAACTGCTCAGATTGTGAAAATTCACGAAATAATTACGACAGTTAAAAATAGGTTTTTAAAAATAAAATAAAAACAATGAAAATATTTTACAAGTCGAACTTTGATTTTTGGGAAAACTGCTCTTATTTGAAAGAATGGAAAAACTTACAAAAATATTATGATAGTCAAGAAAAGGTTGTCTAATTTTAAAAACTTAAAAAATATTATAGAAGTCGAACTTTTTTTTTCAAAGAACTGCTCATGTTTGAAAGATCGAATCTAATCTAATCTGCTAATAAACCAAGGTTTAAAAAAATCAAATTGGAAATTATTCTTAAAATTCAAATTTGCTCTAAAGCATTGCCTTGGCGTTCTCGATTGCGAGATTCCTACTCGAAACTAGGTGTCCGAAGGCTTGATTGTTGAGGCAATTGCAAACCTCTTTTTACACCTAAGCTGCCATTCACCCCAGGATTCGAACTGACGATTGTGAGTTCAACTGCCTACCAGCGACTCCACCGAGGCAGGACCCAGGGAGACGACTCCTACACCTGGATTGAGCTAACGACCAAACCCTCTAGGTAAGACCGTGGCCAACATTTACTTCCCCGTCCGACGGAAGGCGTGTTCAGGCCAATCTCGTCTCGAAAAATGCCACCGGGACCTACTGGGATCGAACCCAGGCCGACTTGGTGAGAGGAAACCACGCTTACCCCTACACCACGGTTCCCGGTGGAAATTATTCTGTTTATTTTTTTAAAAAAGGATGGATAAACCAAGGGTAAACTCACAGAAAAAATCAGATTTGTTGGTGAGAAACTATTTTTTTCAAGAGTTTTTAAGAAGTTTATAATTATAATTAATTGTTTCATTTTTTCACATTCGACCTGGAATCTCTGTCTTTGTAGTTGAATTGATGGATCCGTAAAAAAGTGAGAAATCGAACCAGAAAAATTTAACGATTTTTTCCAAAAAGTTCGACTTTGGTTGTTTGTTGCATAAAGGTGAAATAAAAAAAAAAGACTTCTGTGAACGAAAACTACAAATTAGGTTACGGTTATTGCAATTTACACTGAAATTTGTTTTGCGCCCATATGATTGATCCAAAAAAGTGACACGTGCACAGCACACGAAAATGTAACGGGGGGAAAAAACCACCACAATTTTGATTGCATTTCATTAAAGGTTGTTCGTCAGTACTATGTCCTTATTTTCTGCAAAGGCAGTCACTTCAAGGGACTGACCAGCTTTACGCTGCACCAATTCAATTAACTACACACAAACATCAGAGAAAAGCCCTCCGACGAGGATGCATTTTTTTAATCACCTAGTTGGCTTAATAATTCACGGTGATGATCCTGGACGGCGCAGCGTAGCGGATCAACTTTTCCAAGAAACCAGCAGCAATCACCTCGCGTAAATTACCGAGCACAACAAATAGGATACAGTTTCACAGCGCTCGAATAAACGCATTAAAAAAAAGAGTGCGACAATCTTGGGGGGTTGGATCGCTTTTCCGAGAAAAACTTACGGTTGCTTGTGGATCACTTCGCCGACCATGCTGTTGGGATGGGAAAATGGAGAATCATGTTTGATGGGAATGGCATCACGTTGCAGCGCGGGGTTGTTGTTGATGGTTTTCGATGGTATTGGAGCAGCAGCACCGGACGCGCGGGATGAATGGACGAACGGAACGGACGAATGATGGGATCCAGCAGCCAGCATTCCAGAGGGTTGACATTAAAAAAGGAAAAGAATGAGAGAGAAAAAAGTATGAGCAAGGATGTCCTTCTAAAATATGGAACGTGGAAATATTTCGTTTCGAGCTTGGATAGATATGCGAGTTCAATTAAATGCTAATGATATGCGGCAAATAGGCTATCGACATTTATTAATGATGAATATTAAAACGGGGAAAAAATGTTTGCATGTGTGTACATCATATTTTGTTTTATTTATTTAAAAAAAACTGTCATTTTCTGGAAAGAAAAAGGCTGCTAGGTATTTATTGAAAGGGCTTCGCATCGCTAGGTGACGATTATTTAAGCGGATTGCAAACTGAATTTCACCATGTGATGTGATGACTATGTGTATATTGAAAGGGTTTATGGGTAAAAAGTAAAAAGAAATTGCTGCAATTCAATGCCGTAATTTTATAATTTTTATAACGTCATGATTCGAATTCCCAGACGCTTCGAAACCCGGACACCTCATCTTGTTTTATCAATTATTTGAATATAAGTTCGGTTATGAATGTCGAAACTGTGTTATTAGATGAATTATAACATCAGCTTTCATTTAAAGTTTGCTTGAACGCTTTATTCAATTCAATTCAATTCGTTTATTTTTTGTTCTTATCAGTTTAGAAAAGTATAATTTGTTTACAATATGTAGTGATATGGGATTTCCTTGCATCTACGACTTTGTTCCTATTAATCAGTGGATGACATTATTTTCAGGGATGATAAACGGGAGGAGGAAAATCTTGCAAAAAACCTTCTGCTTTTACTAAGGAAAGGGGACAGGAAAAGGAAAGCTTAATACTAAATCACAGCATACAACATGTTAAAAGCTTACGGGGTACCGTAGCCAACATATTTCATCATCAGCTCTCCCAGAGCCAAAAATTGCTGCTCCTTGCTGCGGCAAGCTCGGAAACGGGTAAACATCTCCCTCGCCAACGCCAGGAACTCGGTGAGCGTGAAGAGATCACCTTCAGCGAAGTTGTTGTGTTCCGGTGTGGGCGAATCATCGCCGGTCGTAGCAGTAACGCTGGCATAAGTGCGCCTCCACCCAGGGGGGCCCGAGCCTGCAAGATTAGATCTTGGAGACGGCTGGGCTGTAGATTTTTGTTTCTGCTTCTCCAGTGTCTCGATGTATACCTTTCTTGCACTGCATCCTCGAAAGTTTGCAGTGTGATTGCCTTGGCAGTTGGCACATTTAACTCGTGGTTTCGTCAGCTCGGCATTGTTGTCCATCTGCAGGGTTTCCTTCCGAGGCAGCGTACAGGCTTCAGTCAGATGCGCTTCTCCACATTTCACGCATTTGACTGGTAAATTACAATTTCGGGATCCGTGACCAAAGCGTTGGCAACGGTGGCATTGAGCTGCGTCGGTCGGCCGTTTAGTGAAAAATCTCCAGCTAACAACGAATCCGTCCAAGGATTTGATCCGGCGTAGGTCCTGGATTTTCACCGAACCACGGTCGAAATAGAGCAGGTAAAGCACGTGCACACCTGTTATTGTTTCCGTTTTCGACAACAGTTTGATGTCGCGTGGTTTGACGTCGTGTGCTGCAAGAGTCTCCTTTACTCCCTCGATGGTTTCCGGGATGAATCCGGTCAGCACAATCTTCACCGGCGCTTGTTCCGGCGAGTCGTAAGAGTAAAAGTTAATATTACCCTTTTTCAGGGTACTTTTAACTTTTTCAAACATCGGACGGTTAAGTGTGAAGACCTGTACCGATTTCTTCATTATCTTCACCATGTACTCACACTTCGCACGGAATAGCAGATTGTCAATCTCGGCTCCAGCACTATCGAGACAAACAATTTTTGGCTGTCTTTTGTTTTGGCATTTCTCCTTCTTCTCCTCACTTGTGGCTGACCCAAGGCCTTTGCCTTGCTGTTGCTCGTCATCGTCGTCATCATCATCATCGTCATCATCGCTGTCGTGGTCTTCCAAAACACCAAACGGATTGGAAATTGGAATTGCTGGCACCTTACCGGAGGAAGATCCAGGTGCTCCTGCAGCTTGCTGGCTGGCCTTGGCGGACATTCCACGTGTACGGATGGGACTACGAGGTTGGTAATGTGGATGTAGCATCGAGGAATCGACAACATCCGATGGAGTAGCCATTGCTGATGGCTTGGTTAGCACGATGGTCGAATTGGTTTTGGAAACCCGACCCGGAGACCGGCTCCGTGATGGATCCGGCGTCGGACTCAATTTACCTCGAACCGAAGTAGCCTTCGGCATTGCCGGGCGGCAAATTGGGACTAAGTTTAACTTTACGCGGCGAAAAAAATCGTTAAATTTGATAGAGCACCGAAATTTTAACTTGCTAGCTCCCGTGTTAGCAGGGGTGAGATCTTGAACGCTTTAGTTAGAGCCAAAACAATTAAATAATATTAAATTAAAAGTTTTCCAAAAAATGTGAAACATTTCCCTGAAATATTTCATTGGCGTCCGAAGCACCGAGAAGGCAAAGCAAAAAATTATGATTTTGATTTCCTTAAATTCTAGCAAATTTCTAAACAAAATTTCGTTTGATGTTAAAAGCTTATAAAATTTATTTCTGAAGCATTCACCACTAGAGCAGTTCTCTACGGAATTGGTCTTTTTTCTTTAATTTTTGTATTTTTTAATCCGGCTTAAACTTTTTTGGTGCCTTCGGTATGCCCAAAGAAGCCATTTTGCATCATTAGTTTGTCCATATAATTTCCATACAAATTTGGCAGCTGTCCATACAAAAATGATATGTGAAAATTCAAAATTCTGTATCTTTTGATGGAATTTTCTGATCGATTTGGTGTCTTCGGCAAAGTTGTAGGTATGGATGTAGACTACACTGAAAAAAAAAGATACACGGTAAAAAAAAATTGGTGATTTTTAATTTTACTTTTTGTCACTAAGGCTGGTACAAATATTTTTAAAAGTTTTTGTCACCCCCCCCCCCCCCTTCAAAATTGGCCCGAAAAATCAGGGGGCAAAAAAAATATTTTAACATTAAACTTCAAAATTTCAATAAAAATTCAAGTGCAACCAGCTGAAATCAAATTAAAATACATTCTTCTGCGTTTAAAATCATTATTAGCATGTTTGGGTTTATGAAAAATTTTAAGATTTTTTGAAAATTTTCGATGCAAAATCTTTTTTTTCGATACAATTTTTGTTTTTGTCAGATCTTAGATTTTTTGAAAACTAATGATTGCAAAACAACTGAACTAGTGTAAAATGCATTTTAAGACACTTTTTTCATTTAAATGTGAAGACAATGGCTTGTTATTTAAATTTTTATATTTTTTTGCCCCCCCCCCCCCCCTCGACTTCTGCCAGGGCCGAGGGACAAAAACTTTTTTAAAAATTTGCATTGGCCTTGATCTGCAAAAAAACACTATTTTTTAATTTTTATTATTTTTTGATATGTTTTAGAGGACATAAAATGCCAACTTTTCAGAAATTTCCAGAATGGGCAAAAAATCTTTGACCGAGTTATGATTTTTTGAATCAATACAGATTTTTTCAAAAAATCGAAATACTGGTCGCAAAAATTTTTCAACTTCATTTTTCGATGTAAAATGGAATTTGCAATCAAAAAGTACTTCAGTGAATTTTTGATAAAGTGCACCGTTTTCAAGTTATAGCCATTTTTAGGTAACTTTTTTGAAAATAGTCGCAGTTTTTCATTTTTTTAAATTGGTGCCCATGTTTGCCCAGCATTTAAAAAAAAATTGAAAAGCTGAGAAAATTCTCTATATTTTGCTTTTTGGGACTTTGTTGATACGACCCGTAGTTGCTGAGATATTGCCATGCAAAGGTTTAAAAAACAAGAAAATTGATGTTTTCTAAGTCTCATTCAAACAACCCACCATTTTCTAATGTCGATATCTCAGCAACTATAGGTCCGATTTACAATGTTAAAATATGAAACATTCGTGAAATTTTCCGATCTTTTCGAAAAAAATATTTTACTTACCTTTCAAAATTTAAAATCAAGACTAACATTTCAAACGAGCCAAACATTGAATATTACGCCCATTTGAAATGTTAGTCTTGATTTTAAATTTTGAAAAGTATTTTTTTCGAAAAGATCGTAAAATTTCACGAATGTTTCATATTTTAACATTGTAAATCGGACCTATAGTTGCAGAGATATCGACATTAGAAAATGGTGGGTTGTTTGGGTGAGACTTAGGAAACATCAATTTTCCTGTTTTTTAACCTTTGCATGGCAATATCTCAGCAACTATGGGTCGTATCAACAAAGTTCGAAAAAGCAAAATATAGAGAATTTTCTCAGCTTTTCAAAAATATTTTTTTCAAAGGTGGGCAAACATGGGCACCAATTTAAAAAAATGAAAAACTGCGACTATTTTCAAAAAAAGTTACCTAAAAATGGCTATAACTTGAAAACGGTGCACTTTATCAAAAATTCACTAAAGTACTTTTTGATTGCAAATTCCATTTTACATCGAAAAATGAAGTTAAAAAACTTTTGCGACCTATATTTCAAAAAATCTGTATTGATTCAAAAAATCATAACTCGGTCAAAGAATTTTGCCCATTCTGGAAATTTCTGAAAAGTTGGCATTTTATGGCCTCTAAAACATATCAAAAAATAAAAATAGTTTTTTTTTGCAAATCAAGTTTTAGTGACAAAAAGTGAAATTAAAAATCATAACATTTTTTTTACCGTGTTTAATTTTTTTCAGTGTAGTCTATATCCATACCTACAACTTTGCCGAAGACACCAAATCGATCAGAAAATTCCATCAAAAGATACAGAATTTTGAATTTTCACATATAATTTTTGTATGGACAGCTGCCAAATTTGTATGGAAAATTATATGGACAAACTAATGATGCAAAATGGCTTCTTTGGGCATACCGAAGGCACCAAAAAAGTTTCAGCCGGATTAAAAAATACAAAAAAAAATCGAATGACCGAAATCTCAGAGAATTGCTCACTAGGAATATTGTTTGCTTATATGTTGGACAACAAAAATTACGCTGTTATGGAATGAATATAAACTATTTTATTTTTGACAACCTATTTTTAAAGATTGTTTTTGTAATATCATTTGATAATAAGATGTTAACATCTTCAGGGCAAGATCAACATTGAGATTTGTTTAACTTTTTGTTTTACCTTGAACATGTTGGATGAAAATTGAACTGATATAATTAAATTTTTAAAAAAGGTTTGTGTGAGAAGAATTTGTTTCTAAGTATTCGAGAAATTACAGATTGAAGTTATAAATTTATGAAGCACTTGAGCTACCAAGGGCGTAAGAGGGTAAAATATGAAAAAAATATCGTTTAATTTCAACCAATTTTAAATACACAAAATTATTTTAATCTAATAATTTTATTAGGCTGAATACTAAAATCATATCATAAAACCAAGAAAAATCATAAAAAACAACGTCGTATCAAATGAAATTTACTTTGATTTAAAAAATATTTCTCAACAAAAATACTAATAATATTTTCTTTCATTTGGGACGATTTGAAAAACGGCATAAAAATTAGAAAGTTTATATATTTTCTCAAAGTTGCATGATTTTGTTCAAGCAGTCAAGCCATTAATTGATCCTCACACTCATTTTGACCATTAAAGTTGCTGTTCTATACAATTTTGTTGCAAAAGATTAATCAGAAACAGGATCAGAATAATTTTCGCTGAAATTCAAATTTCCCGGGAAATTTGTTGAAAATTTCCCGGGAATTTTGTAACCCCGGGAAATTGGACGCTCTAACGTGCTGCCATCTGATTTTTGTTTTTGAAAAATCAAAAAATCTCTTGAAAGTGGCGTATTTTTCTTGAAAGTGGCGTGTTTTTTCTTTCAGTCTATTTTTTTTGAAAGCCCGTCTAATTTCCTACAAGTTTGTCTCTGGCCACTTTTTCATACGATGCTTTGACATACAGCAATGTTTAAATTACGAAATACAAAAATATTTGAGATACTTACACCCTTCTCAAATGTCATTATCGAGTGGAACTGGGCTTATACAAGCGTAGGATAACATGTCTGCAAAGTTTCATTAAAATCTCAGAGGGTGCGGTACAGCCGACTCCCTATTTGACATGGAATTGCTCTGCATATTTATTTTTACAAAAAAAAAAAAAAATAAATAGGAAATGTTAGTGAAAAAACATAGTCAAAGTTGACCGCAGAAAAAAAACTTTTTTTGAATATTGGCAATGTCACATTAAACAAGTCACACTTCCAACCATAGAATTTCATTTTAAATTTTAAGAGTTTTTCTTTCCTATGCTTTTTTATGTCAAAAATTGTAAAATTGATTTTTGCGAATTTAACGCCTGGTTGATGTGCACCGTTGATGGAATTGGGAATTGAAAATAGGACTTTCAGTTGCCACCCTGCAATTGTTTAAAGCACACGATATTAAATACTGTGTGTCTGGAACAAAAACAGGCAAAAACGGGAATCCCCAATGTTTTACAACAACAAGGTTTCTACGAATTTTTAATTTTCTTCCATGCATGAGGCATGGAGTTAATCAGTTTTAAGAACTGGCAAGTGTGTATTTAACTTGGTTTAAATGGTTCTTGCACAAAAAAAAAAACAAAACAGAAAAAAAACAAAAATCGTGATATTTATCAAATACAGTAGTTGTTCGGTAACTGGGCGTTGTTTAATTGGGCGCTCGATAACTGGGCCGTAGCCCAGTTAAGAAGCAGACAAACGTCAAAAAACCAAAACAAACCGAAATGACCGAGGGGTTAATGGATGCAAAAGCATCTTCAATAATAAAAAAAAAACTTTTTTTAAACTTTTATGTAATTTCAAGTCACAATTAGAGAAATATGAAAAGTAAGCATTGTAAATAAATAAAATTTATTTTTTATTTTATTTGCAAAATATTATGCATCGGTGGACCCCTCGTTTTTTTTTCGTTCAGTCCAGTTAGCAAGCAGCATTCGGTGACTGGGCCACGTTCTCAGCCCAGTTACCGAACAAGTATAGTATAATAAAGATCTTCATTTCTTTTTTTACGCATAACCAAACATTCTGATCTGATTTAGCGTAAACCTTATTTTCCTTGTTTTTCGGGCATTTTCGCTCTCCTCCGTGTCAAAGTATTGCTAAGAATTCGCAGCTGTTTTCGCGTGGTACAGCTTTTTTTTCTCTCTGTTTAAAGCTCCTCCAAGAAGCCATGCATTCAAATGACTTCCAAGAAACAACGCCGTTCTTTCCGCAGAATCCGGCAAAATAAACCCTAACCATAAAGCCACGTTATACTCACTGCACAACCCGGGAACCGTCGTCGCCGCCTTCCCCGCCACCACCGATGCCGTCGAGGGAGCCGCCACCACCACCGGAAGCCGACCCGGATCCCGCCAGTCCGTTCCCGTTGTTGTTCGACGAAACGACGACGTTCCCGTTCCGGGGGCTCTTCTCGGTGACCGTGACGGGCCGGTACTGGAGGGCGTTGTACGTCCGCCAGAACAGGTGCTCCCGGTAGTACTTGAGGCCCTCGTAGAGCGCGGCCATCGCGAAGATGAGCAGCATCGACCAGAGCAGACCGGCCAGGCTGTCGATTTTCCACTGCTCGAACAGGATCGTCTCGTTGTAACCGCCGTGGAACTGTGCCGGAGAAGAGGGGAGGGGGAGAATCGTTAGTATGCTTCTTGGTATGCAATATTGAAATTGAAAAATGATTGATTCCCCAGACAAAGCAAATTAAATTCTGGCTCAGCTCAGCTTTCAATGCTCGGTAAAGCTGGGTGACAATCTGTATGGTTTGATTGGTTTGTACTATTATTTCATATGAACAACATTATAATTGGATACATATATCGATCGACTCCGTGCATGAAAGTAACGATGCTTGTTGGTTTCCTTACCATAAAAAAGCACAGAAGCATCGATATGTTCAAGTCCCTGGCATACAGAAAATCTATTTTGAAAGTCAACGATTTGAATACAACATTTTCTGGAATTCCAAAAACACCCGTTGAATTGGATTTTTTTTCTTCAGTCAAACGTTTGTTTCCCCGCTCGAATGTTATTAGCCGGAAAGATAAGTGTCAAACAGTTTGACTCAAACTCCAAAACAGTATCGAACAGTATTATTTTTCGATACAAGTACTGTAAACTTAAACTTTTCAGCACTAGAATGGATGCTTTGAACCACCCATACAAGTCTCCATACAATTTTGGCAACTGTTCATTCAAAAATGGTACCTAAAAATTCGAAAATATGTTACTTTTGAATAGTGCGTCCATCCCGGGTATTCCCGGAACAATATTTATGGGATTTTTACAAAACCGGGAATTTCCGAATCCCGGGAATTATTATATTTTCAGGAATTCCGGAAATTGGAAAAAATACATTTTAGTTTGGAAATTCAGATATTTTTGTGGAAATAGATGAACAGTTAAATACAGCGAAATCGTTAAAAGTATAAAAAACAACACATATCAGCCAATATTTGAATAGTAAGGTAGAATGGTTACAATTTTAGTTTACAGAACCACAAAATGCCTAGCGGTTTATATATTTTCTATTTAATCCAAAATCCGTATATTCCAGACATGCATCCGCTCTAACTCCTCTTTTAGAAGAACTTGTTTGACATTTCGCGTAGATGATGCCCAGCATGTTGTGCCAATGATTAGAGTAGATTAATTACGCTAATCTTTAAGGCTCCCGAAGACCCTGAGAATTAATTTTGAAAACCAAGTGAGATATAGCGTAAGAACCTTTAAGCGCACTCAAAGATTTTTTAAGAAGTTCTTTTAAAGAGCTTAAGAGAACATTACCATGAAAATATCCCTAAATCGTTTTTCCGAATGAACCAATGTTTTCTACACATTATTCATGCTAAAAACAAGAGGTTTTTGCCTGGCAACAAGCATAGCATTACTTTAAACGAAAATGCTACGTGGAACAAGCTGAGTGCCGTTAAAAATAGCTCTTAGTGGCGATGCATGTCTGATGTTCATGATTTTAAATTAAAAAATGTAGCATTTTAAATAATTTTTCATTACACATCTTTGGCAAATTAGGACAAATGTATCGAATTAAGACAGCTGTTTTAGTAATTTTTTGCATAATGTTTTGTTTTTAGTTGATTGATTTCGGTTAAAACAGGAACAAAACAATTTGTACATAGATATCCCAATTGATTGCTCTGAAATCTCATGTGCCTATTCAGACTGTTGTCCCGATTTTCCCCAGTTGGCGGTTGTGACTAAACGATAATGTGTAAAATATGTTTTATAAAAAAAATCTCTAAACTCATCTAAAATTTTAAATTGACTGGTATCATTTTGTTAGTTGTCGTTTTTGTTGTGACAGACATTTTAAAAGATTTTTTAAAGGTTTTCTAGTCATGTCATATAAAAAATAATACAAATATACTTATAAGAGACTTACTTAATTTGAATCAAATTTTGATGCATTTAACATCCAAATCACTAAAAGCTGTTATTCCTGTTTGGATTGAAGTATTACCACCAACTAACCCTCTACTGCCCAATTTTTTTTTCGATTTTCTTTTATTTTTTTTCTGTGTTCAGGAGGTCAATTTGAGCAACTTTTGTTCTACGAAATACTTTATTCCTCTTGTTTTATGTTTTTCTTGTTTTACTTTTAGTATTTTATTTTTGATTATCTTGTTTAGTTTATGTTTGTTTTTGGTAGTATTTGGCCTACTCTACCACCTATCTAATTTCTCATGTTTTTACAGACACTTTTTAATTTTTTGCTTGTTTTTTACATTTTCTGCTCTAGAATGGCACAACTATTATTTAAATAGTAAAATAGAGGCATAGTCTGGGACACTACAAACAGTACTGCAGTACCTAAAATATAGGAAAAGTTAGTAAAAAACACAGTCAAAGTTGACGCTTAAAAAATGTCTTTTTTTAAAACATTGACGAAGTCACATAAAACAAGTCAAACTTCCAACCCGAAGATTTCCAAAAAATTCAAGAGTTGTTCTTTCTAATGTTATTAAAGATCAAAAATTGATTGGAGTATTGATTTTTGGTCAATTTTTAGATCGAAGCCCGTCTAAAGGCTGGGTTGGGTTGTAGAGGGTTAACAGTATTAAGGTAATTCAATGAATTTATTAAGCTTGAAAATCATTACAAATTTAATGAAAACAGAGATTTTATAACTGTTCTAAAAATTTCCAGGGATCCCGGGATTTAAAAATATTTTTGGACGCCCTACTTTTGAAGGAATCAATTTGGCGTCTTCGGCAAAGAAAAAATAGGTACCTAAACGGACAAAAATCCGAATAGAGTAATAAAGAGCGAGTTTTTCACCGATGTGAAACAGGTCGTATCGAGGTGCTCCGATTTGGATGAAACTTTCAGGGTTTGTTTGTCTATACATGAGATGAACTCATGCCAAATATGAGCCCTCTACGACAAAGGGAAGTGGGGTAAAACGGGCATTGAAGTTTGAGGTCCAAAACACATGAAAATTCTTAAAATTGCTCGCATTTCCGTAAAACTTCATCAATTCCAACTCTCTTAGATGCATTCGAATGGTCTTTTGAAGCCCTTCAAAATGTGCTATAGACATCCAGGATTGGTTTGACTTTTTCTCATAGCTTTTGCAAATTAGTGTTAAAAATGGATTTTTTTGAAACCTTAATAACTTTTGGCAACAGCCTCCAACACCCTTACTCCCATAGGTCAAAAGTTAGGAAATTTCATGGACTATAAGCCTACGGTATTAACTTTTTGGCCAACCGCAGTTTTTCTCATAGTTTTACGATTTTTCTATAACAAACATTTTACAGCGTTAGTTTTTTGGCCTGTAGGCCTCCAAAGAGGCACTTTTTGGTCTCAATTTTGACATATTCGGAATCCTCAGAAAATTTTACATTAGATTGAGGTGTTAGAATTTTGAATTTGATTGGAAAAAATGCCATTTAAAATTAATTAAAATATTATTTAGCATTTTGTCGAGTTAGGGGTAAAACAAGTTTTCGCCTACTTGATACAGCATTTGACGTATTGATCATAGAGGAAATAAGATCTATTTCTTTTTTCAAAAATGTTTTATTTAATTATTTTTTAAATCAAAATTACAACTCCAATACTTCTAACTTACGTGAAATTGTCCGAAGATTCCGAATATGACAAAATTGAGACTAAAAAGTGCCTTCTTCTTGGCCTACAGGGCAAAAACTAACGTTGTAAAATGTTTGTTCTAGAAAAATCGTAAAACTATGAGAAATACTGCGATTGGCCAAAAAGTTATTTCCGTAGGCTTATAGTCCATGGAATTCCCTAACTTTTGACCTATGGGAGTATGGGTGTTGGAGGCTGTTGCCAAAAGTTATTAAGGTTTTGAAAAAATCCATTTTTAACACTAATTTGCAAAAGCTATGAGAAAAAGTCAAACCAATCCTGGGTGTCTATAGCACATCTTGAAGGGCTTCAAAAGTCCTTTCGAATGCATCTAAGAGAGTTGGAATTGATGAAGTTTTACGGAAATGCGAGCAATTTTAAGAATTTTCATGTGTTTTGGACTTCAAACTTCAATGCCCGTTTTACCCCACTTCCCTTTGTCGTAGACGGCTCATATTTGGCATGAGTTCATCTCATGTATAGACAAACAAACCCTGAAAGTTTCATCCCAATCGGAGCATCTCGATACGATCTCTAGAACAAACCGAGCAGAATCTATAAATACTGCCTCTTAAATTAAATTAGTGACAAAAAGTAAAAAAAAAAGCATTTTTTTACCGTATATTTATGTTTACACCAAGTCCAAGTCCTATACCAAGACTTATACTTAAACAATTATCGACACATCAATAAAAAACCGATTTTGGAATATTTACATACCATTTTGCATGGACATTAGGGCGACAGTAAAAAAAAGTATCCCTAATGACAATTCCTTAACGTGAAGACTTCCATCATTGTCATGAAAAATCATTCAAAGATATACATTTTGCGCCACTATCAATATTTTCACAAAATTTCTTCCACAAGTTGTGATTTTTTTGGTAACAATTATCCCATTCCTTGCGATGTTATGGAAATCATCATTAATCAGTAATTGCCAACAACGTCAATGATTGTACCACAAAATTACATAAATTTTTAAGACGACAGCTATTTCTTTTTTTTTGCAGATATTCCTTAAATTGATTTCAATAAAGAGCGTTTCAGAGTGATTTCCAATTTCCTTCCAAAATGATCAACGGCTTCACGTTAAGCAAAAATCAGTAACTGTGCCAATTTTGAGCCGAATCGGTTGAGGTTTACGGGTCGCTATATATCGTGAAAGTTTGTTTAAAACAATCTTTTCATACAAAACCGTCTTCTTTAACAACTCGTCAGGGTTAATTCGGATCGTTTTGCGATCTTCAACAAAGTTATTTGTCATACAATTTACCATAAGAATCACACATTTGACAGTGAGCTGACACATTTAACGTCAGCTTTTAGTGAAATTTTGTTGTTTTTTTCCCCATACATTTTTGCGATTTTGTCCATGCCAACTCCAACGATTAGGAAGCATTCTTTTATTACGTAACGCAAAAACAATGTATTTTTACCCCCAACAAAACAAATGTTTACACAAAAAAGGATATATGGAGCGTAACACAGCCCTCGACCGCCTTTCTTCCAACTGCGTTACGTAATAAAGGAACGCTTCCTTAAACTTTAACTCAATTCTTCTCACCCTAATGGACAGCTGTCAGATTTGTCTCCGATAGGGCTCAACATTTTTCTGGGGATTCCTTGGGGGGAAAAATAGACGACCTGTATTTTTTTGTTTGGTCATTAGGGTGACCTACGTCGTGTTAGGGTGGTCCCAAAAATGGCAATTTTCGTCGATATTCACAAAAACCACATTTTTCAAAAAATCATAACTCCGGGCCGTTACAACTGATTTTAGCTGTAGTGGATGCAAATGAAAGGTTATTCGATAGGATTCAAAGGAAAAATTGTCTTATGTTTCAAAAATTCAGCCTAGCCGTGGTTTTTACCGAAATCGTTCATTTTTTTGACCCAGCCTGTTTCGGATAGGAGCACCTTAATCGCCGAACAAAAAATACGGATCCTATTGTTTTGGACAAGACACTCCCATGCAAAAACAGAGCATGATCTGGTTCCTGCACATGGTTTGACGTGGAATCGCTACATTAAAGTATTTTTTGAAATATTTTTTTTTCTAAAATTTTAATTGGGTCCTAAAGCCCTATGTAAATTTTTATGTACAACGGTAAAAAAACACGATTAAAAATCATTTCTGATCACGATTCTTCATTTTAATGCAAAAAAAAAAAAAAAAATTGAAAAGACAACATTTTTTCGATGAATCAACTATGGTCCACTTGGAACGAGATGTCAAGTAGAATCTTATCTGTCAAGAAGGGTCACGAGGATTTTTTTAAAAATTGATTTTAAAATCAATTTTAAATCATTCGAGTCGTACAAAATGTCATTGTACTCAGAAAAATAAGCTTTATCGTTGTGAACAATAATATCACAAATTTAACTATAATTTTAGGGTCCAATTATGACTCATGAAGCGTTCTGGTACGATTCTAGCAGAGTTCGAGAGAGATTTTTTCCACCGTGTTTAACCACTTTCGTTAGTGTGGCCTCCCCCCTCAAAATGCCAAGAAGATTTGTATGGACGAATGGACGACGAAAAAAAAGGCATCGCAACTTGAAAAATATCGTTTACCAAAATCCAAGTCCCCTTAAGGCTCGTCGTTTTTCAGATGATGCTTCATCCTAGCTGGTTTCGAACTATTTTCAATCTCCAGCAAGGTGTGTGTGTGTGTGTGGGCTTTGTTTGGCCGTGAAGTGAACGCTACTCACCGCCATCGACATCATGTGGTGGACCATTCCTTCCATCCCGCCGCTACTGGCCGCGCCGTGCCCGTGACCGTGTCCGCCGTGCCCAGTCGCGACGCCGCCACTGTTCATCGTGTGATCCTGCAGGCTGTGTTCCATCGAGCCGTGGTGGTCACTGTGGTCGTGCATTCCGGCTCCGCTGCCCGCCCCGCTATGGTTCATCAACATGTGCTGGCTGTAGTCGTGATGCTCCGAGTGGTCCATATCCGGTTTCTGAAAGATGAGAAATTTTTGGGGGGATTTTTTTTAGTGGGTTCCTTGCGTTGCGAACTAATTGGAAAATCTTGGTACGGTTTCAACGGGGGTTGCAGCAGGGAGGATGTGTTCCGTTGTTTAATTTCTAGCGTTCATGTAATTTGACATAAATTTTGCCTTTCACCTGAGGCACTAAACAACTGACCAGCGGGGGTGAGCAACAAAAAAATGCAGTTTACTGTTGTAGTTGTTTACTACACACAAACACGCCCATTACGAGATGTGAATGGACGATTTCGCCTTGCAGTCCCGCTCTGGTTGGGGTCACTTGCCAATCGTTGCACGGGTTCGGAAATCGAAGCAAGCAAAGCCCAATTTCAGTCGAATTGCCCCCCTTTTACGTTGTTAGAAGTAGAATTGCCTCCGGATGGCCAAGGTCGTCCAGTTTTGTCGATAAAATTCCTCTGGTCGACTGGCAGAGTCGCCACCAGAGTCGGTCGTCGAAGCGTGTGAATGTGGGTTTGGCAGTTTTCGCTGTGAGGTATCGACGCTGCTCTGTACACTGAATAGCTATACTTAAAGTTAGTTTACAGTTTAGTGAAATATAGAATTTATAACACCCAAGCGAAACTATGTTGGGAATCACGTGGAGAATTTTGAAAATTCGCCCAAATTTTCAATATTCAAGCTGCAAGAAAAATTATCTAAATACGATTTGCAGTAAACAACCAACGGAGAGTTCACATGAGAATCCGGTAAAATCATTACAGTTTTACGTTCAGACTACAGGTGGGGGCATCATTTATTGCAAACACGATCGATGAAATCACAAACACTTTTGCTTCAATCATTGACAGACAAGTCACGACTCGCGCGCGTTAGGGTGGTTCAAAATAAATATTAAAATATAAGAAAAAACTAGCAAATGTTTAATCCTATGTTGATACTGTTATCAATTAAACGGATTGTAAACAATGCACCATCATTAGTGCAGTTTATTTAGCAATCACTTGGACCCAACAACCATACGGCGGGAACAGGGTGAGCTGCCGTAGTAATTGAAACCGAACATCACCGTCGAGTTCAATACCAACAAACGTAACCGCGCGCGCGCCGAGCGATTACGAGAAATTAATATTTGCACAACCGACAATAGTCGGGGGCGCACACACGATCACAATGGCCACAAAACGTCAACAGAGCACACACACACACACACACACTGACATACTCAACGAGGTGAGGGCTTATCACAAGTATCAACGGGCGCTTGATTCGTAGCTCTGGCATTAGGTGCACGAGTTCTTTTGAATGTTTATCAAGAATTTTGAGCGGGACACTGGGCAAGCAAAGTTGTTGAAAAGTTTAAATAAAAAAAAAGAATTTGTAACGTACTGCATTTAACATCTTTCCAGTTCTAATATCACCTAATTTAAAATCACAACCAAGCATTTATACCTCATTCTATACACAATTGTTGCTTTTTTACTTTTAAGTGATGATGAGAGACGGCAGACAAGACATTTGTGCATTAATTAGTGATTCTAATTTACACATCGGTGCGATGCTTCGTTTTCCTCATAAATCTACATGGTATGTAGCTAGTTGATGGTAGCTGTTTTGCCAATGGAGAAGCATATTTAATGAACATGTACTTCCACTGCTTCGGAGGTTATCACACATTTGATGATCTCCTTTTTGTACGCACCAAATTCTATGAAAATATGAATTCAAATTCAAAAACTGAAAAAAAATAATCAGGGAGCCAAACCCATTTTTTGCAAAAAGATTAAAATTGTCATTGAAACAAATTTGAACGATAAGTTGTAAATTCATTAACCCTCATGTCACATTCGTGAAATTTTCAGATCTTTTCGAAAAAGATATTTTCAAAAGACTAACATTTCAAAAGGGCGTAATATTAAATGTTTGGCCCTTTTAAATGTTAGTCTTGGTTTAAAAATTTTGAAAATATTTTTTTCGAAGAGATCGGAAAATGAAAAACTGCGACTATTTTCAAAAAAGTCACCTAAAAATGGATTTAACTTGAAAACGGTGCACTTTATCAAAATTTCACTAAAGTAAGTTGAAAAATTTTTGGGATAAATTTTTGGATTTTTTGAAAAAAATCAGTATTGATTCAAAAATTCATAACTCGCTCAAAGATTTTTTGCACAACCTGGAAATTTCTGAAAAGTTGGCATTTGATGTCCTCTAAAACATCTCAAAAAGTTAAAAATAGTGTTTTTTTGCAAATCAAGTTTTAGTGACAAAAAGTTAAATAAAAAATCACCAAAATTTTTTTTACCGTGCATCATTTTTTTTCAGTGTAGTCCATATCCATACCTACAACTTTGCCGAAGACACCAAATCGATCAAAAAATTCCTTCAAAAGATACAGATTTTTGAATTTTCACATATCATTTTTGTATGGACAGCTGCCAAATTTGTATGGAAAATTATATGGACAAACTAATGATGCAAAATGGCTTCTTTGGGCATACCGAAGGCACCAAAAAAGTTTCAGCCGGATTAAAAAATACAAAAAAAAAAAAATCGAATGACCGAAATCTGAGAGAATTTCTCAGCTAGTTTAGAGCATTTTCGACAGAAATTTAAGCGTAATTCATTTCAGTACAACGGACAGGAAATATCAAACAAGTTTTAATTTGTTTTAAGGAAACGGAAGTTTAGTTGTGTTGTTTTTCTTGAATGGCCAAGTAGAACTTTGTTTCATTGATCTAATAAATGTTAAATGTAAAAAAAAACCTAATGCTTGTAATTATCTCGCATATATATGCAAAAAAAGTAAGAACCGAGGTAGACACTAACAAAAAACATAATTTGAGGAAAAACATGTATTTATTTCATACGAACTTTTCAAAAATCATACAATATTGACAGCGCCTCTGGTGAGGAATTCAGGAAACTGTATGCGTGTAAGATCCCTGGTTCAGACACGGTCAAAACGCAATTTTAAATTTTTATACGACTTTTTCAATGTTAAGCTAGATTTTGAAACTTCTTACTATAATAACATTAGAGCGTCCAACTTCCCGGAGTTACAACATTCCCGGGAAACTAACGAAATTTTATTAAAAAATTTCTGATCTCTCAATATTTCTGTTTAAATATTTTTCAACAAAATTTGACAGAACAGCAATTTTAATGGTCAAAATGAGTGTGAGGATCAATTAATATCTTGACTGCTTGTAAAAAATCCAGCAACTATGAGAAAATAGATGTATTTTCTATTTTTATGCAGTCTTTCAAGTCGTAGCAAATCGCAAAATAATATTATAGGTATTTTTTGTTGAGAAGTGTTTTTTTAAATCAAATTGTTTTGAATTTGATCTTGGCCGGAAGAGGTGAATACAGTGGACTCTCTCGTTGTCGATATTGAAGGGACCGTCGAGAGAGGGAGTTGTCAAATTATAGAACGAAAAATCAAAGCAATCTTCTTGAAGGGACTGAAAATTTTATTCACAGCTGGAGGAATATTTATATCGAGAAGATCGACAGCCAGAGAGTCCACTGTATCTTATTTTCAAATGATGTTACAAAAAATTTCGTTAAAATAGGTTGTCCAAAATAAAAAAAGGTAATATTAATTCCATAATAGCGTAATTTTTGTGGCACAACATATAAGAAAACAATATTCCTAATTGTGAATGCTTCAGTAATAAATACTATCTGGATTAAACCTTGACATACATCTTACACACAAGCTGATTAGTTCGATATTTTTTGAATAAAATCAAATCAGTTTCTATAATTATTATTTTTTGTACAATTTCAAAATATTGGTGCCAAAAAAGTTAGAAATGTATGTCCCGGGAAACGGGAAATATTTTTTTCCGGGAAATCCCGGGACGGGAAATTGGACGCTCTAAAAAAATTAAGTTGCCAAAAATAAATCAATTAGCTACATTAACATTACAACATAACAGGATTGTAAATGTTTGGAAAAACGTGAGAGAAAAACTCCCAAAAACAATACTGAAACAAGAATTATTTATTTTGAAAAAAAAAAAAAAATCGTTTAAATATGATCCATTTCATACCATTTGAATAAAAACTGTTTAACACTCTTCTTCCCAACTCCGTCTTTAAGTGGGCTTCGGTCTAAACAATCACCAAAAATCAAATTTTCAGCCAATTTTTGATGTTTAAAAAACATTTAAAGACACAACTTTCTTGATTGCTGTGCACCCTCAAAACGTAAATTATTTTGTTTTTAAACCTTTTTTCGGAAATATCCTTGGAATGATTTTTGTAAATTTTTTCAATCAGTAAGTTTGAAGAATTAACAACTGTTTCATAAATTAAAGCTATTTTGGTAAGAAAAATAACGCAATACTTGATGACTAACTCTAGAAATTTGGGAACCCTACCAAGAGATATCAAAACAGTTAAAATGAAAGTTCCATAAATGTGAGGAGGCCAAAAACCACTTTTGGTGGATTAATTCTCCGATTTGATATTTCATTTCAAATTGTACATATTAATGTTGAGATCCGCTGTCCAACTGCAGTTGTTCACCCAGCAGGTGTGCGTATACATTTAGTGACATGCTCTACATTTCATTCGGTTGCGTGATTTATCTGGCTTCACTCATTCGAACATAATTGAGTGGTTTGCATTAAATCTGGACATCAACATAATTTGCATGCATTAGGGATTAAACATTTAATTTAATCAATGTTATAAAAAATGATAAGAAAACGTTTTCATTTTTTTCAAATTTAACTAAACTAAAAAATGGAGTTCACAACCGCTCACCACATGGATATGATAAACGTGTGTGGTGTACCGTCCCAATCAGCTCCAATTGTCTCTCATAATAAGAGGACCAGCAGGGCGTAATGGGGACGTTCAAATTTGTTTTCGGGCGCGCGCGGTTGCGCGGAAACCGAGTGCGGTCTGTGAAACACTGACCTGACACTATGTGTACGTACACTAAACTAATCGGATTTCACTGAACTGTGTGAATCGAAGCCGAGTTGTGGTTTTGAGCAACGTTGATAGCCAAGCATCCCCACGGTCAGGCCGGGGGTAAAAATCAAACCAACTCTGGGACGGTCGTTGCATCTAAATGGGCGATGTGATACTCGGCAAAAAAAGGAGAGGCTGCCCAATAGTAGCGACAAGTTAAAGAATCACTGTTTTACTCTAAATTGAGGTAATTTTACATAATAAAAGAGGTCATTTTAAACCTTCCAATTTAACACATTCTAAATTTACACGATGGCACTGTGTACAATTTTTTTTAACTTAAAAATTTGGCAACCCTGCTAGAATTTGGTAAAAGAATCAATTGAAATTACATCACAGACCACACTCCCCTAAAACAAGCACAGCAACAGTGTCAATTAGCACACTTACAGACTGTGATTGTTGATTGACTGTAAGCGAAATGGGTCTGTTGAGCCAGACTCGTTATGGAAAGATGGTTGCTTCAAGAGCTAGAGCTCTTGAGCGAAAGGACAGAGTTTGGATTCCTTTGTGTGCAACTTAGGGGTAAAAAAGTATTTTAAATCCGTTTTTTTTTCTACTTCAATATTCAACAAGCTGAAAACGGTGCCATAGTTTACTGATTTTGTTTTAAATATAAGCTCGATCTTTAATGTATGTTTATTTCAAATTAAATAAAGCCTTCAAAATATTTACTCATGAAAGATCATTATTTGTACAACAGCTCTATAATGGAATTAATTAAAGTGAAATAAAATTTTCTGGGAAGCAAACGGGAATGCAATTTCAATTGAGCCGAACGGTTGGCAAAGTGAAATACGTAAATCGTACCAAAAATTCCGCTGAAACATGGATTGGATTTCGAGCCATCTTGCACGGAACTCGATGCAATGAGTCCCAATGCGGCAAGGATAAGCATTTTGATGCAGAAATTAAAACAAAAGGATACCAGAAAAAATGCTTTTAACAAATGTGGCGAAAGGCATCAGAGTTAAATAATTATATATTAAATTAATAATTTGTTAAACATCTATCTTCAATATCACGGAATTAAACTTTGTCTAAGTATTTCTTAATAATTTATTCATTTAAAAATAACATTGCAATAATTTTTTTATACTTTTGAGACACCACTTTTTGCATTATCAAAAAAAGACAGTTTTGAAATAGATATAAATTTTTATATTGTTTAGTGTTTTTCCATATTTTCGAGAGATTTTCATTTTTTTCTGTGAGTTTTTGTTTGTTCGTTCCTTAAAACGAAAGTTAAAGAGTTTCCAGAAAACAAAATTTTATGAATTTTTGTTGGAATTTTAAAACAAAAATGCTCAATTTTTGCAGTCATTCTAAAAGTTCTTTGATTTTTTTTTTGTAAGAAATCGAAATTCTCAAAGAATACATTTTTTTTTTATCGAAAATATCTTATTTTTAATTTGGAAGAACAGTTCCAATAATCCTTAAAATCATAACTTTGTTTTAGCTAAATTTAAATTTATAGCTTTCTTAGGTATTTTTTTCCAAGCAATTAATAAACTTTCGGTGAAATATCTATCTAGCGAGATAAATAAGACGCGCTAAAAAGGCATCGATTGTGAGATAAAATCTCAGACAAATTTGCTTGAATAACATGTCTTAAACATTCTAGAAAAAAACCAAAAATATTCCTCAAAGGGTCGATTATCTAAACCACTCTAATTGTGAACCACCCTAATTTTAAACCAAGCCAATATTGAATGTTTGGCCCTTATGAAATGATAATTTGATTCCAAAATTGTCAAAATATTTTTTTTCGGACAGATCATAAATTTTTACAAATCTTTCTTTTTTAATATTTAAAATTGAACCATTAGATGCTGAGATATTGGAATTAACAAATTTGGGAATGTTTGGATGAGACTTAGAATATTGTAATTTTTCTGTTTCTTTTTCTAACTAATTTAAAAAAAAATTAATAACTGCGACTTTTTATCAAAAAAGTTACCTAAAATGGCTATATCTTGAAAACGGCGCGCTTTATAAAAAAAATCATTGCAGTACTTTTTGATTGCAGATTCGATTTTACATTGGAAAATGAAGATGAAAATTTTTTGCTACCAATATTTCGATATTTTGAAAAAAAATCAGTGTTGATTAAAAAAAATCAAAACTCGGTCGAAGATTTTTTGCACATTCTGGAAATTTCTGATAAAAGTTGGGGTAAAAAAAAGAAAAAAAAAATAAAAACAGTGTTTTTTTTTTGCAAATCAAGTTTAAGTGGCAAAAAGTGAAATTAAAAATCACATTTTTTTTACCGTGTATAATTTTTTTTAATGTCGTCCTCATCCATACCTACAACTTTGCCGCAGACACCAAATCGATCAAAAAATTCCTTCAAAAGATACAGAGTTTTGAATTTTCATAAACCATTTTTGTATGGACAGTTGCCAAATTTGTATGGAAAATTATATGAACATTCTAACGCTTCTTCGGGCATGCCGGATTAAAAATACAAAAATAAACCGAATCTTAGAGAATCGCTCATATAAGAACATCTCGGAAATAAAAAATACGAATTTCGGAAAATTTAGTTTTTTATGAAAAACGTCATTAAAAAATCGATATTTTTTCCGTGTACAGTCCAGACTCGATTATCCGAAGTTTCGATTATCCGAAGTTCGATTATCCAAAGGTTTGTATGGGAATTTTTTTTCGTATTTTTTTATTTTCTTGTTTTAAACATAAAATTTGAGTTCTACGACCCTATTTTAGTCAAATTTGAAAATTTTTAAAAAATAATATGCATTTTTCAATATTGCATCACCGCCATTTTGTCCGCCATCTTAGATTTAAAAATTCTAAATAATTTTAGCGTAGTTAAGGGGTCATACCTATGCTCAACAATCAAAAATTAGACAGCGAAAAAATTTTTTTTTGTGATTCGATTATCTGATGTTTCGATTATCCTTTGCCTTCGGATAATCGAGTCTGGACTGTACCGATTTTTTCAAAATAGTTCTCACTTTGCTCAAGACGCCAAATCGTTCAGAAAATTCCTTTAAAAGTTACAGAATTTCGAATATTTACAAACCATTTTTTTAATACAAATAAAATCTATTTCCGCATTTGGTATCGATTAAAAAAAAGTTTTAAAGATACGAATTTTGAAATATTTTAGTAAAAAGGCTACGAACTAATGATGTAAAGTATCTTCTTGAGTCATAGAAAAAGGCCACTGGTGAAGAAAGGTGAAGAAAAAACAAGAATTAAATTCACAAAACTTTTTCTCATTCTTGTGAGACTGGTTCTTTTGCAAACATTCAGGCGCAATCAAAAATTTACAAACAGGAAGCTTTTGCAATAGATTCTGTCGAATCAATCATGCAGAAATGTTTAGAGCGTGATCCTCTTGCGCTCAGCGACGTGCAACAATCTTGTGAATTAGATCAATAAGCTCAGTTGTAAGAATACAATCAAAAGGGCAACAGTTAAAGCTCAACCAATTTACCTGGAATTTTCAGCAGAGCTTCAATAGAAGTGCAAATAAGATTTTCAGAACTAAGACTCATACCAACGCGACTAGCATGACTCGTTACTACTGCAAGTTCACTTGGATCCTGCATAGTCTGGTTGGTTTTGTGTGAAGAAATAACATAAGTTGTTTGGAGCAGATGGACCGTGAACATGAACTTCTGATGAGAAATTTCGTGAGTGTAATGAGTGTAAAATTCAGTCTGCTTGAAGTGGCTTCAATTCCCCAGTTAGACAACCCAATCAAGCGCACGCCTTCATAAACAGTGATATTTTATCAGCACCGGATCAGCCCGGTCGTCTCTGCACGGAGGAAAATCGTTTGCCCGAAATCGCGAGCAAGCGTTCATGAAACTGTTCTTCGTTCCGAATTTCATGAGCGCATGCTCGCGATTTCGGGCAACCGATTTTCCTCCGTGTAGTGGGCGTGGAAATAAGCAACAAGTGCCCTACCCCACCATATCGAATTTGCGCGCCATTTACACGCCGTCGAGACACCACAATCACAAGCCGCTATATCTTTTGTTAGTTTAGTGCAGCGTTCAGTGTAATCACATCGCGCACAAACCACAAACAATACTCAGAATGACACTCTTGACTTGTGGGCTGTTGGTCAACGTCCGTACGGGACGCCACAGCCGCAGATAAGAGGACCATCCTCGTACAGTTCAAAGCTGAGTTCTAATCTGTATGCGGCCGAGCGTAGCATGACCTTCCTAAATCAATTTCCCCTGTGAGGCAAGTTTGTCTTGCATGTTTTCCCCTCCTGGAAGACGAAGCCTTTGTGTGTGACATCTCGGAAGATTTCCGGGAAAATTGGTATATCGAAAACTGATGATTGCCACCCAACCCGGCATCCCAACGTAACAATTTACGTTATCTGATGGGAAAACTTGGCGTGTCAATCGCCTGCAGGATAGCGATTAAAATTGGTAATTAATCTTTGGAAAATTAAAAATCATACACGCAAACTATTCACCGAATCAAGGATCCATTCCAGTATTCGCTTCCAAAATTCGTGTTGCACTAAAGATTGCACTGCTGGAGCCTCCCGATTCCGGTTTGATGTGGGCGTTGATGCACCATCCGGCAATAAACTGCACTGGAGTGGTGGCTGGTGTATGTTTTTTTCCAGGAAAGGTAGATTTACGCCAGGAAAGCTGATGCGTTGGGAATCTAAATCCCGACGAGTGAATTCGCCGTAATTTTAGCAGATTTCTAGTGATACGTAACCGACATGGCAAAATGCAATAACGTCGAATAAAGTTGGGAAATTCTCTAGGTTTTCGCACGTCCAGCGATTCCTTTTGTCTCAAGAAGACATTTTGTATCGGTGGCTGAGCATGACTCCCAAATATGGGCCCAATTGGACTGCTTGAGTTTTCATCCGTCGAGCTTTCTTTAAAGTTCAACCCTGTAATGGAATGCGAAAAATCACCTATGAACCACCCTATTGTTCATACAAAATGAGCCATTGTGCAATAAAAATAATGATTTTTCCAAAAATCATTTTTGGATGTTAAATAATTTTTGCAAAATCTGTTTCGAGTTACCCTCCTGTTCATTAGGGTGGTTCAAATCTAAACTAACTGAAATCAATGATTGACTAAATTCCAAATTTAAGCTCATTCTGACTACGGGAACCCTAATCTAATAGCTTGAAGTTTGTATGAGAAAAATCGTCAAAATGTATGGAGAAAGGCAAATGTTTTAGTTTTTACCTATGGAAGGCGCAATAAGTTTTTCATTAAATTTGGCGAAAAAGTATCTCGTAGACATCATATTTTGAGGATTTTTTTTTGCAACAAAGTTATTAGCTTCTGAAAATTACCATATTTGCGCGGCCGGCTCAAACATTAAAAAATTAAAAATTGCGACTTGTTTTCAAATAAGTTTCATACAAGGCCACAATTTGAAAATTTTGCAATATAAAATGAAGACAAAAAAATGTGTGGCCTTTCGATATTTTTTGAAAAAGTCACTATTTTTTTCAATAAATCATAATTGCTTGCTTTTTCTGTAATTTTCTGAAAAGATATCAGGCTCTTTAAACTTATAAAAAAAAGAAAAGGGTTTTTTGAAAATAATTTTTAGTGACAAAAAGTGATTTTTATATCACCAAATAAATCTCTGAGAAAACATCATTTTTTTATCTACTTGAGACAAGTGGATACCATCCTTGTGACCAAAGACATTTTTCTACAGTTTTCTTACAGTTCTCCACAAAAATTAGTAGATAGTTGATTACTCAAAAACACTAGGGGACACATTAGGGGACAAAAAATGCCATCCTTTAAGCAAGTGCAATATTTATTTTTCTTAATAAAATAGTTTTTGATTTTTTTCTATTCAAAATCGAAAATAATGTTTGAGGTTTTTTGATAGAGTTTACCCTTTCTGAGTTACAGCCGTTGTAAAGATTGTTTTTTGAAAGAAAAACTTCGATTTACGGTCTTAAAAATATACTATCCAAGTTTGACTATTCAAGCTATTTTAAAAAAAAATCTTAAACGTATGTTTGAAAAATAAAGAGACAAATCTGTCAATCAAAATAGTGTTTTTGAATAAATATTTTTTAGTGATTAAAAAAAACTGAAAATGGACCAACAATTTTTTTTCGTGTGCTTTTTTCCCAAAGTTTTTCGAATACTTACAAAATTGCTGAAGACACCAATTTAATCGTATTTTTGAACAGTGTCAACCATTTTTGGCGATAATCTTATCGCCGATAATGGATGATAACTAATTTTAAAAATCTTTCTTAAATCAAATAATTCAACCATATCAAGTTAAATTTTCAATGCTATGTACTCAAAATTGTCTACACAATATCGGTTTTTTTTTCGAAAATACTAAAATTTTCATAATTTGCAAAATCGGTATCAAACGAAGCTAAATGTTGTATGTTTTTTTTTCACTTGATTGAAGTATTTTTGTAAAATACTCAAATTTTCATAATTTGCAATATGGTTATCAAACGAACTGAAATTTCATATTTTTTTTTAAATTTAGGCCGTTGCAATTTTTTTCAAGGTTGTTTAATATTTTTTCATTGAACTGAAAAATTTCAATGGAAGTAGAAGTCTATTCACCTCAAACAATCTAAAATGCCCTTTTCTACATTAATAATCGTGTTTACCTTTTTTGGGCTCGTTTGAAAATATTTTGAACTTTTATCAAATCACAATGTTCAGCACCGCAAACATTTTTTTCTCGAAAAAATAATATTTTTGTCAATACTAATTTTGGAAACTTATAATTGCAAAACAACTGGACAGGTGTATAATGCATTTTAAATAACTTTTTTCATTAAAATGTAAAAACCGTGGCCAATAATTTTTTTAACTTATTTTTTGCCTTAAACTAAATTACTAAAATTTTCACAAATTACCGTATTTTTTGAAAATACTCATATTTTCAAAATATGCAATATGGGTATCAAACGAATTGAAATTTCGCTTGCTTTTTCAATTTATTAGAGTTTCATTTTTGGAAAATACTAAAATTTTCACAAACGTAGCGAAATTTTGCATGCTTCATGCAAACATTCAAATTGTGTATGCTTCATACAAAATTTTGCGTCGTTTGATACCCATATTGCAAATTTTAAAAAAACTGTATCTTCGAAAACACGGTGTTTTGTGAAAATTTGGGCATTTCATAAATAAAAACTAGCTTAATCCACCTATGTGGTTGGTGCCTTCCTCACTCTTTTCCAATAATGGGTGTTTTGTGTTATGATGGGTTTGGACACAAATTTCGTCTAATTTCGTTAAGTTCCGGAATACAAACAAAAAACACACATATCACTCAAGGGCTCATAAGTTGCATCATAGGGGAAATCTACCCTTTCCAATCAAACACCTATCTTCGTCATATGGAGAGTTTGATGCTCGATTTAAGCTCCAAAAATATTATTTGGGCTATAAACTTACCAGCAACAGCACCGCCTCGAGTAAGCACGCAAATGTATGCCACTTACTGGCCAAAAAGATCACATTTAATGCACTTTTGATCATAATTTGTATTTTGCGAGACCACTTCTCATCATTTTGTTGGCACACACAGTGACACACACGAGAATCCCTCAAACGCTTAATGAATATCGCCAAAATTAACTTTTCACTTTCGCTTACTTTTTCACGGCGCTTAAGATATGAAATTGCTTCCAACTACCGGCAGCATGTTCTTTTGATCATTAGTAAGGCACTCACTTGAAGAATAATCCCGAAAAATGTAATAAATCAGCAAGCGCCATCAAAAAAACAAACGCGCCAAGTCGTTTGACGTTTCAATTTTCACTTTGCATTCCAATCGAAGGCTGAAGAAAACCGAGCGAGAGACGAAGGCAAAAAAGAACAAAGGCTGGCCGTCAACACCACCAGCAGCACAGCCAGCGATGATAAACGATGATTTTTGGAAAATAGTAAAATTTTCACAAATTGCCGTATTTATTCGAAAATACTCAAATTTTCCAAATATGCAATTTGGATACCAAACATAGCGAAATTTTGCATGCTTCATGCAAACATTGAGAATTGTGTATGCTTCATACCAAATTTTGCGTCGTTTGATACCCATATTGCAAATTTAAAAAAAATTGAATTTTCAAAAACACGGTATATTGTGAAAATTTGAGCATTTCACAAAAAAAACTTTAATAAAGTGAAAAAGAAAAAAATAGCTTCGTTTCCTACCCATATTGCAAATTTCGACAATTTAAATATTTTCAAAAAATACGATATTTTGTGAATTTTTTTCAAAGATTGGAGTACGATAAGATTATCGCCAATAACAATAGACTATCGTTATCGAGCATCGATAATTTTATCGTTAACAACCTTGCAAAATGTTTCAGCGAGATTTTAAAATCCAAAATTAAAATTTGAGAAAATCCAAATTTCGTAGAGATTCGATGAATAACTTTTGTGTTTGGTTTGAAAACATTTAATATTTTTCAAAAATATCTTTTTCGTTGGCCGTGGCAAATATATTTTAAAGTTAATCTCCTTTGAATCTGGCCAAAAGCGAGGGCCTTATTGGAAACAGATTTTAAACCATTTGCCGAATTCAAATTTCTCGAAGACATAAAGTCGATCAGAAAATCCCTTCTGAAGACATAGATTTTCGAACCTTTACATGACCATTTTGGCCAACCCTCAAATTTTTTTGGAGACTTGTATATAAAAACTTAAAAACTGGCTTTGCTGAAACTTCTGTTAATCGATTTTTGAAAATTAAAAATAACTTATTTCAAAATTAACAAACCAGAAATGTATTTTTTTGTGAAAAAAATCTAAAGCAAACATAATTTGAATTTTGTGCGTTCCGGTATCTATGAAAATAAAAAAAAACTAGAATACCAGAATTTCAATTGTGTTTTTTTTATTCTAAAATATTTCGTTCTGACAACCCTATCCCAAACCACTTTTGCACCATTGTTCAGCCCGTTTAGAGCCAAGCCGAGCAAAGACATTGCTCGGCACGAGAGAGAGAGAACCATAAAACAAGAGCAAAACAGAAACCATTCACTTTGGACTTGGCCATAATTATGCAATGCCTCAACCTGGCCCGGTTGGTTGGTTTGCAAGGTAAACGTGAGAAGACTCTGTTCGCTCTACAGTTGAACACAGAGCAGCATAGGTAGGTACTTCAGAAAATCTTTCCCCACTCTCCCCCTTTTTTAAGTCTTCTCCCGCGTTTTCCTTCCCCGCACAGAATGGCATGCGAAAGTTAAACCAACTGAAACAACTGTAAATTAAGCTTTGTGCTGATTTCTTCGAACTTTGACGAAGTTTTGAACTGTTTTTTTTTTTCTTTGCTCACAATATAGGTGTGCAATAAGCGCAATCCTGCCAATATAAAAAAGTAACACAAAACTTCTCAACGGTTGACATTAAGTCGTAGACGAAGTTCATTTTAAAGTTTTGCTTCTATGCTTGTACCATTCAAGTGTTTCCAGGAAGGATTCGATAAAACGGATATTGGCTTCGAACTTCGTTGAAGGACTCAGAATTAAACAGCATTGGAAGAAAAAAATTCCAACAGAAAGCTCTAAATTTGACCATGTTGTCCGAGGCGTTTCACGAGAATCATTTCAAACTGACAAAACCAAAACTGTCCTCTCTGTTCAAGCCGTCTAGCGAAGAGAAAGAAGGAAAAAAAAGTGTGTCAGCCTCCGCCACCATTGCCATTGTGTGCAAGGGGGAAAACGAGCCAAAAAACACTTTCTGTCGGTCAAAAAATTGGATCACAGTGGACAGATTCAGGCCTGACCAGCCCAACATTGCTATAGATGTAGGTAATCTAATGTGAGTTTTACACGCGTCGTGATTCAATTTGAATGTTGAACTCGTACTGTTGTTTTTGCAATAATCCTATTATATGAGGAATTTAGTAAAATTGCAATGCCGCAAAAAAAGGGAATTTTTAAATTGAAAGCTTCTCAGAAATTTTAATTTATTCAACTCATCAAACTTTATAAGCCAGAAAATAATTAAACAAAAGTCCGACATCGGCATTTACTAAATCTACTCATATTTGGCATGGGGTTGTTTTTGCCTCAAAAAACAAAGAATCCCAATTGGGTCCTAAAATGAAGCATAGATTGCTGATATTATTGTTTACAGCGATAAAGCTTATTTTTCTGAGTACAATGAACCTTTGTACGACCACAAAGAGTTTAAAATGGATTTTTAAATCAATTTTGAAAAATTAACCTCGCGGTCCTTCTTGACAGAAAAGTTCCTACTTGTCAGCTCGTTCCAAGGGGACCATAGTTGATTCATCGAAAAAATGTTGTCCAGTCAAAAAAAATTTTTGCATTAAAATGAAAAAAAGTGATCAGAAATTGTTTTTAATCGTGTTATTAACCGTTGTACATAAAAATTGACATAGGGCTTTAGTACCCAATTAAATGGCGTACTCATAATTTACGAATAATTTTGCAACATATGACAATTTATCGCTTGAAGTTTTTAAATTTGAGCAAATCTCGACGAAATCGGCCGATTTCGACCATTTTTATTTTTTTATTTGGCTTATACTTTGTGGGGGCCTTCCCTATGACCAAAGAAGCTATTTTGACATTGGTTCACCCAAACAAGTCTCCATACAATTTTGGCTGCTGTTCATACAAAAATGCTACGCAAATATTCGAAAATCTGTAACTTTTGAATGAATTTTCCGATCACCGGAGACACCAAGCAAAGTTGTAGGTATTGTTGAGGGATATTCAAAAAAAAGATAAGCGAAAAAAAAGCCGATTTTTTTGATTAAATTTTTTTTACAAAAAAACTGAATTTCCCAAAATACGTATTTTTTTTTAATTCCGACCAAATTCCGCAACTTTTGAGCCATAGAGAAGTATGGTCAAAAATTCTGCTGCCGAGACAAAAATTTTTGAAAAAAAAGAGATTTTTGGGAAAAAATAAAAATTTTGTGCAAGCAATTTTTTGACCTCATTTTTTATGTAAAATTGAATTTGCAACTTTTTCGCATGATTTTTTTTTTTCCAAAAATCCTTATTTTATTCAAAAAAATATGACTCGGCGACAGAATTTTATGGCAACACTTCTCTATGGCTAAAATGTTGCTGATTTTGGTCCCCTAAAACATATAAAAAAATATCGAAAATCAAAAAATACGTATTTTGAGAAATTGAGTATTTGAGAAAAAAAAAGTTATTAAAATAAACGGTACATATTTTTACCGTATAGGAGAAATTCTCGTATGTTTGGCAGGTTAAGCACTCGCTCCTAACTCCATCCAAATTGCTGATTTGCACTATTTAAACAACTATTTTGCAAAACTTTTGATAGAAACTTGCCTGCTCACTTCTTATTGAGCTATTTCTCACTCGATTTCAGATGAAAACGCTTTTAATTAGCTTTAATTGAATGTCAAGGTTCTGACCTGCCAACATTAGGGGCACGCCGGAATTAGATGCTGTTCCCCTACCTATTTTTTAAATATTCCTATACAATACCTACAGCTTTGTGGTCAGAAAATTTATTCAAAAATTACACATTTTCGAACATTTACGGACCTATATTTCGAATGGACAGCAGCCAAAATTGTATGGAGATTTGTATGCGTGAACCAATGACACAAAATAGCTTCTTTGGTCATAGGGAAGGCTCCAACAAAGCTTGAGCCAAATCAAAAAATACAATTCAAATCCATTTCCGATTTTGGTAGAGAATTGCTCATTTATGTTTAACCCTTTGGACGATCACTTATGGAAAAAATAATTGCATTCGATTGCTGAGAGTAGTTTTTTACATTTAATTCAATTAAAACCTGAGGATAAATAGAATAATTATTGAGATATCCTGTTTTTAAGTAGGATGGTCATATATTGTTTAGAAGAACTACTTATTCATCCATTTTCTAAAATATATTGCAGTAGAACACAGTAAGCCTTGAAATTTGTAAGAAATAATTGTTAAAATTTCGTAACGAAAACAAGTAAATGGCCCAAATTGAATGCACGCAAAAAAAACAAAGCAAAAATTATAAAAAATTGCTCCCTATAAAAAATCATGCAGCTTTTAGGAAACACATTGATCTTAAAACTGTGTTTTTTTTATTTTATTTTTTGGGCATGATTTAGGGACACTTCCTTATTTTCGTAACGAAACTGATTTTTTTTTTTTTAATTTTAATGTCTACTGTGCTCTAACGCAATTGCAGAAAATGAATGAATCCATTTCCAACTTTAAAACGGTTCCCTGAGGTTTTAATTGAATTTAATGTAAAAAGCAATGAAATAAAACCGTTTTCACATAGAAAATTTGAAGAATAATTCGAAAATCATTGAAAAAAAATGAAAAAATTAACGTGAATAAAACGGAAAATAAAAGAAATCGGATTTGTTTCATGTACCAATTTTTTTAGAAGTCCTAAATTCTTATTTTAAATTTTATGACAAACAACTTTGTCCAAGACCAGAAAACGATCCGAGTTAACCCTGACGACGATTTAAAGAAGACATTTTTGTATGTTGTTTACCAAATTCAACGATAGAAAGCGACAGTTTGGATAACTGATTGAAAATGGATTTTCCAAAAAAAAAGTGAACTTTTGAGTTGTTGCAAATCGTCGCCATCGTGCTAACTTGTCGTACGTGCATTTTGGGCCAAATTGAGTTAAGAACGCCATTTTGTGCAGCTCACAATGCCTCACCTTTTGACCTTCACAGATCCCCAAAATTCGATTTCAATCCTGAGATATTCAACAAAAACCGAAAAAACTCCGAGCATTTTTGTCACTTTACATATGAAAGCAGTTTCAATCTTGTCGTGCTATCTTGTCACTCCATGAAAATTGATGTAAGTGCGACAAAAGGCCAAAGGGATTTCAGGCCAGGAAAGTCAGGATGCGTTTGTCGCACGTACAAGCTAGACTACCGTAAACATTTGTAATTATAACTCGGGACTCCAGCAACCAACTTCAACCAAACTTTGGGACAATGCACAGAATGGTGAGCCAAACAAAACGTGTTTGTTATTGTTTACATTGCGTGCTCTCGTTTTTGAATATTCAAGGTCAAACATTAAAACGCGTTTTTCTCGGAACGTTAAAATGGAGGGTGCGACAAGATAGCACGACGACGTCGAAATGAGAAGTTGAACCCTTCTTAGAAGGGACAACATTAGATTTTTGAAATTAGATTGTTGCACGATTGGGATGATTTTGAAAATCGAACTTTTCAGGAATATTTTTGGGATTTTTTTTGTCTTCTAGAAAATTGTTGGGCTTGCCAATCCTTTGTTAAAGACACCAACCAATCAGTTTTTTGAACGTAGCAATGCAGGGTTCAGTTTTAGAGAAGAGTGATATTTGGGGCACTTTTAGAGCTCTACGAAACAAATATTTTTATTTTTGACAGGTCAATTTGGACTTAACAGTCAAAAAAGTTACTGCCATTTTTTGAGTTCAATTAGTTGGGTGGTGACGCGCGGTCAATTATGTGGCATTGTGTGTGAAAAGAAAAGAATTTTATTTCGTGTTTCATCCTGGTTGGCTTGCCCACAAGCAGAAGAAAATCAGTTCAATTAGTTGGGTGGTGACGCGCGGTCAATTATGTGGCATTGTGTGTGAAAAGAAAAGAATTTTATTTCGTGTTTCATCCTGGTTGGCTTGCCCACAAGCAGAAGAAAATCAGTTCAATTAGTTGGGTGGTGACGCGCGGTCAATTAATGTGGCATTGTGTGTGAAAAGAAAAGAATTTTATTTCGTGTTTCATCCTGGTTGGCTTGCCCACAAGCAGAAGAAAATCAGTTCAATTAGTTGGGTGGTGACGCGCGGTCAATTATGTGGCATTGTGTGTGAAAAGAAGAGAATGTTATTTCGTGTTTCATCCTGATTGGCTTGCTCAAGTCCTTCCTACATCATCGTTGATCGGGAGGCACGACGTCGTGTGAATTGTTGCATTAAAATAAGTTTAGTTATTACTGTAAATGACTGTAAAAAAGTCCTTCCTATATCATAAATGTCGTCTGGGTAATCGTGATGAAAAATTACATTTATTCAGTATTTAAATACCTGTGCGCGAGTGTTTTGGTGTGCTAATTAGAAAGACCTTCCCATAGCATCGTTGCTCGGAAGGCTCGCCGACGGGTTTGTTATGAAAGTCCTCCCCATAGCATCGTAGCTCGGGAGGCATCGAAAAGCCAATACCTTATCCTACTAACCCAAAAAAATAATCACGTGATGCTTGAAGGAGATGCTGTGGATTCAACGGTCTCAAGCGGTATCAACAAGTATATAGCGAAAAACTATGTGCTTGATGAGTCTGCAACTTCAACTATCGGACTAACATTCCTCCCTTTTGTTGAACTGCAGGCTTCTTGGGAGGGCGCCGGTATTGACTAATAAAGTCGGGGTCTTCAGGGGTTAAACAGTGAACGGATGGTTGGCTCCCACTGATCATTTTTGATTCATTGTTTAACTTCAGCTGATCTGTCAATAACGGAGTAGCAGCTCATTGGCAGTCAACCATGCTCATGCTCATGCTCATGCTCAAAAAAGTTACTGCCATTTTAAGGTAAAAAGATGCAAATTTAAAACTTAAATATTTCAAAAAGGCGCATGCCAAAATTTAAGAGAGTTTCATACAGTTCCTAACAAAGAAAATTCAAGTTTAGTCTAAATTATTTTTGCAAGTTTCCTTTCTTTTTTCAATCTATCCTTGATGGTCGCTAAGTTCTTTGGAAATATCTGACTTCAGAAATATTTATTTTAAATTTTTTGACGTTTAACTTTTCTCCTAACTCCAAAAAAGTCTAAAAAAATCCGTTTTTTTTTCTCTTTTTTCAAAAGCTTCTATTTTTTAATGAATATAAGAGTGAAATTCATGAAAACCGTTCAAAACATCTTTTCAAAGCAGTTTTCTAACAGGTAGGGGAACAGCATCTAACTCCATCGTGCCTCTAATGTTGCCATATCAGAACTTTGACGTTTAATAACAGCTTATTAAACGCTGACGTTGAGTAATAAATAGCTATCAACAGTTTTACAAAATAAGTTGTTAAAATAAACAAAAATCAGTAAATTGGATAAAGTTAGAAGCGAGTGCTCAACCTGTCAAGAATACGAGAATTTCCCCTGCCCGTTTAGGTCAACATTATTTTTTTTTTGTAAAAAAACTAAAAAACTTTCGACCTTTTGTCAATTTGATATTTTGTCCCCTTTCGATCTTTTGGTATTCGACCTTATGCCTTTTGATCTTTCCAGAATTTCATTTTATACTTTGTTTTCACAATTTTCGACAACATACTTTTTTTGGAAAAAAAATTCAACACAAATTTTATCCCTTGTTTCATAGCTCAAAAGATGAAAATTTTTGTCACCTAAAACATTTCCAGAACTTCCCAAGACAATTTTTTTTGGTCAAAAGTCGAACAAAAAAAAACAATACCCATTTTTCCTACAAAGTAAAAATTGTGTAATATTGGAAGGTGTAAAATTTTAAGAGTTTGATATTCCCTTTTTATGATGTACTAATTATGCCAGAAAAGATGTAAATTTACACATGTTTAGAGTTAAAATTATACACTTTTTCTGGCATAAAATATGTACCCATTCCAAGATGTAATGTTAATTTTATTACTGTGTAAGACATCAAATCAAATAGGTCAGAAAATTTGTTCCAAAATAAAAAAATCAAACCATCCACATTAACGACCCCCGGGTCTTTTGTGGTCTCTATTACAAGTTTCTGCTCGAACCTAGGAGTCCGAAGGCTTGAATGGGGAGAGCACCCAAACCTCTTTTACTCCAAGGAACCTTCCACCCCAGTGTTTGAACTGACGACCTTTGGATTGTGAGTCCAACCGCCGCCAGCGATTCCACCGGAGTAGGCTTGGTTTGGTGTGTTGTTTGTACTTATGGCATGGAGACGACTCCTACACCTGGAATGACTTAATGGCCTAACAACCAAGGCCGGGACCGACATTTTACTTCCTCATCCGATGGAAGGTTGCAGCAGATGGGAATCAGTGTCTTGCGAACCTTCGTGGTGAACGGACACTAGAGCTGCGGTATTTTTTACTACCTAAGCTCAGAGTTATTTCAAAACAAAATTCACAGTCTTTTTAAAGACTACCTGAGTTATTTTCCAAAATTCTAAACAGTCTTTTCAAGACTAACCCCGCCTGAAATTTTGTTGTATTTTACAAACGAAGCCATCTTTTAAGAGAACTTTGCTTGCAAAATGCGTCAAAACAAAGGTAAACGCAAATCTTCTGAAGATTTGGTCGTTACGTCGGTGAAGCGTTTGAACGCTAAACCGGCTAACGGAAACAGAAAAAGAAAACAGCCTCTTCTGAGGTCTGATTCTGATTCTGAATGTGAGGTCAATCCTCCAATTCCATTGACAAACAGTTTCGGTGTTTTATCAGAAACTGATGACAAGGAACCTTCTCCTCGTACTGAGCCTTCTGCCGTCGAGAAACGAGTAAAGGCTCCGCCAATTGTTGTGACTTCCGTCTCCGATTTGGCCAGCTTTCGAACGCAACTGAAGAATTGCAAGGAAACTTGCAATTTGAAGGTTTCGTTCCAGCTTGGTCGAAGAGGAGAATGTCGCTTGTTGACGGAATCTTTACAAGATCACCAAACTTTTGTTGGTTATTTGAAAACCACAAACACAATTTCTACACGCATGAGACCAAGAATGCTCGGCCATTCAAGGCGGTCTTGAAAGGTCTCTCCAACGACTTGTCGGTGGATGAGATCAAAAACGAACTTAAGGTGTTGCTTGGCTTTGCCCCATCCCAAGTAATACCAATGAAGAAAAAATCAAACGGGAATATTTCTCGCTTTGGTTTGACTTCACAATTTTATCTGATTCATTTCAACAGAAATGAAATCAACAATTTGAAACTTTTGGACAAAGTACAGTTTTTGTTCCATGTACGGGTAAAGTGGGAGCATTTTAGAAACATGGCGGTAATGGCCAGAATCTGACCCAGTGCCGGCGTTGCCAGGCATTCGGTCACGGTACTGATCATTGCGCCATGGTTCCAAAATGCATGGTTTGCGGGGATTCTTCTCACGACAAGAACAATTGTCCCGTGAAAGAAGTCACCCAATTTAAATGTGCAAATTGTGGTGGAAATCACAAATCAAATTTCTGGGATTGCCCCATCAGAAAAAAGGTTTTGGATTCTCGTGCTAAGCATCAGCCGAAATCCAAACCGAAATTTTCTCAAAGTCAGGTTGTACCTGCATCTTTAAATCAAACGTTCGTGCTGTCTCACTCGAACAATTCTAGAAATACCCCTACCGTGGAAAAGTTAGGTAACAACAATGGCATTTCTTATGCTAACGTTGTTTCGGGTTCATCCATGAATTTTAAATCCTCTACCAATCTTTCTGAAATTGGGCAGGTACCTCAAATCTCATTTGAAAATTTTTCTGCTGGCAACGCTTTGGGATCTTCTGATCTCGGCGATGTTACGTTTGAAAAAATGACTTTTTTGCAAAACTCACTGTTTGGTTTGATTCAAACAATGAGTAATGCTACATCCATGATGGAAGCAATCCAGATTGGATTAAAATTTGCGAATGATGTTGTTCTTACCCTGAAGTTTAATCATGGATCTAAGTAATTCCATCAATATTATGAATTTTAATGCTCGCTCTTTAAAAGCGAAAGAAAATGAATTTTTCAACTTTTACGAGTTCATAACGTGCATGTTGCTGTTATAACCGAAACATTTTTAAAAACTGGCACTTATTTGAAAAGTGATCCAGATTATAAAGTTATAACTAATAACCGAATGAATCGAAATGGCGGTGGAGTTGCAATAGTTATCCACCGTAGTATGACTTATAGCACGTTACGTGACTTTAAGTTAAAAGTTATTGAAAGTTTGGGCATTGAACTTGAAACTTCTTTTGGGAAAATTATGATTGCAGCTGCATATTTGCCATTCCAATGCACTGGGGAAAATAAAAATTATTTCAAAGGGGATTTGAATAAACTTACTCGGCATAGATCTCGATTTTTGATCATCGGTGATTTTAATGCCAAACACCAATCTTGGAATAATTCAAAAGTAAATTCCAATGGTAAAATTCTGTTCAGAGATTGCACTTCTGGTCTTTATTCGGTTTTATACCCGAATGGGCCAACTTGCTTTTCTTCTGTTAGAAATCCATCAACAATTGATTTGGTGTTGACAAATCAAAGTCAGTATTGTGGTCCTTTAGTGACTCATGCTGATTTTGATTCTGATCATCTTCCAGTAACTTTTTCACTTTCTCATGAAGCAGTTACCAGACCCAATAGTTCTGTGTTTAATTACCACAAAGCTAATTGGGACAGGTATCAGCATCATATTGAGAATAATTTAAATCATGATTTTGTTTTAGAAACCAAAGCTGATATTGATTCAGCCTTGGAATCTTTAACTAATGCAATTTTGGATGCTAGGAATATTGCTATTCCTAAAGTCCAAGTCAAATTTGATTCTCCCATTATTGATGACGATCTTCAGCTTCTGATTCGTCTGAAAATGTTCGCCGAAGACAGTATCAACGTTCTCGTGATCCTGCACTGAAGCGAATTCAAAAGATTTGCAAAAGGTTATTGACCACAGATTCACTCTCCTGCGAAATGAAAAGTTCGCAAGAGATGTCGAACAAATTAAACCTTATTCCAAACCTTTTGGAAACTTTCAAAGGTTCTTAAGAAACCTCAAAACCCATCCCTTCTTTAAAAGATGGTGATAATATTCTATTAACTAATGGGGAAAAAGCTCAAAAACTTGCTCAGCAGTTTGAGAGTGCTCATAATTTCAACTTGAATGTTTTGAGTCCTATTGAAAATCAAATTTCAATAGAATTTCAGAATATTGTTGAACAAGAATTTTCATCAGATGAAGTTTTTAATACGGATCTGAATGAAATAAAATCTATTATCAAAAAATTTAAAAATATGAAAGCCCCTGGTGAGGATGGCATTTTTTTACATTTTAATTAAAAAAATTACCAGAAGCAACTTTAAGTTGCTTGGTCAAAATTTTCAACAAATGTTTTGATTTGGCATATTTTCCCAGTAGTTGGAAAAATGCCAAAGTAATTCCGATTTTGAAACCGGATAAAAATCCTGCTGAAGCCTCAAGCTATCGGCCCATTAGTTTACTTTCATCTATTAGTAAATTATTCGAAAGAATAATTCTTAATAGAATGATGACGCACATTAATGAAAATTCAATTTTCGCTGATGAGCAGTTTGGATTTCGCCTTGGGCATTCAACTACTCATCAGTTGTTGAGAGTTTCAAATTTAATTCGAAGCAACAAATCTGAGGGCTATTCTACTGGCGCTGCTCTTCTAGACATAGAAAAAGCATTTGACAGTGTTTGGCATAAAGGTTTGATTGCGAAATTGAAAAGGTTTAATTTTCCGATTTATATCGTGAAAATTATTCAAAATTATTTGACGGATCGTACTCTGCAGGTATGTTATCAGAATAGCAAATCTGATCAACTACCTGTACGTGCTGGCGTCCCTCAAGGAAGCATTTTGGGTCCAATTTTATACAATATTTTTACTTCTGACTTGCCTGATTTGCCCCCAGGATGTCAGAAATCACTTTTTGCTGATGACACAAGCATCTCCGCCAAAGGCAGAAGCCTTCGTGTCATCACAAGAAGATTACAAAAAGCTTGGATATTTTCAATTCTTATTTGAAAGAATGGAAAATTACTCCAAATGCTGCAAAACTCAACTTATTATTTTCCCTCACAAACCAAGGGCTGATTTTCTTAAACCAAAAGTCATCACATTATAAAGATGAATGAGGTAAATTTAAAGTGGGAGGATCAAGTGAAATATCTTGGACTTGCTTTTGACAAAAACCTTACTTACAAGGATCACATTGAAAGTATCCAGGTTAAATGTAACAAATATATTAAATGTTTGTATCCACTTATAAACAGGAATTCTAGACTTTGTCTCAAGAATAAACTGTTAATTTATAAACAAATTTTCAGACCTGCCATGCTTTATGCTGTGCCGATCTGGACAAGCTGTTGCTTAACCAGGAAGAAAAAACTTCAGAGGATTCAGAACAAAATTCTGAAAATGATTCTGAAACTTCCTCCCTGGTTCAGCACCAGTGAACTTCATCAATTAGCCGAAGTTGACACTTTGGATGTTATGTCCAATAAGATAATTGATGCATTTCGACAAAAATCATTGCAGTCTTCAGCTGCATTGATCCGCTCTTTATATAGTTTATAAGTTAGTTTTAAGGTATCCCTTTTCCCTTTTGTACATGTAGGACCTCCTACATTTGAAATCACTGAATAGCGAAAGCTACAATATTTCATGAATAAATGAAAGTTGCTAGTATTTAAAATTGAGGTGAAAAGTCATCGTTTGTGATTGGACACTCAATAATATTTTAACTGAATGAATGTACATGGAAAAGAAATTTGAATAAATATAAATTAAAAAAAAAAAAAAAAAAAAAAAGCAGATGGGAATCGAACCCAGAATCATCCGCTTACAAAGCGGACAGCGTAACCATTCGGCCACGCACTGCGCACTTCCAAAATACAAATGTTTGAATATTTTGTTAGCCTTTTGGTATGGACAGCTGCCAACATTGTATGGAGACTTGTATGGACGAACTAACGAAGCAAAATAACTGCTTTGACGAAAGAAAAAGTACAAACAAAGTTTCATGAAATCAAAACTACCTGATAACCTTAAACCTAATTACTGAATAAACATGGCGTTTTCTTAAAACATTTTGACCTTCTGGATATCGCTTTTCCTGCTCATAAATATCGTATTAGTTCCAAATGAAGTAAGCAAACAAGTAGCAACTACATTTGCAGAGCAGAGTGCTTAATTGATTTGCTCCCCAAAGCGCACAAATTCACGGAATCTTCTCCAAGACGCATAAGATAGAACGCTGCATGTTTTACAACAAAATAATTTATGTGACAAGGAGATTAGATTTCATTGGAAGCAGATTTCCAAAAACTTACACCCACTAGCAGATTGTATTGTACGTCATATCGCCACCAAGTGTAAAGAAAGCTACCGCGGAGAAGTTCATTCCCGGAAGGCATCTTTTCCAAAGTGACATTCCCAGTCGATTCAGCTTTGGTCTGCGGTGTGGCGTACCTGTAATTACGAATTCCCGGAAATTTTCCGATTGGCTTTCGGAATTGCAATCGTTTTCCAACAGCCTGATGAAATGCACAAGTTTCAGAAACCACCTCTTCAAACGACGAACGACGCAAAAGCGCCCGAAAGAGATTATGCAAAACCAGGCAGATATCCTGCTGGAGAGTGACGTTTAGGCGCTTAGGATTTTTTCGAAATTTCTGATTTACGGCCGAGTGCGTCCGTTGTTATCAAGGTTGCGCAGAATGCGTTTGATGGAAATTTTATGCAGCGTCCCACCGGCTAGAAGCCTTCAAAGCTCCAGGCAACGCTAGGGATGAGGAAATCGGCGTGGTTTCATCTTGTCGCACGTTGAGAATGTGCATGTGTATTTGGATAAAGTTACGAGCGCCAACAAAAAAAAAAAAATAATAAAACAGTAGAAGGAGACAAGATGGCACGACCACGACGATATTGCCTCACGCATCGTTGGAAGTGTCCTTTCGAAGGCCATGGGTTGGGGGATGGTTTAGCTTGCAGACTAGCTGCATTTCGTTGACATAAAGGCACTTTTCCCTTGAAAATGCAAACACCCGTTCACGAGCAAACAATGTTTGGTGGGCCTTGAAAATGGGGAACAAGAAAGCTGCAAGTTATCAATTCATTTTAAAAACGCATGGATTCTGCTGTAAAACTGTCTGCGATAAAAAAAATGTTATGTGCTTTATTGATGTTTTGAGTTTTTCTTTGCCGCTACGGGATTCGCACCGGTGACCTCTGGATTAATAGCAGGGATGCCACTTGGTTTCGCTTTTCTTACAAAACAAAGATTTAATGTTTGCTTTTAGAAAAAAAACCCCACTCAGACAGCTTTGAAAATTGGTGCACGGGAATTGTCCCAGAATTAAATCCTATTACTAGGGTTAGTGAAATTTCACGATTTCGCGGACAGCGTAAAATCCGCGAAATTTGGCTTTTTCCGCGAAATCCCGTAAAATTTTATGTTTGTGTGAAAATGTAACGATTTTTCATAAAATAATTTATTAAACTCAAAAGGGAATAAAAATAATGTTATGAACTACTGTAGAATTAAGCGAGTGAATATCCTGGTTTTATTTCTAATATAGGGTTAATGATTGTTGACGGTTTCGTAGACGGCGTGAAATTCGTAAAATTTATCAATTTTCTCGAATCACAAAAATAAAAAATATAAATATTGAAATAACAAGCCATAGTTTCAACATTTGCATGGAAAAAGTGTTTTAAAATGCATTTTACACTAGTTCACTGCCCCTGATCGCATAAATGTCCCATATGCATTTTCATCGATTTCGAGTTATTGATGCAGTTTGATTCAAAATTGTGTGCTCTTTCGAAAGAGCCTATAACATCCAGTACTTTGTTCTAGAAATCAGGAGGAAATCCAGTTTTTTCGCATTGTTATCCGAGCATTCGTTGGTGAAGGTTGTCTGAATCAACATGACTCGTCGCGTCCCGGCGCAAAACGCCGGCAATATTGCCCTACCTGCGGCTCAAGCAGGCAAAAAAGTGGGAATTTCCAAAAGGAAGGTTGAGGCCTCAACTGATGGCCAAAAACCGGGAATTTCCAAAAGGAAGGTGCTTTTGGAAGTGACATCGAACAGCAAAAAGACGAAAAAGAGCGACGGTACTGTACCGATGGATGAGGAGGAGGAGAACTCTTCATCGCACGAGGAGCAGCTTTTGAAGAACAACAAGTTCGCTGGACTGCCTGACGAGGACCAGGTAGCGGAAGCAAATGAGAATGAAGTGAAACAGCGAAAGGAGAAACTGCCTCCTTTTTATGTGCGGCAATCAGCAGCAACGATCGACTTTCGAGCGGGGCTGGTTGAACTCATCAAGTCTGGGAAAGTCCTAGGCAACATTCGTCTGTGTCAGGACGGATTTAAGGTGCTGGTGCAATCCAGGCAGCACTATCAACTGGTCAAGGATTACTTGACCGAAAACGAGGCGGAGTACTTTACCCATGATGTCGTCATGGATAAGCCGTACAAAATCGTCGTCAGAGGTCTGTACGACATGCCAGTGGAGGAATTAGCTGCCGAGCTAAAAGTTTTGAAACTGGATGTGTTGGCCGTGCACAAAATGAGCCGACGCAACAAAGACATCAAGTATCGTGACCAGCTCTACCTGCTGCATTTGGCTAAGGGATCGACGACGCTTCCTGAGCTGAAGGCAATTCGAGCGGTTTTCAACATTATCGTGTCGTGGGAGCGATACCGACCAGTGCATCGTGACGTCACACAATGCTTCAACTGCCTGGGTTTCGGGCACGGAGGTAAGAACTGCCACCTGAAGCGTCGTTGCGCCAAATGTGGTACCGATGCGCACATCACATCCCAGTGCATCCAAGATTCGCTGGTGAAGTGCCTCAACTGCAACGGTGAGCACTCGTCAACCGACCGAAAGTGCCCCAAGAGAGCTGAGTTCGTGAAAATTCGGCAGCAAGCATCGACGAAGAATCAGCCTCAGCGTCGTAGAACTCCTCCAGCCCTGGTGGAGCAAAATTTTCCACCTCTTCAACCGCGACGCCAGGTCCCGAACTTGGCACCGTTGCCGTTGGATCCCAGGAAGAGAGCTGAGATGAATCATCCACGGCCGGGTTCCAGCCAGGAGCCGAGACCGCCACCACCGGGCTTCAGCCAGGAGCCAAGACCAACCCAAGAACCAGCAGTTGAGGAAAATGGTAATGATCTTTACACCTCAACCGAACTCCTCAATATTTTCAAACAGATGTCCGCTGCACTGCGTGGATGCAAAACCAAGACCCAGCAGATTGAAGTGCTGACCTCGTTCGTCATCCAGTATGGATCGTAGGTCTCAAGCTGCTGAATTGGAACGCTTGCTCCATTAGGAGGAAGAATTTAGAGCTGGTGGATTTTCTTCGCGAGAAGGAGATCGACGTAGCTGCCATCACGGAAACTCATCTGAAGCCCGGTGAAAAAGTTTATCTGCAAAACTACAAGATCGCGACGCAGCTCGATAGGACCACCTCTGGAGGAGGAGGTGTGCTTGTCGCTGTTCATCGTGATCTCAAGCCACGCCGGCTGCCACACTTTAAGCTGGACATCATCGAGGCCGTTGGAGTGGAAATTCCCACTTCGGTTGGCCCAGTACTCTTCATTGCTGCATACTGCCCACGTCAGGTGAATTCCAGAGATGGTTCAGCAGCAAAACTGAAGAGCGATATCCAGAAGCTGACACGGCGGAGTGCAAAGTACATCATCGCTGGTGACCTCAACGCGAAGCATGAAGTTTGGGGCAACAGCAGGAGGAATCGGAACGGAGTGATTCTGCACAACGACCTGCAAAACGGATACTACAACGTCGTGAGTCCGGATCGTCCAACGAGGATGGCTCGGTCTGGGAATCACTCAATCATCGACTTCTTCATTACCAATATGGCTGAGAACGTGGCTCAACCTGAGGTGTTTGAAGAGTTGAGTTCTGATCACTATCCGGTGGTTGTGGAGGTTGGAGCTTCCGTTACTCCGCAGCGGCAACCAACCCGGAAAGATTACCACAACGTTGACTGGCAGCAGTTTCAGCAAGTGGTAGACAGCAACATCGACTATGATCAACACCCGGAAACTTCTGCTGATATTGATCGTTCGCTGGAGGTGATCCAGCAGGCTATCAACCAAGCAGAGGCTGCCAACGTTCGGGAGGTTCCTGTTAATTTTAAGGTAACTGATATTGACGTAGATACTAAACACTTGATTAGACTTAGGAATGTTTATAGGAGACAATATCAACGGACTGGGGACTATGACAAAAGATTTCAGTGAACAATTTGAACAAAATCATACAAGACCGACTTGACAATATCAGAAATCAAGAATTTTCAAAACATGTAAGCCAGCTTGGGAATTATTCAAAACCATTTTGGAAACTTTCAAAAGTTCTTAAAAACAAACCAAAGCCTATTCCTCCTCTTATTGTTGAGGATTCTCCTTTGATTACATCCGAGGAAAAGGCAAATGCACTTGGGCTTCATTTTGTTAGTTCACATAATCTTGGCGCTTCCATGACCAGCCGTAAAGAAACATCAGTTGCCAATAGTATTTCAACAATCAATGACTCTACCTTTGAATTTCCTGCAGATTCCCATGTTTCTGGTGAGGAAGTCAAAGTTGCAGTTAAACAAATGAAAAATATGAAAGCTCCAGGCTTTGATAACATTTTAATCTGGTGTTGAAAAAACAGAGTGATCAGTTCTTTCAACATCTAGCCAATATTTTCAATAAATGTTTGCAACTTGGTTACTTCCCCACCAATTGGAAGCTGGGCAAAGTCATACCAATTTTGAAGCCTCAAAAGATCCAACATCGCCAACAAGTTATCGTCCCATTAGTCTTTTGAGTAGTCTGTCCAAACTCTTTGAGAAGGTCATCTATTCAAGGCTTTTGGATTTTACCAACGATAATAATATAATTTTGAATGAGCAGTTTGGCTTCCGAAAGGGACATAATACTGCTCATCAGCTTACGAGAGTAACTAAAATCATCAAGCAGAACAAGCTTGAGTCTAAATCAACTGCTATGGCTTTGTTGGATGTTGAGAAGGCTTTTGACAATGTTTGGCATGATGGTTTGATACATAAACTGTATTTACGGTTTTCCAATGTATCTTATCAAAATTATCCAGCACTATCTTTCGGAGAGATCGTTCAGGGTTTTTCTGAATGGGATTGCTTCTGGATTATTCAACATTGATGCTGGGGTTCCCCAAGGAAGTATTCTTGGCCCACTTCTGTACAATATTTTTACATCTGATTTGCCTACTCTTCCTGGTAATGGTGTGTTGTCACTTTTTGCTGATGACACTGCCGTTATTTATAAGGGTAAAATAACCAGATATTTAGTTGGCCGTCTTCAGAAGGGTCTTGACGTTCTTTCCGAATACTTTGGCGACTGGAAAATTCGCATAAATGCAGCCAAAACTCAAACCATCATTTTTCCACTTTCCAAATCGGCCCGATTTGTCCCAAAGGATGATGTTTTGATTAAAATGAATGATGTTTCAATACCCTGGTCAAAGGAAGTTGTCTATTTAGGTCTCATACTTGACTCGAAACTATTGTTTCGGCAGCATGTAGATAAAATATTGAACAAGTGCAGCATTCTCATCAGGTGTTTGTATCCTTTAATTAACAGAAAATCAAAGCTATCTTTGAAAAATAAGTTAGCAGTTTACAAACAAATAATTTACCCCGTTATTGAGTATGCAGTACCTGTTTGGGAGTGTTGCGCTAGAACTCATAAATTGAAGCTCCAGCGTGTCCAAAACAAGGTACTCAAAATGGTTTTGAATGTTCCTGGCTGGACAAGATCAAGTGAGGTTCATGAATTAGCAGAAGTAAAAATGTTGGATCAGAAGATTCAAGAAAAATGTTTGAAATTCAGGGAAAAATGTGCTGTATCTGAATACCCCTTGATTCAAGGATTGGTTTAGTTTATTGTAAGTTTAAGTTAGTTTTAGGTTAGGTTATGTTTTCTTAATTTTTTTTTCCTCATTGTACCTAGTGTTACAAAAATGATAAATCATATACTTTTAAAGTTAAGAAAATGAACAGTGTTTAAATCACGAAAAGCAAACTAAAGCTGAAGAGCCACAGCTGACCACTTATTATGTAAACCAAATGTAATTATTATAAGAAAGATTCAATAAAGTATATTTAATTCAAAAAAAAAAAAAATTCCAGTTTTTTCGCGAAAACTTAACACGTAGCCTTATGTATGGGACAAACTTCAAAAGCGTTTTTCTCAGCTTGCTGTTTTTGCATATGGGACATATATACGAACATGGGCAGTTCAGTAGTATTGCAATCATTAGTTTTCAAAAAATGTAAGATTTGACAAAAACAAAAATTTTAGCAAAAAAAAAACATTTTGCGATAACAAACATCGAAAATTTTCAAATCAACCAAAACATTCTTAAAATGATCCCAAACATTCTTAAAATGGAATGAAAAACGTAGGGGAGTGAAATTTAAATTTATTTCAGCTAATCCATTAAAATTTTTAAGTTTTACGAAAAAATATTTTTTTGTCCCCTGATTTTTCGGGCCAAATTCGAAGGGAGGGGGAGGGGGGATGAGACAAAATCTTTTAATAAAATTTGTACCAGCCTAACAACTTAATAAATATTTCATCCAAAAAGAAAAGAAATTTTATTAGTTTTCAATTAAAAAGCTTAATTATATATGTGTGTAAATTTGATATGAACCATTTTAAGAAATGTTGAGATTTTTGAGTTTTTCAGAAACTATCAAATTTTTAGTAATATTTCCATTCGCTGTATTAAAAATTTTAGTGCTATTTTATTTGAAAGGCATAGTTTTGAAAGAAATTAAACGAATCAAGTTTTATTCAAAATAAAATTAAGAGTATTTTTTATCTTTGGAATCATATTTTAAAAACATAACAAATTTGTTTTTTTTGGCCTGTTAAATTTTAACGGTATTTGTTTATTTGGGTGGATAATTCCCGTGAAAGTTAAAAAATACTACTTTTTTTGTTTTCTCTTCTCATTTAGAATTTAAATTTGGATTTCTTAAAAATTATATTATTTTTGCAAAAATTTTATAAATTTAGTTTTTGAAAAATGAGCTAAAACCCTTAAAAATATGTTTTATGGGCTAAATGACGCAGAAAATTCAATTTATTTTACTAATTTTGACTGGACAAATCTAGCTATGATATGAAATTCAATTAAATGTAAAATGATATAACAGAAGCAAATTAGCGAAAATATTTGAGCTTTGTAAGTCGAATATTCAAAGAGCAGTTCAGTAAATGAGAATACGCGTGCCCTACATTTTGTTTCAAAATAAATATAGAGCCCATCCAATAACCAGAAGGATTTTTTTTTTAATTGGAAGAATTTTTTACATAATAATACATAATGAAGCATAAAAAGTAGTTTCTGTGGTTTAAACATAGGATTTTCAGAGTTATTTTAACATTTTTCAAGTTCCGCGAAATTTGCGTGAAATTTGGTGTTTTGAAATTGAGGTCCCCGTGAAATTTGCAATTTTCGAGCGTGAAAAATCACTAAGCCTACAGGCTATTACTAATTTGAAGGTTTGGATGCGCTCTTTCGATAGAATTGAAACCCGAGACATTTTTTTTGTTGATTAATTATAATCATCTTACAACCTCTAATTGAACGCTGAAACTTACAAAAATAGGCATTCGAGATCAAGGCAATAGTCAAAATTTTCACTGGGTAATAACACTATGTAATAATTGAGGAATTGATTGCACCATTTTTTTGTCGGATTTACTTCATCATTTTGTAAGAAAGCTCTATTTCACCTCTTGGTGATATTTAAAATGGGTAAAAAAGTCTGTGCATGTCTGTGGATTTGTCTAAAATTTTAATATATCAAGTTACATTCATAAAAAAAACCATAAGAATATGCGTTTTTAAGTATTTGAAGACTAACAAAATAATATTCGATTGATATTTTAGTCTGTGCACCTCAAAAAAAAATGTCTGGTGCAAGCTCAAATGTCTGTGAAACACAGACAAATCTGTGCATCTGTCATCCTTGATTGATAGTCCAGTGCGCGATCCGAGACAACCAGACAGCAACAAACTTCAAAAAACATCAAAATTTCAAAAATATTCCTCAGGTTTTGTGAATTTTGTACAGTATTACGACAAAAAATTTTCCGTTTTTTTTATATGAACTAATTTTAACCGTTTTGGTCTTAATCAATTCGTCTTATGCTTAAAACAACGTTAAGTCCAGAAGACTGTAAAAGGGGTGTTTTTTGCAAGAAACCACGTCATATGTCATATGATACATTTTTAGAAAGATTTTGAAACGACGAATCGACGTGGCCACTCAAGTCGGGAAATCGGGAAAGTCGAGAAAAAGTCGGGAATTCGCCAAAATCTTCGAAAAATTGGGAAAAAGTCGGAAATTTGTGATTTTTTGTTAGAAAGTCAGGAAAAGTTTGAAATTCCAAGAATCCTTGTTAGAAAAATATTTTCTAACTCTAGATTAATTTTTAAATATTTTGTACACCTTTGAAATTAATTTCACTCAATTCGTCTTAAGCATCGAACTTTTTTTTTATTTTTTAATTTTTTTTTAATTTTTTTTTGTTTTTTTTTATTTTTTTTATTTATTTTTTTTTATTTTTATTTTTTTTTATTTCACTTTTTCAATCTAAATAAGTATGAAAAGACTACTTAAGATCTAAGACATCAAAGATTCTAATAAATATCGAATGATTATGGTGGCATGCATTGTATCCAAATTTTTAAAATATTTTTTTATGAATCAACAGATTGTGATTTATTTTTGACTATGTTTATCAAACAAAAGGTAACATCTAACTTTAAACAACAACAAAGTCAAAATGAAAAAGAGTTTAATTTCGACGATTAAATCAGCGTATGGTTATGTATTGGTACCCATACATAACCATACGCTGATGTAATCGTCGAAATTAAACAATAGATAAAGCTTGATTTTCAGTTGTCGGAAAACTTAAGTATCGAAAAAGCAAAGCTAGAGGTTTTTTGTTCTGAATTTAAAAATATGGAAAAAAATTACGCTTTGAAAATATTTAAAATTCTTGAATTTGCTAACATGGCTGTTAAAAATTTCAATTAACTTTTTTTTGTTGTAATTATTAGTTTTTAAATATTGTTATTCTAAAATTTTATGTCTTTTGGGACCTCAAAATTCAAAATTTGTAAAAAGTTTAAAAAGATTTCATTTGATAACAAATTTATAACTAAACGTTATATGTACAATGTTCTCTAAATAGCATGTTAAAGACTTTATATGTTTTTTAAATGACGGGACAAATTGAATTTTAATTTTTATTGGCTTGATTAAACTAATAAGAATTTGTTTGAGTTTTTACAAATAAGTTTAAAGAACTTTTGTACAGAAACAGTGATTCTTTTTTTTTCTTAAGTTTAAACATTTAAATACTGACAATACGATAAACCGACATTGATTCAAAAAATTAAATATCAAAATTTACAAAATTACAAAGAAAGATTGGTAAAAATATCTTTCAAACGAATTTATAGATATTTTTAAATTGTTTGAAAGAATAATAACTATCATCAAGAGTAAAGATGTGTAAAGCATTGATAATAAATATAATCATAACAATAAAATTGAAAATTTTGTTGTCTTTAACTTTTTGTCATCATATTTTTCATAGCCAGCTGAAACGTAGTTTCAAAAAAAAAAAAATATGTTTGGTATTATTGAAATTCAAGTTTTTTTGTTACTAAAAATTTAAATGTTTGTCCGATGGTTTATCACCATTCTTTAGATAAGAAATACATATTTTTTAGGTTTTGGAAATGTGGGAGTCGGGAACTCGAAAATGGGACTTGAGTGGTCACCCTGTTATGATGTAGCCCTATGGAACCTTGCGATTTCGCCATCGGATACACAGTAACCTGTATCACTTTGAGGTCATGTCGAGGAATTTTAGGTGCTCACTCCATAAATGATTGAATATGATGTAATAGAATACTTTTTGAACAAATTTTCTAAGATCGCTCGTGGTCAATACAAATGCACCAAAATTGAAGTTTTTAGCCTCTCTCAGGCGGATTAATGACGAAAAAATCGCATTTTTTCGAAACTTTTTCCAGAAATGGACATATAATTTACACAGTACTTTGTGCTGTTAACCCTCTAACGCCCATGGTAAATAGCACTGGGTGATTAACTTTTTTTGAATCAATTTTTTTTTCTAAATCTATAGATTTTGTTCAACATAATCTTTAGCACAGTTTTACACCCATAAGTGGCAAGATAAACGTAAAAATCACTTTTCTTGGTTTATTTAAAAAAACTTCCCGACTAGTGCTATTTTGAATATTCGAAAGGGCAATCATTGTGACCACCACACACGCTTCCAGACACTATAAATCAATTTATCTCTCAATTTCATTCAACTCCACTGACCAGATTGAACGAATTGCGTGTCTCTGCTGCCGCTACTGCCGGGTCCCGCCCGCCTTCTAGTCGGACTGGCAACTCGCGTCGTTGTCTGCGTTTACACGGTGAGAACGTGGTGCGAGCGAGCAGCACCACACTCAAAAAAATATTCACGTTGAGGTTACGTGAAAAGCTATGTGGTATTTTTCCACTAGAGTTTTCACGTAACTTCTACGAGGTGGCCCTAGTAGAAACGGAATTTGCTGGCCAGATCATTTCACGTTGTTTCTACGTGTTTCGCACGTAAAAGCTATATGAATCGATTGATAAATTCTACATGTTTGTTTTAGTAAACATTATATGTACTTTGCAGGTATGGGTGATAACTATAATTGATTTTTGTTTTGCGAAGAGAAATAAAAAGAAATTAAGTTTAATTTGCAAAAATTCATTTTATTCATTAACTAGATTAACTGATCTTGGTCCAGTCGCGCATGTGCGGAGCAAGAAGATGTTCGAGCGAAGCTTACTGATTCCGCTGGCCTGCATGGCCGCAAGGGAACCCGTCTCGAAGTCGTTGTCGTAGATGGTCGGGTTGGTCGGCTTACATCGTCGAACCTTGGTCGAACCCCAGTGGATGTCCGCCTTGGTTGTAATTTCCGATGCTTGTTTCTAAACCAATCGTTTATTTGGATACAGCTTGTTGCTTAGAGCACCTTCGACGCGGACACTAAACTGGCCAGGGCCGACGAGAGAGCGGCGGCAAAGTATCCGGCGTTGAAGATCGGACCACCAAGATCGCAATCCATACTTGCAATCTCCCCGGCAAACGCTGGCCATATCCGTGACATTTTCGGTGACGTCAATTAACACGGTAGCATCGGCCACTACTGTTGGAACGAGCCTAGAAATTCATTTGCCGCCAGGAAAAAGGATGCTGCTGACAAAGAATCGGCTTCTGCGAGAAAAATATTATTGATTATTGATCAAATTATTCTAACTTTATTTAACTTACCGTTCTATTTTCACTTCAATTTTCAGGCACAAGACCGACAGCAGGTCTTCACCGTACACCATCAATTTTCATACTAAAATAATCACGTAGAAATTTTGCGGAATGGTGCACTCCAGTCACGTTGGAGTTACATTTTAAAACACATAAAAGCTACATGGAAAACCCTAGTGGAAAAATACTATAAGGTTTTTCACGTAATTTCAACGTGAAAATATTTTTTTGCCAGTACACTTTCACATTATTTTTACGTGTGTCACGTAAAATGGACCTATGGAGGGGAATTTTGGGGTTACGTGATTTTTCACGTAGCATCTACGTGTGGATTATTTTGAGTGCACTTGGGGAGTCAGCCCAACGCAAGAGTGCAAGAAATCGATTGCATCATACAGCAGGGGCGAGGGACTTGGCGAAGGGTAGTAGAGGCTGTCTACCGTGAAACGCCACCACTTGGCCACTGGGTCGCGGGCCAATGTTTGGTCTACCGGGATAGTGGTTCCAGCGAACTTCGACGCTCCGGATAAAGTGGGACAACAATTGAGACTACAATTTGCGGACAAATCGATCAGCGTAATCTCTGAAGAGTACGAACAGGGAGGGGGGCATTTATGTAATTATTGGACAATACCTTTTGTTAATGTTCCGACGTGCAGGGCAGCATGCGTTTCCTCCGGAGGCACCTGTCCAGCTGGGAGAATTGGTTCCGTTCGGGAAGATCACACGTAACACCACCACTCTAGTAGGCCTTGCCTTGGTTCGTTGACTTTCAGGGTCACCACTTTTTTTGCTCTCAAAAAATCACTGATAAAGAACTTCATCCAAATCAGCGCGCACTGCCACCAACATGACCCACAGGGAATGACCACGTTAGAAGACAACTCCCCCCTCGGAACAGGTTCTTTCCACTAGAAACAGCGTAATCCTCTTTGGAAAAATAACCGTACGGCCTTGCTGCTGCTGCTCTCTCCTTGTTCTCCGCCGCCGTCGAGAAGGGTCCGCCGTTGTCGTCGTGTCTTGTCCGCGGCGCGCACACTTGTCACTGCGAAAATTGGAACCGCGTCGTAATCCCGCACCCGTCGTCCGTAACTCGCGAAACTAGAGTGATTGAATGAAAACGGTGTTTTTTTCTCTATGACCCGTCCGACGTGAGAGAATTTAGGACGGAGGAGAGAAGAGAAAAACATTGAAAGAGGTGTGTGACAGCTGTCAGCTGTTGAGGCAGGGATGCCGAAGACTGAGTGCAGAGTTCTGGTGGGTGGAAGTCTGCGTTAAATGATTTAAAGTCTGCAGCCATAAAATTGTACAGCAAAACCCGTGTTATGGCGTTAATAGGGTCCTAAAACCATAAGTTAATTTTAATTTATGTACAACAGTAGCGGCAATGAAAACACAAAAAAAAACATACTGTCAAGAAAGGCCTATTGTTGAAAAAATGATTAAAAATCAATTTTAAACTTTTAGTGAGCTTACAAAGCATCATTGTGCTCAGGAAAATAGGCTTTATTGTAGTGTGTGGTTGTATCAGCAATCTAAACTTAATTTTAGGACCCGATTTAAGTATTTTAGTATTTTAGAATATTAGAATGTTTGAAGTTTTAAAAAGACTCCATTATCTGCCTCGAATTTGAGTTCTGCGATCTTAAATACTTCTTTTTTATTTTTTTTCAACACAGCCATTTTGGCCGCCAGTGATACATCACTTTAGAGCTTGTTGAGGGTTGTATTCAAGCTCAACAACCAGAAACAAGACAACGATAAAAAATCGCAATTCGATTATCCGAAGTAAAATTCTACAGTTTTTTTTTTGATAATCATGTCTGAACTGTAATTAAAAAAAAAAAACATTAGGCGTGGCAAAATATTTAAATTCAGAACCAAGCACTATGTCAATGTTTATGTATCTACAACGAGAAAAAAATGAATAGAAACCAAAAAAAAAAAAAAAGAAACACAAGACAACATTTTTTTGATGGATCAACTATGGTCCCCTTGGAACGAGCTGTCAAGTAGGAATTGGAACGTGAAGTGAATTTTATTAAAATGATTTAAAAATTCATTTTAAACTCTCGGTCGTACAAAGCGTCCCTCCCTTCAAAATTGGTCTGAAAAATCAGGGGGCAAAAAATATATTTTTCCAAAAAACTTCAAAATTTCCATGAAAATGTTAGTCTAATCATCTGAAAACCATCTAAAATGCATTTTTCTGCATTGATAAATGATAATATGTAGCATGTTTGGGCTTGTTTAAAAATATTTAGATTTTTTATGAAATTCCAATGCACAGCATCGCAAAAATTTTATTATTCTCAAAACCTAAAATGTTCGTCAATACTTAGATATTTTGGAAACTAATAATGGCAAAACAACTGGACAGGTTTACAATGCATTTTAAAACACTTTTTTCATTCAAACGTTGAAACCATGACTCGTAACTTCAATTTTTATACTTTTTTTTATATTTGCAACGGCCTAAATCTCTGAATTTGTAAATTTCGAAAGCTAAAATTTTCCGAAATTTGTTTTTTTTATTTTGAATTTTGATTTTTTTTATATTTTTAAAAATTCAAAATATCAGATTTTTTTAATTTTTATGTTTTGAATTTTTTTTTCGACTTTAAGATTTTTTTATGATTTAGTAGTTTTAGAGTTTTTAATTTAAGATTTTTATTTTTGGAATTTTCAGAATTTTGAATTTCTATAGATTTTAAGTTTTCCGAATTTTAGAATATTTTTAGAATTTTGGATGTTTTTTTATTATTTTCATTTTTAGTTTTTAAAATTTCAAAAACATTTTCATCTATAAAATTTTCAGTAATTTTTTGATTTTTAATCTTTTAGATTCTAGATTTTTTTTTTTGTAATTTTTGATTTAATTGATTTGATTTTTGGGTACTTGAACCTTTAGAATTTTGAAATTTCAGAATCAAGATTTTTTTTTTCGAATTTTACAAAATTACATTTTAAGAATTTTTATTTTTGAATTTGGGGATTTTTATCTTTTATTAATTTCAGATTTTAAAATCAGAAGCTAATTTTTTGAAATTTCAAAAACTTTTTTTATCTTACAAATTTTCAGTTATTTTTAGATTTTTAATCTTTTAGATTCTAGATTTTTTTTTTGTAATTTTTGATTTAATTGATTTGATTTTTGGGTACTTGAACCTTTAGAATTTTGAAATTTCAGAATCAAGATTTTTTTTTCGAATTTTACAAAATTACATTTTAAGAATTTTTTATTTTTTGAATTTGGGGATTTTTTATCTTTTATTAATTTCAGATTTTAAAATCAGAAGCTATTTTTTTGAAATTTCAAAAACTTTTTTTATCTTACAAATTTTCAGTTATTTTTAGATTTTTAATCTTTTAGATTCTAGATTTTTTTTTTGTAATTTTTGATTTAATTGATTTGATTTTTGGGTACTTGAACCTTTAGAATTTTGAAATTTCAGAATCAAGATTTTTTTTTCGAATTTTACAAAATTACATTTTAAGAATTTTATATTTTTTGAATTTGGGGATTTTTTATCTTTTATTAATTTCAGATTTTAAAATCAGAAGCTAATTTTTTGAAATTTCAAAAACTTTTTTTATCTTACAAATTTTCAGTTATTTTTAGATTTTTAATCTTTTAGATTCTAGATTTTTTTTTTGTAATTTTTGATTTAATTGATTTGATTTTTGGGTACTTGAACCTTTAGAATTTTGAAATTTCAGAATCAAGATTTTTTTCGAATTTTACAAAATTACATTTTAAGAATTTTTTATTTTTTGAATTTGGGGATTTTTTATCTTTTATTAATTTCAGATTTTAAAATCAGAAGCTAATTTTTGAAATTTCAAAACTTTTTTATCTTACAAATTTTCAGTTATTTTTAGATTTTTAATCTTTTAGATTCTAGATTTTTTTGTAATTTTTGATTTAATTGATTTGATTTTTGGGTACTTGAACCTTTAGAATTTTGAAATTTCAGAATCAAGATTTTTTTCGAATTTTACAAAATTACATTTTAAGAATTTTTATTTTTTGAATTTGGGGATTTTTTATCTTTTATTAATTTCAGATTTTAAAATCAGAAGCTAATTTTTTGAAATTTCAAAAACTTTTTTTATCTTACAAATTTTCAGTTATTTTTAGATTTTTAATCTCTTAGATTTCTAGAACTGTTTTAATTTTAAGATTTTTAGAATTCTATATTTTTTGAATTTTTAGAATTTTAGTTTTCCAAAATTGTAGAGCTATAGATTTTAAGATTTTCAGAATTAAAGATTATTGGTTCGTACATTTCGAAGAATTGAGTATCGAGGCAACTTGAATAATACACGTTTTATTCGTAAATAATTTCGATTTTTACCGCATAGAGCTTAACACATAAATAAACAAAAAAAGAAAACAAAATACTCACTCGCTACATGTTATCAAAGTTGTACCGATCTTTGAGCTTCTTCCGGATGAACAGTCCCGCCACCAACCGCTTCCAGTTTCCGTAGATCCGTTTGAGGCGCTTTTCCTCCTGCTTCCGCTGCTCCTCAACCTGCTCCTGGTACCACTCGTCCAGAACCACATCGCGGAACTCCTCACACACGACGTACCCGTCGTAGACGGCCGCACAAGCATTGTTCCGATACTCGAACCCGGTGATGGCCGGCGCACAATCCACGCGGAGTCGTTTGCAAATTTTGTTGAGTCCGGGCAGTTGGAGGTGGACCGTCCCTTTCGGCAGCATGCACGGCTTAAAGAGTTCGACGTTGCCGTACGCGGACCGAGGAACTTGGCCGTTCTGTGCGGTTGGAGGTTCGTAGTCCTGGACTTGCCATTCGCCAAACAGCTCCGTGTTGAGTCCGGTGACGGTGGTGCCGGTGACGCGATCGTATTTCGCCTTGCGCGTGACCACTTTGTACGGTTCCTCGAACATGCGGACGGTTTTGGCTTGCCGCAGCCAACCTTCACGGGAAAACAGGAGGTGTACGCAGTCGCGGGGGTAAATCGGTTCGCCCTTGAAGTGGCCGAGGACGACGGCGTCCCGCGGGTAGATTGCTTCGTTTTTGAGCAGGTGGCGTTGGATCGCGAAGCGGGGATGGTTTTTGAACTCGGCGATCTGTTCCGGGAAGGGTCGCTTGTTGAGCAGCTTGTCAAACTTGAGATCTTCGGTGCGGTCGCGGCGGGATGGGTGACGGCGACGGCCGTTACGACCGACTAGCGCCTGCTCGAGCCAACTGTCTTCGACGCGAAGTTTGCTCTTTTTGGTGCCGAGGCGGGAAATGTAGCGTGGGGACACGTCCTTGATGGAGCCGTCGTTGTTCCATGCTAGGACGTACGAGATCGGGTGGCTGGCTTGGTTCTGGGGGGAAAAGAAAGGAGGAAAGAGATTATTCTAAATTCTAAAACTTCTTAAAATTCCACAAAATAAAAAAAAACAAAAACAAAAAAACTCGAAAAATATAAAAACAATCTTAAAAATTAAAAATAATTGAAAAAATATAAAAAAATAAAGAACACAAAAAAAATTAAAATTATAAACATCAAAAATTCTTCAAATTTTAAAGTTTCTATAAATCGCAACAATTCCAAGAAATCTTAAATTCATATTTAATTTACAAAATTCTTATTATTTTTAAATTCTTAAAAATTCTTAAAAAAAATAGAATTTAAAAAAATCTAATACTACCAAATCTAAAAATTCTAAAAAAATCAAATTCTACAAATTCTAAAAATTCTAAAAAAATATAAAACAAACTTAAATTCTTAAGATTCTTAAAATTCTTAAAATTCTTAAAATTCTTAAAATTCTTAAAATTCTTAAAATTCTTAAAATTCTTAAAATTCTTAAAATTCTTAAAATTCTTAAAATTCTTAAAATTCTTAAAATTCTTAAAATTCTTAAAATTCTTAAAATTCTTAAAATTCTTAAAATTCTTAAAATTCTTAAAATTCTTAAAATTCTTAAAATTCTTAAAATTCTTAAAATTCTTAAAATTCTTAAAATTCTTATAATTCTTAAAATTCTAAAAATTCTTAACATTCTTAAAATTTTAAAATTCTTAATATTCTTAAAATTCTTAGAATTCTTAAAATTCTTAAAATTCTTGAAATTCTTAAAATTCTTAAAATTTTCAAAATTCTTCAAATTCTTCAAATTCTTAAAATTCTTCAAATTCTTAAAATTCTTAAAATTCTTAAAATTTTTAGAATTCTTAAAATTCTTAAAATTCTTTAAATTCTTTAATTTCTTAAAATTCTTAAAATTCTTTAAATTCTTTAAATTCTTTAAATGCTTTAAATTCTTTAAATTCTTTAAATTCTTTAAATTCTTTAAATTCTTTAAATTCTTTAAATTCTTTAAATTCTTTAAATTCTTTAAATTCTTTAAATTCTTTAAATTCTTTAAATTCTTTAAATTCTTTAAATTCTTTAAATTCTTTAAATTCTTTAAATTCTTTAAATTTTTAAATTCTTTAAATTCTTTACATTCTTTAAATTCTTTAAATTCTTTAAATTCTTTAAATTCTTTAAATTCTTTAAATTCTTTAAATTCTTTAAATTCTTTAAATTCTTTAAATTCTTTAAATTCTTTAAATTCTTTAAATTCTTTAAATTCTTTAAATTCTTTAAATTCTTTAAATTCTTTAAATTCTTTAAATTCTTTAAATTCTTTAAATTCTTTAAATTCTTTAAATTCTTTAAATTCTTTAAATTCTTTAAATTCTTTAAATTCTTTAAATTCTTTAAATTCTTTGAATTCTTTAAATTCTTCAAATTCTTTAAATTCTTTACATTCTTTAAATTCTTTAAATTCTTTAAATTCTTTAAATTCTTTAAATTCTTTAAATTCTTTAAATTCTTTAAATTCTTTAAATTCTTTAAATTCTTTAAATTCTTTAAATTCTTTAAATTCTTTAAATTCTTTAAATTCTTTAAATTCTTTAAATTCTTTAAATACTTTCAATGTTTTAAATTCTTTAAATTCTTTAATTTTTTTAAATTCTTTAAATTCTATGAATTCTTTAAATTCTTTAAATTCTTTGAATTTTTTAAATTTTTTAAATTCTTTAAATGCTTTAAATTCTTTAAATTCTTTAATCTTTTTTAATTCTTTATTTCTTCATATTCGTTAAATTCTTTAATTTTTTTAAATTCTTAAAATTCGTAAAAACATAGATTTAAAAAAATCTTAAATAATAAAAGAAAATCTAAGAGATCTTAAAATTCAAAAAAAATATCTAAAAGATCTAAAACAATCGAAAAATTCTTAAAATTCTTAAAAAACAAAAAAAATCTAAAAATTCTAAATAATTTTAAAATTCTAAAAAAAAATTGATATTCTGAAAATTTTAAAAACTTTTAAAGTTTTCAAATTTTCTTACAATTCTTAAAATCTTCCAGCAAAAAATAAAATTTTTAAAATTCCTAATATTCCTAATTTTTTTTTAATTTCTAAAATTCTCTCTTCGTAAAATTCTATCATTCTTCAAATTTTAAAAATTTTGAACAACTTTCAAATTTTAAGAAATCTGAAAATATTTAAAATTTTTGAATTTCTAAAATTCTCAAAATGCGTTAAATGCTTAAAATTCTTATGACTACAAAAAGTTCTAAAAAATATATATTTAAAAAATTCTAAAAAAAGATTTAAAAAAAATTATAACATCAAAAAATAAAAAAGATCCTAAAATTTCAAAAGTTTAAAAATTCCAAAAATTTAAAAATATAAAAAAATATACAAATTCTAAAAATTCCAAAAATTCTGAAAATCTTAACAGTTTTTAAAATTCTTAAAATTCTAAAAACTTTAAAATTCATAAATAACCTTAAAATGCAAAATTAAAGAAAAAATTAAAAATGCTAAAATAAAAAAAAAAACAAAAATTTTATAAAATTGATAATTAAAAAAAAAATCTGAAATTTCTTAGAATAAAAAAAATCTCAAGCTTCTTAAAATTTAAATAAAACTCTAAAAATTCTAGAATTTGAAAGTTTTAAAAATCGTAAAATTTTAAAATTTTATTATTTTAATCTGGATATTAAAAAAAGGCATTCTAAAATTTTAAGATCCTAAAATTTTAAAAATTCTTAAATTATAAATTTCAAAAATTCTACAAAATTCAGAAATTTAAAAAAAAAAATCAGAAATTCTAAAAAATCTAAAATTCAAAAATTTGAATATTCAAAAAATCAAATATTACAAAATTACAAAAATACAAAATAACAAAATTATAAAAATACAAAATAACAAAATTACAGAATTGCAAAATAACAAAATTACAAAATTCCTAATTTCCGAATTCAAAAATTTAAAATTAAGAAAAAATTCCAGGAATTTAAAAAAAATCAAAAATTCTAAAATACAGTAACTAACAAATTTAAGTATTCAAAAATTCAAATATTAACCCTCTACTGCCCATTTTTTTTCGATTTTTTTTATTTTTTCCTTGTTCTACGAAAAACTTTACTTCTCTTGTTTTAAGTTTTTGTTGTTTCATTTTTTGTATTTTAATCTGCATTTATTTTGCCTAGTTTGTGTTTGTTTTTGGTAGTATTTGGCCTACTCTACCACATTACATCATTACATTTTGCCTAACATTTTTTTCATTTTTAATTTTTTTGCATGTTTTTCACATTTTCTGCTATAAAATGGCACCATTACCATTTAAATTGTAAATAAATGCGTAGAGGCATAGTCTGGGGCACTAGAAAAAATACTGCATACTTATTTTTACTTAAAATATAAGAAATGTTAGTAAAAAACACTGCTAAAGTTGACCTCTAAAAAAAGGACATTTTTAAAAACATTGGCAAAGTCACATAAAACAAGTAAAACTTCCGGCCCATAAATTACCTAAAATTTTAAGAGTTCTTCTTTTCAATGCTTTTTGAAGATCAAAAAAAATGGATTTTTGGCAATTTTTTAAATCGAAGCCCGTCTAAAGGCGTTCATTTCAAGATTCAGAAATTTTTAAAATTGAAACATTAAAAACATGAAAAATTAAAAAAATACAAAGCAATTGAAATTTTTCAAAATATTACAATTTAATTAAATTAAAATTTTAAAATTCTAAAACTCGAACATTAAAAAATAAATTTAAAAAAATAAAAATTAAGAATAGATGAAAATTAATCCTTCAAATTTTTAAAATCCTGAAATTTCAAAATTCTTTTTGTTTTTGAACAACCAACTAACCACGGTATGCTCCAGGCAGTGCACCATTCCGGATATGACATCAACCGTGACCCACTTGTCCTCGTGCTCGCAGTACACCTCAACCCAGAGGTCAATCCCGGAGCGCGTAACGTTCCGCTTGCCGGGACGACGCCCCCTTCTCGGCGACGACGACGAGCTGCACCCTTCTCCGCAGTATTCTTCCTGCGCTGCCTTGGCGGCCGCAGCCGCCGCCGCCTTCTGCTCCTTGGAGGCCTTGTACGCGGCCAGGATCTTCTCGCGGCGCGCCCTCACCTGCTCGTCGAGTTCGTCCGGGAAGGGAATTTGGTCTTTGTCGGTTGACGGTTTTTTCGCTGGTTTCGTCTTGCCTTGCAACTTTCGCGCGATGTTCTGCTCGATCTCGAGGAAGGAACTCTCCATCAGCTTCAGCTGCTTGCGCGGTTTCGGTTCCGGCAGGTGGTCGTGGCCGCCGTCCAGCTGGGGGATGGTGGCGCAGAAGCCTTCGCGGCGACGTTTTCGGGCGGCTTCTTTGCGCCGAGCTTCGACGGTTTTGTCGACCATGGCGGTCAGCTGGGTTTTGACTTTGCGGATTGTGCTTCCTTTGGGGGCGAGGTGGGCGCGTTGGAAGTCTAGCAGGAGACGCCGGTCGGCTTCGAGTTCTTCGCGCGTTTGTGGATTCATGCGGTAGAGGTCGCTGGTTGGGACGTGCTTTGGGGGAACCGGAAGGGAGATTATGAGTCGGCAGTGAATCGAAAGCGAGCGGAGCATCAACAGGTAAAGGAGAATGTAGTCGCGCTTGGAGAAGGCCGATCGCTGAAGGATCTGATACTTGAGGGTGGCGAAGAGGGGTGGCAGTTTGGCGCTGTTTGGTGGGTGGAAGTACATGACGTGGTTCTTGAGGCGTACGGCCTTGCGGAAGTAACGCGTGACCTGTTCGAAATAGTGCAGATTGGTGAGGCCTTTTGGCCGGCAGTTGGTCGTAGAGGGCAGTAGACGTTTGTTGATCGCTTTGATAAGGTTGGCGTTGCTTAGCGTTCGATTGAGGAACGTCCCATGGCCAATCCAGCAAAGAACGGACACTTTGTGCAGGTAGATTTGGTTCTGTCGCTTCTCGCGATTCATCATCCGCTTAATCGCGGTCAGCAGGTCCATCTTTTTCTTGCCCGACCTCCCATTCTGCTCCGCAGATTCAAACTTCAACGTAATCTCAACCGTCTTTTCCCGGTCCTTATCTTTCTTACCTCCATCAACCGCAACAAAGTCGCTCCTTCCGGAATGCTTCACGACCTTCCCCTTAACTTTCTCCCCCGCCAACAGCAAGTTCGAAACGTCCTCCTCTCCCTTCTTGACCTCCTTCTGCTCGCGCTTCCTCCGTAGCAGGTCCATCTCTTCACGTTCTCGCTCGATCCGCTTGGAAACCTCAACCAACTTGACCATCGTCATGCAATCCTGGCTAGACTGGTTAATCTGCTGAATCAGCTTCTTGTTGAACTCCGTCGAGTCCACTTCGGCATTTTTGACCGAACTCAGCGGCTTATCCTCCGCATCATCATCCTCCGACTCGGCCACACTCACCCCGGCATTGCAATCAAACTTGACCTCTCCCCGTCCCTTTCCATCCTCCTTTGAAGTAACGGAATTGAAAAATTCCGAATTCAAATCCAGCTCATCCGGATCGACCAAATAATCGTCCCCGCTGCTCTCATCATCGTCATCCTGATCGTCCTCCTCCCTCACCTTCCTCTTAACCACCTTTACCTTCTCCTGCTTCGCAGGTTCCGCCAAATCCGGCCGATACTTCCGATACAACTCCTCCACCGTAAACGTCGTCAGCTTGATCGAATCCTCCTTGGCCACCGTCGCCACCACCTGCTTCGGCTTGCGTCCCTTCCTACCCTTCGCCACCGGTTGCTTCCTCTTCTTCGAAACGACCTCCTCCCCATCCGTCGACACCGCGTCATCCTCTTCAGGTGGCAGTTCCGGCACAGCTTCCACAATCGCCTCCTCCTCCTCCTCCTTGGGCAGCTCCTTCCCCAACTTGGTGGCAATTCGGCGGGATGAACGCGTTGGAAGCTGCCTAACTTGTTGCTTTTTTCGCTTGGCCGGCGGTGCTGCGGCTTTGAAACCGGTTATTTTCTTCTCCTCCTGGTCCGGGTTCCACTCGTCTTCGCTGGCGGAAAATTCTGGCGGCGATTCCGGCTCGCTGTCGGAGGCCATGGCGGAGAAGGTAGTGAAAAGCTTGAGTTTAAGCTGTTTTTAAGCTGCACGAAACTAAATCACGGTTATTCACATTGAAAATACACGAAATTCACGATTTTACACGAAATTGCGAAACTTGCTTGCTCCGCTTGCTTCTAGAAAATGTCAACAAACATTTTGACAGGTAAACACGCCATGCACGGTCAAAGGGAGAGCTGTTCAAAATGGGTTAAAAGAGATAAAATTGTTGACATAAAACAGGGTGACCAGGGTGCCAGGGTTACTCTGTGTACATACTTTTTTACAGACATTTTTAAAAACCATGTGGCACCACAGGCCAATCTTTTGTCTTTTTTGGTACACAAATACACAGACGTATCTGGAGTTTTTTTTAAAAGGTACAATAAACCAAATTTTCAGTTTTTGCTTTATGGGTGTTTTTTAATACCCCAGACTCAAGGCGGTTTTAAAAACACCCAAAAAGCAAAAACTGGAAATTTGGTTTATTGGACCTTTTCAAAAAAAAAAAAAAAACTCCAGATATGTCTGTGTATTTGTGTACCAAAAAAGACAAAAGATTGGCCAATCTGTTTGCCTTGACAATCCATAATGGAAATCCATCAGAAATTGCGTTGCATTAAATTTTGAAGACTAACTGTTGCACACCCTGGACTAACGAAGCAACCCATTCAAGCAATCGAAGCAACCATCAATCAATCAAGCGATCATTCCACTTCTGACACTCGAACAAACAAGAAGCAATAAAATCAGCTCTCACGAAATACAACATTGGCGACGAGGAAAACTCAAAATTTTCAACCAGAGTTGCGGATCTCAAGAATGCCGGAAGGGAACAACATTCAGCCCGACGGTAACCTGCTGTACGAGCGACTTCTGCAGCAGAACGAGCGGCTGGAGGCTCCGCCCTACCAACATCACCTTGCTGGTGCTGTGGCGACATGCATTTCGTTCGAGACTGCGCCTACAAACAGCACGTCTGCCAGGACTGCATGCAGACCGGCCACAAGGAAGGTTACTGCAGCTGCGTGCCCAAGAAGTCCAAGAACAAGCAACAGACGAACGTCAACAGCCTGTATGCCGCCAACCGGGTCAACTCTACCTCGAAGCGTAAGTTCCTGACGGTGAGCATCAACGGTTCCCAAGCATCTCTGCAGTTCGACACCGGCTCGGACATCACAGTGATCTCGCGGAAGCAGTGGTGCGACAACTTGGATTCACCGCCGCTGTCTCCCACCAAGCAGATTGCCAGAACAGCCTCTGGTAAGTCACTGTCCCTACTCGGTGAGCTCCGATGCAAAGTCACACTCGGAGGCGTCACCAGAACCGGAACTTTCTACGTGACTGACAAGCAGATCAACCTGTTCGGTCTCGACTGGATCGAGCTATTTGAGCTGTGGGACACCCCGATGTCAGCAGTATGCAGCGGCGTCACTGGAAAGGTCAACCGCGTCAAGCAGCAGCGTTCTCTTGCAGTCAAATCGCAAGGGGAGGCAAACATGAAAACAGGTCTAGGTGCAACCGACGCAGCTTCCAGCCAGTCCGAATCCACGGCATGGTACGAAGAACATCTCCGCTGGTACTGTTCCCAATATCTCACCGCTTGAAGATGGCGAGCGATCTGGATCACATCAAGTCGCACCCTGTGCTGGTTTTAAGGGGGAGATGTTGCACACCCTGGACTAACGAAGCAACCCATTCAAGCAATCGAAGCAACCATCAATCAATCAAGCGATCATTCCACTTCTGACACTCGAACAAACAAGAAGCAATAAAATCAGCTCTCACGAAATACAACACTAACGAAATAAGTTTTGTTTGATATTTTTTCAAAATATACATTTAATGAAGTTTGCATCTGTGCACCTCAAAAATGTCTGGCGCACAGATTGTCAAAGGAAACAGATTGGCCAATGTTTGACAGATCCAAACGCGCAGGACACCAACCGCCCTTTACGTTCAGCATAACGGGCAGTGTTGCAAGCGCAAAACATTCGTTGTCAGTGCCGATTTATTTTGCATCGACCAATCGACCCCTACACTGAAAACCCAACCATGGTAGTTGCTACCATATTGTAGGGTTAAATTGAGAACACGCACCGACGTATTTTTGCTAAAAACATTCCGTGCTTGGATTGACTGATTAACGCAGTCAGTTTTACTATGTCGAGAGCGGTATGGTAATTTTAACCCTCGATTATGGAGAGAATGATAATGATTTCGTATTAGCTACCATGCAATTTTGTGGAAGCATGGTACATTTTACCATATTTGCGTTTACTTTCACCAAAAAGCCACAGTTAATTTAATAAGCAGCATTTTTAGCAAATTTTCTTAAAACTACCATGGTCGGGCTTTCAGTGTAGACAATCTGAATTTTCATCAGCTGGAACTTTAGTAAATGATTTTGAATTTAATTTAGTTTACAAAAATTACAAAAATTACAAAATTACAAAAATTACAAAAATTACAAAAATTGCAAAAATTACAAAAATTACAAAAATTACAAAAATAACAAAAATAACAAAAATTACAAAAATTACAAAAATTACAAAAATTACAAAAATTACAAAAATTACAAAAATTACAAAAATTACAAAAATTACAAAAATTACAAAAATTACAAAAATTACAAAAATTACAAAAATTACAAAAATTACAAAAATTACAAAATTACAAAATTACAAAAATTACAAAAATTACAAAATTACAAAATTACAAAATTACAAAAATTACAAAAATTACAAAAATTACAAAAATAACAAAAATTACAAAAATTACAAAAATTACAAAAATTACAAAAATTACAAAAATTACAAAAATTACAAAAATTACAAAAATTACAAAAATTACAAAAATTACAAAAATTACAAAAATTACAAAAAATACAAAAATTACAAAAATTATAAAAAATTACAAAAATTACAAATATTAAAAAAATTACACAAATTACAAAAATTACAAAAATTACAAAATTTACAAAAATTACAAAAATTACAAAAATTACAAAAATTACAAAAATTACAAAAATTACAAAAATTACAAAAATTACAAAAATTACAAAAATTACAAAAATTACAAAAATTAAAAAATTACAAAAATTACAAAAATTACAAAAATTACAAAAATTACAAAAATTACAAAAATTACAAAAATTACAAAAATTACAAAAATTACAAAAATTACAAAAATTACAAAAATTACAAAAATTACAAAAATTACAAAAATCTAATCTAATCTAATCTAATCTAACACAAACGCAGCCAGTCCGATGAAAGCATGCTGGAAAGTCTTGTGATTAGATTACGCCCCAAGCACTTTTCTTGTCATTATTAATAATTGCAGTACATCCGAGAACACCCGAAAATGCATTGCAAAAATTAAAGCGGCCAGCCCTACTACGTTGTGTTTACCGCAGAGAGGATTCTGAGAACGGATCACATTTCACAGAATCTACAGGGGAGGAAGGATGCGTGGACATACCGTACCAAACGCTCCTGTTTACAGTTTCATATGTGTTTTGTATAATGTGTTAAGTGTAAAATATAGTGTGGTTATATAATTGATTAAATATAATAATGCAATATAATGATCATTTAATAAAATCCCATCACCTATATATAATAACATAAACCCAAGCACACAAAAAGCGACACAAAAGAAATGAAAATGGGCATGCAAAAACAAGACAACGCGTCCTCGTGGTCAGCGCACTTATGATGCCATTATTTAATTATTATAACCACGCACCCAAGCACACAAACAGCGACACAAAAGAAATGAAAATGAGCATGCAAAAACAAGACAGCGCGTCCCCGTGGTCAGCGCACTAATGATGCCATTATTTAATTATAATAACCACGCACCCAAGCACACAAACAGCGATACAAAAGAAATGAAAATGAGCATGCAAAAACAAGACAACGCGTCCCCGTGGTCAGCGCACTAATGATGCCATTATTTAATTATTATAACCACGCACCCAAGCACATAAAAAGCGATACAAAAGAAATGAAAATGAGCATGCAAAAACAAGACAACGCGTCCCCGTGGTCAGCGCACTTATGATGCCATTATTTAATTATTATAACCACGCACCCAAGCACACAAACAGCGGCACAAAAGAAATGAAAATGAGCATGCAAAAACAAGACAACGCGTCCTCGTGGTCAGCGCACTAATCCAAAAATTACAAAAATTACAAAAATTACAAAAATTACAAAAATTACAAAAATAACAAAAATTACAAAAATTACAAAAATTACAAAAAATACAAAAAATACAAAAATTACAAAAATTACAAAAATTACAAAAATTACAAAAAATACAAAAATACAAAAATTACAAAAATTACAAAAATTACAAAAATTACAAAAATTACAAAAATTACAAAAATTACAAAAATTACAAAAATTACAAAAATTACAAAAATTACAAAAATTACAAAAATTACAAAAATTACAAAAATTACAAAAATTACAAAAATCTAATCTAATCTAATCTAATCTAACACAAACGCAGCCAGTCCGATGAAAGCATGCTGGAAAGTCTTGTGATTAGATTACGCCCCAAGCACTTTTCTTGTCATTATTAATAATTGCAGTACATCCGAGAACACCCGAAAATGCATTGCAAAAATTAAAGCGGCCAGCCCTACTACGTTGTGTTTACCGCAGAGAGGATTCTGAGAACGGATCACATTTCACAGAATCTACAGGGGAGGAAGGATGCGTGGACATACCGTACCAAACGCTCCTGTTTACAGTTTCATATGTGTTTTGTATAATGTGTTAAGTGTAAAATATAGTGTGGTTATATAATTGATTAAATATAATAATGCAATATAATGATCATTTAATAAAATCCCATCACCTATATATAATAACATAAACCCAAGCACACAAAAGCGACACAAAAGAAATGAAAATGGGCATGCAAAAACAAGACAACGCGTCCTCGTGGTCAGCGCACTTATGATGCCATTATTTAATTATTATAACCACGCACCCAAGCACACAAACAGCGACACAAAAGAAATGAAAATGAGCATGCAAAAACAAGACAGCGCGTCCCCGTGGTCAGCGCACTAATGATGCCATTATTTAATTATAATAACCACGCACCCAAGCACACAAACAGCGATACAAAAGAAATGAAAATGAGCATGCAAAAACAAGACAACGCGTCCCCGTGGTCAGCGCACTTATGATGCCATTATTTAATTATTATAACCACGCACCCAAGCACACAAACAGCGGCACAAAAGAAATGAAAATGAGCATGCAAAAACAAGACAACGCGTCCTCGTGGTCAGCGCACTAATCCAAAAATTACAAAAATTACAAAAATTACAAAAATTACAAAAATTACAAAAATAACAAAAATTACAAAAATTACAAAATTACAAAAATACAAAAATACAAAAATTACAAAATTACAAAAATTACAAAAATTACAAAAATACAAAAATACAAAATTACAAAATTACAAAATTACAAAATTACAAAAATACAAAAATTACAAAAATTACAAAAATTACAAAAATTACAAAAATTACAAAAATTACAAAAATTACAAAAATTACAAAAATTACAAAAATTACAAAAATTACAAAAATTTCAAAAATTACAAAAATTACAAAAATTACAAAAATCACAAAAATTGTAAAAAAATACAAAAATTACAAAAAATATTACTCTGAATAAATTTAAAATTTTAATGAAATTGCTTTTATATTGAAAACAGTTTACATTTTTCGTCAACATAACTCAAATCACCGAAGCTTTCAGAAAAGTGACGTTAAACCGTGAAATGACTTTATCCAAATTGCTTATTCCAAGTTCCGCCACTCGCTCACAGATGGCAGCTGTGAAAAGCTCACAAAAACTCTCTCAAAACGATGGAACCGCCTGGTCCTTCTTCTTCAACGCATCCCCCACCAAACTCGACTCGACCCTCTTCAGCACATTCCGGTTTCCCTGCGCGTTGGCCATATCGCGCGCCAGATGGCCAAAAATCTCCGTCGTCATGCTGTTGCGGCCAACTTCCTGCCGCGAAACGGCCTCCTTCTTATCCGCGGCATCCTTTTCCCGCTGCACCGCATCAATCACGTCCCAGGTAAAGCTAGCCAGTCCGGTGGCCAGGTGAACGTACAACTCGTGGTCGTGGGCCGTCAGCGGTTTGCCGTTGTAGCTGGCCACCGTGCTGTACAGGACGTTGATCAGCCGTTGGCGGTCCGGGTCGAGCTTGGCGAGTTTGGCAATGTCCGTGGCGAGGACCAGGTCTGGGAGGTGGGCGAAGACGTTGTCCGCCAGGTGGTCAAACGCTTCTCGTTTGAGCTTGGTTTTGAACTTTTCAATCACGCTGACGATGTTCTTCTCGCTGTAGGCATGATGCAGGACGCGGGGTTCCGGAGGTTCCGGAAGGTGACAGTTGATTCGGTGGCAACGCGTACTGACCTCTCTGAAAGTTGATGGAAAACCTTTTAAAACTGGACTGTAAATTCAAACGAATCTTCACCCAACCTCAAATTTCGCTGCTCTTCCAACATCTTCAGCAGGTACTCTTTGGCTCGTTCGGGCAACGAGTGGCCATGGCGGTCAAGCGTTTCCTGGAGACGGTGCCGGTACGGTTGGGCAATTTTACTAGTCTTGGCAACCTCGTCCGTGTTGTACCCGGGTGGTGGAGGGAAACTTGGCGGAGTAGCAGCCAGGACGTCCTCCATGTAGTGGCAGTTTGTGGTGTGGCGTTGGTGGGTCGATTTCTTGTCCAAGTCCAGTGCTTCAACGATTCGTTGCATGCTCTCGCGAACTTCCGGTTTCAGAATGGGACCGTAGTGCTCCAACGTGTCCTGGAGGATGTGTTTGTTGGGTCTCGACACCTTGCTCGTTTTGGACACCTCAACGGGGTCGTAGTCCGGTGAAGGGCGGACATCGCGTGCTCGGGGTGGTTTCTGAAGCTTGCAATCGTGCAGGTGCTGTTTGTGGGTGGTTTGTCTGGAGAATATTTTGTTGATGTTGATGTTGATGTTTTTGTTAGTACAAGTCGATTTGCTAAAACAATTACTCATTCAACAAACCTTTCCAAACCGCGATCCTTGATCATCTTCTGCATGCTTTCGCGGGCAGCTGGCTTCAGGACCTTACCGTAATGAGCAAGGGTATCCTTGAGGATGTGCTCGTTCGGCCTCGACACCTTGCTCGTCTTGGCCACCTCGGCCGGATTGTACCCCGGTGGAGGTGCAACACGCTTCGGTGTGGCAGCTCTTGCTTTTTTCATGTACTTGCAGTTGGCGGTGTGCTGTTTGTGGGTTGTTTTTCTGGTGAAAAAGAAAATTGATAAATTTGATGAGATTTTTCACTTTCGAAACTTCTTCAAACCTGTCCAAATCTCGATCCTTAATCATTTGCTGCATATTTTTTCGCGCTTCAGGTTTGATCACCTTTCCGTGATGATCCAGTGTATCCTTGAGGATGTGCTTGTTCGGAATCGAAATTTTGCTCGCTTTGGCCACAGCAACTGGATCGTAGTCCGGCGAAGGACGAACGTGCGCTGCACGAGGAGCTTGTGGCAGTTTGCAATCGTGCAAGTGTTGCTTGTGTGTTTCTTGTCTGAAAAATGTTAAAATTACTCAAAATTTCCCCAATAAGTCAAATCTCATCTCACCGTCGACTCTTTTGATCCTGGATGCGCTCCCTCATACTTTGTGTGGCTTCCGACTTGAGCGTGCCGCCAAATTTGGTCAGTGTGTCCTGCATCACGTGCTGATTCGGCCAAGACAGTTTGCTGGTTTCGGCGGCCGCTACCGGGTCGTAATCCGCTGGTAAGGTTTTTGGCATTTGCAGAGCGATTTCTGGTTGTTTTTCGTTTCTGGCGTGGTTATCGGTGTGTTCTTTAAACTTAAGATCACTGGAAACGAAAAAAAAAAGTAGTTTATACATCAAGTTGCAAAATGTGTTTCTGCCAATTCGTTTAGCCAGGAGACGGTGATTTCATCGGATTGCAGACTGGATTTCGTCATGTGATGTGATGATTGTCTAAGTCCAAGTTGCCTAGGAATTGATAATTGGGAATAAAACCAACTCCACCTGAACCGGATTCTTACCACCATCCACCACGCACCAGGGACAAGGAAAGGGATTTGGAAATCGGGAAGTGTTGATGCTCAGCTTTTTTAAGAGGACAAGGGAATATCTCCATTGTACCCTCAAGAAAGATTAGCTTGGAGTTGGACGATTTTTGGGAAGGCTTAAGGCTATGAAGATTATTATAACTGACGATTATTTAAAATACGATTAGTTCATCAAAGGACAGATTTTGGGAGTTATGCGGATGTAGACATTTATTGAAAACCAACTTACGTACATTCTCAAACAGACAGGAGTCAGTACAACTTAATTGCTGCAATAAATTTTCAATTCAGCCTACCTCATATTAATTTAAAAATAAAACATAAAACTGTGTTTCTGATTTCAACTATAATGTTTAGGTCTCCAGTTGAAATTATAAAATCAGAACTTGCTTCAATCATTGAAAATAAACATCAATTTATGAAGATGTTTGTTGCTAGATCTTCAATGTTTCGGACTCATTGGAAAGGTCTTTAAATTACATAACCAACGATGGGTCGGATGACGGATCCGGACATAGTAACATTTAGGCTTTGCCAAAGCTGGCACAACCGCTATAAAACCTATCAGCCAAAACCAACATTAAAACCACTTAGTCGTTACAGCCTCCCCAGAATCCCGATAAACCTCTGTTAAAACCCAAAAGGACCTCCGCAAAAGGTTGTCACGGCCTATTTATAAAACCTACATAGGAGTTCAAGGCTTTAAAATTGGATCCTAACAACCTCCTCAAAGCCCTGCTGCAACCTTCCATCGGATGAGGAAGTAAAATGTCGGTCCCGGCCTTGGTTGTTAGGCCGTTAAGTCATTCCAGGTGTAGGAGTCGTCTCCATGCCATAAGTACAAACAGCACACCAAACCAAGCCTACTCCGGTGGAATCGCTGGCGGCGGTTGGTCTCACAATCCAAAGGTCGTCAGTTTAAACACTGGGGTGGAAGGTTCCTTGGAGTAAAAGAGGTTTGGGTGCTCTCTTTTTTTTTTACCACGACATCAGAAATAGTTGTTTGAAAATGCTCGCAATTTTTTTATTCGGTCGGAAAAATATTATTTTTCTTGAAAAAACTTTCATTTTTAATCACGTGATCATCCCTATTTCTGGCTCGATGCCGCCATCATGCGACCGCGTGCTCCGTTTGTTTGTCAACAAAGCTGCAGCTGGATGGTGAGACGAAGTGAGGGGGGAAGAGATTTTGACATTTTTATGCCCGCATCTGGCCCGCCGCCTATTTCGTCGGTCGACGGAGTCCAGCTACCCAGTCACGAAATATTCTAGCAGAGCTGGTTCTGCCAGAATCCTGCTAGAACGATGGAACATTTTTGCTAGAATGCTGTAAGAATATCCAGCTCTGTGAGAACTCCGCTAGAATCCTGCTAGAACGTCGTGACTGGGTAGGAACTGATCGTACAATACTCGGGATAGAAATATGTGAGATCCGTATTCAATAAAGTACATGGACTCTTTGGAAATTACCTATCCATCGAATTCAGGTCATTTATCTAACATCCGGATAAATGCGAAACACATTTTTATACATAACGTTTGAACATCTTATTGAAACTTAACTTTTAATAAAAATCGATCTGTGTGAACTTAAACTGAGTCAAATGCAACCGATTTGGTCTAAATCGTTTCAGCCAGCGCTGAGAAAACTGAGTGACAATTTTGTTTACACACAGGGACACAAACAGTCAGACATCTGTTCAGTTTTCGATTCTGAGCTGGTTCGCGATTAAAAGCTCCATAATTCCGACAGATGGCGCAAAGCATCGAAGAATGACGATTCAAATTTTCGCTGTTCGGTTACATAGGAATGCAAACATAAAATTGAATTTACAGCTCTTAGAACAACTTTTGAGAAAAAAATTCAATTAGTACGAGTGTAAACTTTTTGCCCTCTATAAATAAACGCAATAAAAAAAATTGAAAAAAAATATTGCCTTACCTCAGTGAGGAAGTCAAAAGAAAAAAAGAACTTCTTCCCTTTACCTCTGAGCTTTGAACTCCTGCACTTTCAACTCGAACTCCTTCTTCGTTTCGGGTGCCATCCGCGGTCCAAAGCGTTCCAGCGTCAGCTCCAGGATGCGCAGAGGTGGATCAGCGATGCTGCTGCTTTTGGCAACTTCCAGGGCGTTGTAACCCGGCGGAGGCACTCCGAGCGCGGGCGGCATTTTCATAGCTACATTGGACGGACAATGCTTCAAATGCTGGCTGGTGCTGGATTCCCTGTTGGAAGAAATTTTTAAATAAATCTAGTTCCAACATAGTTTAAGATTTTCAAACCTCGCCGAAAGCAGCTTCCCCACGTTTTCCTCCAGATTCGCTCTTCTAGAATCTTCCAGCAACTCGCCGAACCGCTGCAACGTGTCATTCAAACAGTACGCCTTGGGTTCGGACAGCCCTCGGTAGTACTGCTCGCGCTGCTGGTCGTCCATGGCGCTGGCAGGTCGCGGACGAACTTCCGGCACCGGACTGGCGCAGCTGACGTGGTCGCGAATGGTCACCGCCCGCGCCTTTCGCTGCTCGGAGGCCAATTTTTGGAGGTTGGTTTTGCTTTTCGTGTCGAGCAGGGCGTCGAACCGCTTCAGGGTGTCCTCGATGTGGACGACCTTTGGACGGGCCAGGTACTCGCGCCGGTTGACTGGGGCTAGATCGGGGGTGGAGGTTGATGGGGGTGGCATTGGGATTGCCTGGACGCCTTCGAGATTGGCAGGAGTTGCGGGTTTCGTGGGATCGGGTGGAGGAAGGTTGGTGGCCGGATTGGGGCTTTCATTTTTGGATTTTGATGGATCCATTTTTAGGGAGTTTTCTTTTATTGATTTTTAAAATGCTTTACACTGCAATTTAGTCCACTCTGTCAGAATTTTGATTGAAATGTAGTCATGCAGGGTAAGGTTACTGAGATTAACACTTTTTACAAGTTGATTTTTTTCAGTTTGGACGAAAATGACTTCCAGAAGGATTAGTATTAGAGACAATATTTGAGAGATCTTTGAATTTTAACGCAAAAAAAAAAAATGCGTTTATTGAATACCAACAAAAAGTGTCACATCATTCACTAGAATTAGATTTTTCATCGAAAACTTCAATTTTAATAGCTTTGTCACCGACGACAGCAGCCTTGCTGTCATCATCAAAGACTTCCGCTTCCATCGTAGGTCCATTCCCCTCGGCGTCGACGTCGGCGGGCTCAATTTTCACTCTGGACGTCCTCATTTTCGTATCGCCCCTTTCTAGTGACGGTGGTGGCGCCTGCAAAAGTCGTACCAGCGTGGCCACCGTTTGGTGACGTCGCGGAACGATGAACAGTTTGGTCCGGGTACGGTCCAGCGTGGCCAGTTGAAACGCCGTCGTCGTCGGTTCTTCTCCGTCAGCAGCGAAATTGGTTGACGAGCGGTGGTTTTGATTAGGATTAGGGCCTCCTGCGGATGCCGATTGGGGGGACTTCCGGCGTGGGTGGCGGTGCTGGTGCTGGCTAGGTATCGTAGATTGGAGGGCACCGATGGGGAAAAATTCCTGATCCTTGAAGCGGGCAGTGGAGCTGCCGAAGGCTACCTGAGCGGTAAAAAAATCGAATAATAAAAATCACTCAAAATTAAGTAGGTACTCTTTATCAAATCTTAAAAATAATAATTTAACTGCATTTGTATTTTTAAACCAGAGCAGCTCCCTAAAGAATGGGTGAACTATTTGCAACTTTAAATTTTTCGATTTTTTTTTTGTTTTAGTTGAAAATTTATGAGTACTTTTTCTATGACCAAAGATATCACTTTGCATCATTAGTTTGCACGCAATTTTAGCAGCCGTTCTTGAAAAAATATTTTAAATATTGAAAAATTTGGTATCTTACGTAAAGTTGTAGGTACTTAGAACATCCAACAAAAAAGTTGCAATCATAAGAAATAACCGTTTTTTTATTTTTCCTTCCACACAAAAAAGCGAAAAATTACCATTTTTCAAAAATCGAGGTTTTGCAGCGCGACTGTGTTTCAAATGTAGGTGGCGCCAAAATGAGGTTACTTGCCAAAAATCGTATTCCTTTCTGCTGGATTGAAGAACAAAATCGCTTATTTCTCATGATTCCCTGCATCAATCATAATAAAACTGGTTGCAAAAGACGAGAAAAATTTTTTGCTTTAAAATAATGAACATCAATTTTTGGGCGCGCAAAAATTTGTGACCTTTTTCTTTAAAAAACATGTTTTGGAATACGAAAAAATGAGTTTCCCCGTATATATCAATGAAATATACAGTTATATAGTTGATAACAGATATGTTAACGTATATTCAACCATTTTTATTGATTTTTGACAGACTTTATTGCCAAATAGTCCAAATTACTATCTTTTTATAAATTTACAGTTTTCTCATAGAAAAATCAAACAAATTTTGGAAAGTTGTACACCAAATTGTTGGAAATAATTTTTCTCATCCGAATCCGGCATAAGTTTTGTAAAAATGTTGATTATGGAGGAAAAAACACATTTTTTCAAAAAATCATAGGTTTAAGCTATTTGTTCATAGGTGGCGACATGTGTCTTTTAGCTTTGCTGCAAATCCTCTATAGTCACTTGACATTTATTTTTTGTTGAAAACGTGTTTTTTTTAATCTGTACAATTTATGACCAAGCTTGGCCATTTCGGAAAATATTTTCCTTGAAAAAATCAACTTAATTCCTGCATTTGCATGATAGATATTGAATATTGAATCAACTTTTCATGTGATAATGTATCTAAAAAATAGCAAACAGGAATCATAAAGGGTTTTTTATTATTTTTTTTATTTCATTCTCAATTTATTATTTGTTTTTTTTAAGACTGATTAAAAGAAGTGGTAATGTTTTTTTATAGTGTAACTTTTTTTGGGGATGTCCTAAGCAATATCTACAACATTACTTCACTTGCCTTTTTTGTCCGCTAAAACATATAAAAAATAATAAAGACAATTAAAAAAGTTTTTCAAAAATTTATTTTTTTGTGGAAAAATGAGTAAATTTTTATAGAGTGTAGGTATTTTTGTTGAATTTTCTTCATCCTAACCTACACTGAAAAAAAAATTATGGTATCAAAGAATTTTGTAAAATGTCATAGGGAAATCGTTTTACAGTGTGGCCAGATCAACAATAACTACATTTTTCCGTATCGAAAGGACTTTATAGTAAATTTCTTTGATTTTAATAAATCTACCTTTATTTTATCTTCCGGACTGAAGACAAATTCGATTTTAAGCATAATTTTTCAGGTGCTATAAAAAATAATGCCATGCAGGTTTTGAAAAATGCAGACGATTAGACCACTTTCCAAAAAATATTATTTATTTTAAAGATTATTGTGCTTTTTTCTATATCCTTATTTTAATAAATTTTTATTAAACATATATAATTATCTTCAGAAATAGTTTTGGTTGAAAAAACGAGGGCTCGCCTTCAAATTTTACCTTTAAACATTAAAATGAATAAATCCCATAGAATTAACGTGTATTTTTCTTTCAGTGCTTTTTATTTTTTCTGAAAGCTTTTCAAAACCTTCCGGTTTGCATTTGAAAACTTGCAACGAAATGGCTTTGAGATACAGCAATATTTAAATAAATCAATATGCTCTTCTTAAATGTTATTTTCGAGTGCAACTGGATACATAAACACAAAAATGGCTCAAATAAGCTTAGAATAACAGTCTACACAGTTTCACTGATATTGGAGAAGGTCAAATAAAAAAAAAAACTGAAATATTTACAAAAAATAACGTTTTGTTTTCGTCAAAAAAAAAAAACGATGAAAGGCCGGTGATTTCCAAATAATTGTCAGGAATTGTTCTTTTTGCTTTTTCCGGGGAGAATTCTCGGGTGAGTTTTCAAAAAGCCGTAAGAGCCACTGTGACCTCTGACACTAATTTTCGTTTTTTCTCGAAAATGAAACAAAATTTAATTTATTTCAAGTATGGGGCACTTGAAGGACGTGTAGATGAACAATCTCGAGCATTTTTGATATTGGTTTTTCGTAAGTAGGTCAAATACCGATGCAAAAAGGACTTTGTTTACCAATGGCTCTTACGGCTTTTTGAAAACTAATCCGAGAATTGCTCAACATTAGGCCGTCCCAAAAAATGAAAAGTTGTCAAATCTTCGGTGCTCACCCCTAGAATGATAGATTAGGATGTCAGGAATAATGTTTTCATACAACAAAAAAATCCCAAAAATGGTTTACAACTCGCGCGCGGGGCTTGAATGAAAAAAGTGCATTTCTGAGTATTTTTCAGAAATGCGCGTTACAATCATACTAAAGTCATTTAAATTTGGTCGCCTTGGGCTTCAAGTTATAGTTTAATGTCCCGTGAACAAATTCCTGTACAGACATAGTCCATAAAAGCTTGTGTTTGGGCATGGCAGGGCGTTTTAGAGAGAAAAATTTGTATTTTTTAGCCAAAAAATTTCAAAAATCACTTCCCAAAGCGAGAGAAAAAAATTGCAGCCAAAACTAACGCATTTAGCTTATAGAAAATTTTACGGAGATCATTTTGCTTTCTTTAACATTCAATTTATGTTCACGCAAAGCCGAGATATTTGAATTTTAGTGAACAAAAAGTGACGAATTTTCAAAATTCTTGGTATATAAGCGTTTTTAGCATAAAACATTGGCTACCATGATTACAAACGGGAAGGCATATATTTTGAATATTTTTATTTTGCTCGCTCAAAAACGATATTTGTTAATAACATTTCATGAAAAAACATGAGATTTTCTCACAATGTGACGTAAAAGACATATTTATAAGTACTGCTCTGTGCTCTTCTCGATATGAACAAACTTTAGTAAGTTTTTTATAAATGAATTTGTTTCATTTGAATGTACATACATAAACAAAAATCACGTTCACAGCTTGGAGATATGAACTTTAAAAAAAATAATTTTGATTTATGATTATTTGTCGTTTACGTCACATTGTGAAAAAATCTCATGTTTTTTCATGAAATGTTATTAACAAATATCGTTTTTGAACGAACAAAATGAATATATCCAAAATATGTGCCTTCTCGTTTGTAATCATAGTAGCCAATGTTTTATGCTAAAAACGGTTATATACCAAGAATTTTGAAAATTCGTCACTTTTTGTTCACTAAAATGCACATAACTCGGCTTTGCGTGGGCATAAATTGAATGTTAAAAAAGCAAAATGATCTCCGTAAAATTTCCTATAAGCTGAATGCATTAGTTTTGGCTGCAAAATTTTTTGGCTCGTTTTTGGGAGTGATTTTTGAATCAATTTTTTCTCCCTAAAACGCCCTGCCATGCCCAAACACAAGCTTTTATGGACTATGTCTGTACAGGAATTTGTTCACGGGACATTAAACTATAACTTGAAGCCCAAGGCGACCAAATTTAAATGACTTTAGTATGATTGTTACGCGCATTTCTGAAAAATACTCGAAAAATGCACTTTTTTTATTCAAACTTCGCGCGCGAGTTGTAAACCATTTTTGAGAATTTTTTGTTGTTTGAAAACATTGTTCCTGACATCCTAATCTATCATTCTAGGGGTGAGCACCGAAGATTTGACTACTTTTTATTTTTTTTTTGACGGCCTACTCAACATGGATTCTAGAACAGTAAATCAAAAATCCATTTTTATTGTTTTTTTTTTTAAATTCGGGATAAAATTGTTCTTTTCTTCTATCCCCCCTACTTCAACGCGATGCCCCCGTCCAAAAACTAACCTTCATGTTGCGACCTCGCTTGCGGCGCCGCTTGGGAATGTCAACGGTGTGCATCCGGAGGGTGGCCACCTGTCGAAAGGGCTTCCAGCTGGCGTTCAAAGTCATTTCCTGGCGGTGCCGCAGCCGCCGTTGACGTGGTGGTGCCACATTTAACGGAACGAGCCCCCGGCCCATCAGGTCATACCGTCCGGGGGGTGGCCTCCGGAAGGGTTCCGCGCAGTACGAGTGCCGGTTGGCGGTGGGAGGATCTGCTGGGCTGGTGGCCACCAATTTTGGAGCAATGTCGAATATGCCTTTGAAGTAACGGTCCGGGCCGGGGTCGGCCGGATTGCGCCAGCAAAGGGTCGCCGTGGATAACGCGAGCCGCGAGCAGGGTCGTTCGGTGGCTTTGTCACCTGCCGAGGGGAACAGAACATATATGCCAACGGGGTGAAAATGCGGAGATTAAATTCCGAACCTTTTTAGCCCCTTCAAATGAATCGGGATTTATGATTTTCCAGCAATTGCCGTTGAAGGGCAAATACAGATAAATCGCTGATTGATAGAAGCAATTGTTATGACGATCTATCTATCTCTCACTCACCTGGTCTAATTTTCCCCACAAAGTACCGCCGCGGCTGAGCCAGCTTATCCATTTCCCTGGGAATTTGCTCGTAATAGAGTTCCTCCTCTGGCCGCAGCAAATGCCCGCCACTCACACCTGGAACCGCCGTCGGGAATCGATCCCCTAAAAAGGATGAACAAACCAGGAAAAAGAAAGCAGGTTAAAATATGATAAGCAGATGCCAGCACACACACACACACACAAAGCTCCTTATTTGAGGGAGCGAGCAAAGTGGTTCGAAATCAGCCCCAACACCCAAACTCCGCTGGAACCTTGCGGTGGTCGACTTCCAGCTCTCCAGGTATCGAAGGCCGCGACGGCACGTTTGTTCGGACGATTAAATCAATTTGGGGATGGTTTTGGGAGGGGGAAAAATCGGGGAAAATCGCCCTTTAATCGCTGATTCGAGCCGAATGGAAAGCACCGGAATTACCTGTGAAACATTGATAAGGTCCTTTGGTACCTGTTGATTTGCTGGCGGAATCCGAGATATTGCCACCTAATCGATATCTGGGAAGAGAGAAGAGGGGGAAGAAATTGTAGTTTTTTTTTTTTTCGTTATGGGAGATGTACGTGGTCAGGAGAGTGATAGCAGAGTGTTTAGTTTTGAATATTATATCGACAGAGAATAATGTTGGAGAATTTATCCTCAACTGTTTCATTTAAAACAAATTTTGAGTTTGCACATTTTCTTAACTATACAAGTTCCAAATTTCCAACAAATTAAATTTGTTTACGTTTATCAAAACGAAGTTCTAATGTTTTTATTTGATGTGATGCTCAAACTCAATCTTCATGATTATCAATGTACAAATCATTTCTTGTACCTCACACGGACATCACGCTCGACGGCAAATTATTCCTCAAAATTTGGATATTGTCCGTTTCTCTCAAAAGTACACGCCACGCGGCATTTCAGACATTGTTGCCAACGATTTTCTGCAATTTTGGTACAATAAAAAATATACCTGGCAACAATGCCATGCCATTCGAAGAAGAATATTAACACATACAAAACGACCAGTATGGGATTTGACAGCGCGCATTTGCCGAAAGTGCGGCGCGTCGTTTCGAGGCTGATATGCCGTGTGTCGTTTTCGGGAATACGCGCAATATTGGAGATAATTTTGTCATTTAATAGGTTGGTCATCAAAAATTGTTCGTCCATGATTTTTTTGCAGATTTTTCCAAAGAAATGTTCGGATTACGAAGATTGATCTTTAGTCAGAGCCATAAGCAAATCCTGTACCCAAAAACGGGGTGACTTTGATAGCCGGGCTTTGATGGGTTTGAGATTTTCAATCTTACTGACCGTGGTAGAGAAGTGGAGAAGAACCTTAAAAAAAAATTGAAAAATTTAAAAAAGTTAGTGAACTATAGTTAAGAAAATGTTTAAAAATAGCAATATTTTAATCTTCTCAAAGTGTCATTACTTTCTCAATGAACATGATTTTAAATCGTAAAACGGAATGCATTTTCGAATTCTTCGGACAATGATCTACTAGGAAAAGGTTAAAATAAGATTGTTAATAATAAGTTCTATGTGTTTTTGAAACATACCTCAACCCAAGTAGCACTCATAACTTGTCGACTGTTGAATAATAGTTAGACAATTGTTTTTGATAAACATACGAGAAAAAATCTGAACATAACTTAAATAACAGTTTGTATCACTGCTTGTATAACTGACTTGTGTAACTATCGTGTTTTGTGCCACAAAAGTGTTAAAACACATTCAACTCCACTCTTTTCCAACAAAACACAACATAGGAAAAATTCTCACCTATTTGGAGGGTTCCATCCAATTTGCTGATTTACACTGTTTAAACAACTTATTTTGGAACACCTTCGATAGAAACTTGCTTGCTCACTTCCGTTTGAGGTATTTATCACTTGATTTCAGTCGAAAACGCTTTTTATGAGCTGTAATTAAACGTCAAAATCCTGATATGCCATGATGCTGTTCCCTCATCTGCATTGTTTTCCTTGAAAACAGTTTGTTGAATAACAATAATATTGCACTGTTTGTTTCACTGCTTATCTAACATTGTCATGTGACGGCATCTTCTGAAAAATGGGCGTGGCCAACCATTCTATAAATAACCTTAGGTTTTCTCGCTTTGTAACACAAATGTTATCGGAGAATAGGTTATATAACTGATATTCAACAAACATATTCAACTTGACATTGCGTGTTGTTAGGTGGTGTAAATTTGTACGTGAGGTATTTAGAGTTTCAATAATGTTTATTTATCGAAGATTGCAATAATTTTAATTGTTGACCGATTATTTATAAAAATATCGCCGGTAAAAGCTACAAAAAATATCAGCTTACGGAATTCATGATAGAGAAAACAACAAATTAAAATCACACCAATTTTCAATGTTGCTCCGTGGAACGGTAATCGAGATGACAGTTGAAACGGTTTGTTATAACAAAGTTATATATTGGAGTTATAAAAACTGATTTGAAACAAACTTATATAACTTTATTTCCAGCCTTTTCTGGAGTTAAGTTGTATAGCTCACTGCAGTATAACAAAGCTGACAGCAGCCTTCTTATTGACGTTTAGGCCAGCTTGTTTTCTATGAAGCCTCGTGGAGAGATGTGGAAGCGCGCCTGGACCTGCCTGGAGATAACAACAAGTCGTCGAAGTCATCGGATCGAATCTTGGGAAAGACGAAGTTCATCAAAAAATGAAAATCTAAAAGTTCGCCATGAAGAGGGTTTCACATGAATCACAGTCGGAGAGCGCGAAAATATTATTTTATTTTTTTTTCATACAATTTCAATTTTTTTCTAATTAAATCGGGCAGAAACAAGCGTACCAAAATAGTCAGAGATACTATTCATATTGGCTTCGTCGTTGATTGAAATTCTGATAAGAACTGTTTGTTTACATGTAAGTTGGGTAACGGTTAGACAACTGTTTTCAATCTATCTTTTCTTTTCAGTGTGCGCTTTGATTTGACAGCACAGCCGTTAACCACGCCCCCTTTTTTCGTTGAATCTCTTGTTAGCTACCACAGTGTTGTCAGATACATTTGTACAACTTACTCTGATAACTTGCATCTTATTCTGGCAAGTTATACAACAGAAAAAAGTGCGCTTTTTCCAATGCACAGGAGTTGTAGAACAAGTTGTAGTAACGAGGCCGTTCGGTTATACAACCAGTTAGGAAATACGTTTATCTGACAAAGTGTGTTGCTTGGGAAATAAATCTCCTTATTTATAGGCATTTTCAGTAAAACAAATTTCAAATAAAATGTGAAAACTTTTAACAAATTCTTCGAATTCAGTCAAAAATGTTATAAAATTCGATAATTTTTTAAACAGAACAACGAATATAACGAATTTCAAGCAAAGTTCTGACATGTATTCAATTTTACATAAATTTTATATGTATTTTGTTAAAAAGCTTACAAACTTAGATAACTGAATATTAAAATAAATGTTTTATTTAAACTTATTTCAGCTAGCTTAGTGATGGTAAGTTTGAACACCTTAAATTTGATTTTAACAGGAAAAACCCCTGAATTCAAACTAAGAATTATTAACGTAACTTTTGTTTTTGTACGCGTTATTGAAAAATACTTTTTTTCAAAAACAGCGTAAACTTTGTGTGGCCTACGCCAGTACATGGAAAAGAGTGAAGTTGAATGTGTTTTAACACTTTTGTGGCACAAAACACGATAGTTACACAAGTCAGTTATACAAGCAGTGATACAAACTGTTATTTAAGTTATGTTCAGATTTTTTCTCGTATGTTTATCAAAAACAATTGTCTAACTATTATTCAACAGTCGACAAGTTATGAGTGCTACTTGGGATGTTTTAAAAATATTAATCTTGAGAGAAACCTTTCCAGTTGGAAAATATTCCAATAATAAATTGAAATCCTATCAATGTCGCTCCAGTTAACGATTTTTTTCTTTAGTAAGAAAGACAAAAAAGGTGCTCCTTTTTCGTGTCTAGAAGCAAATCTTGTAAACGGCATGTTTTTGATGGATCTTGGTAAAATCGATCCTCCTGATGGGGACAAAAATAATTCTTCACTAAAGTTTTCTATTTCATTGAAAAAAAAAAAAAAAAAAAAACTGGTAAAATCGGTTGTAAACTGTTCAGAATTAATTGCATAATTGTTATTTATGTATTTTAATCATATAAAGACTTTTTTTTATCTTTTAAGGAATATGGAGTGATGGGACAAGATACGAAAAAGTGTATGAATTTTTGTTTAACTCATTTTATTTTGCAAATTGTTTTTTATAGTAGCATAACTGTGATGATCTATAAAGCGTTTTGTGATACTTTTGCTTGACATTTTTGAAAATCAGTTTTGAAAATTGAAATTTAGGTAATTTTTAAATATTTATTGATGTATCGTGACGGTAAAAAAACGATTTTTTTCAGAAAAATTCAGCTCAAAATGTTGATGAGATAGAAATTTGATATATAATGGACTATAATGTATTACTTTTATGCAGACGGCCTTAGAAAAACTGTCAAGTGCTGTTGAGTTCCGATGCACGTCTGCTTTTATGACGTCATATTTTGATGGCGTACTTAAAATTCCGAAAAACGCTTTTTTATGTAAAAAAAAAATACAAAAATAAAATGAAATTTGTAGTATTAAAACTATTTACAACCTCTGCAATTTTTTGTCACTCAACTTGATGGCTACGTGCTCTATTATGCTAACTAGATAGGAAAACCAGCAAGCTTAGGACAAGAGCAGAGCGCACTGAGACGTCGACCTGTAATAAAACGTGGAATATGTCATTTTATGGACAATATAATGTACGCTTCGAATCGGTTACATAAAAACCCAAACGGAATATTTTTCACGAAGAACCTTTTTCATTTTGAAATTTCGGCGGGATTCTAAATTTCAATGATTACAAATAAATCACAATCATTTCATCTTTAGAAGTGTGTAATGATGTAGTTATAAAAAAAATAAATAGTAGTTTATGCAATAAGTTGCAAAAAGAGGATTTTTTCAGCACGAGTCGTACATTTATCCAACGAGGTTCACTGAGTTGGATAAATACGGCGAGTGCTGAAAAAATCAAGTTTTGCAACGAGTTCCATACAACATTTTTTGCAATTCCGAAAAACACCCATTGAGTGAAATTTTATGTCAAATTTTCATGTATTTCGTCAATAAATCGTTTAAATAAAAAAAATGAAAAGTGTTACTTTTCGAAACAAGTGCTGAAAAGTTCAACTTTTCAGCACCCATTTCAGTGCTGAAAAGTAGAACTTTTCAGCATTTATTTTGAAAAGTGTTGCTATTCGATTCTGTTATGTTTGGTACAGAAAAGTAGGCTATTTCGTCGTTCAAGAATGACAGAAAAAGTAAGTAGTTTCACGACGGAATTGCAAAAAAATAATTAAAAGTTTAAGTTTACTTTGTTTTTATTTAATAAAAAAGCAATTTTCCTTTATTTTTTAAAGAAGAACAGTTGCTATTTTAATACTTTGTTTCATAGTTGTTCGATTCATTTACAACTCTTGAAAATGTTGTAAAGATTTTTTGTTTATCTTTTTTTAGACATTTTTATCTTTGCTCGATAACGATTTTGCTTGATTTTGATTTTTTTATAATTTCTGTGAGGTTTAAATTTAATGTTTTATAAGCTTTTACAGTTTTTGTTCTTATGTGAGTTTTTGCAAAATACTGAATTCAATGTGCTGCAGGAACATTGAAACAAAAAAATACCCTGACCTACACCCAAAGGAAAAATATATCTCAAAATCTGCAACATTGGATTTGCTGCAGAAAATGTCATATTTTATAACATTTTTTGCAGCAAGCCCGTAGATCATTTTTGCCCGCGTGTAAAAATTTCAGCGATCTGCAGTTCTCACCAACACATATAAAGCTGGCCCGTCCCCGAGCAACACTCCAAAGAGAAGCATATGTTGGTGCTCTTTCACTCACTTTTCATCAAGCGTCCATGGCGCGGTGGTAGCGTGTCGGATCAATAACCAAGAAGTTGGTGGTTTAATCCTCGTTCTGTTAAGTGTTTTTTTGGTGAAATACAACCAAAAAGCCGTCGGTAATGTCGATAATTGTCGGTAACGGGCAAAAAAGTCATACTCCTATATCGCAAAAAATGCATGAGGACAGATTTCATGCAGATTCTGATATACTTTCATGCCGCCATGCATCACAATCATGCGACTGCCAGTTGGGTGTACATAAATTGCATAAATGACTGCGCAGGCTTAACTCCATACAAACTTTAGAGAAAAACCATTCGGTCTTGTCTAAATATTTTTGAAACATTCTATCTTGGAACCCCAAACTTCATGCTTCCCCTCGAGTCGAGCCTGCGCAGAAATTTTGTTGGTAAATGTTATTAAAAATAATAATAAAATTCCTTTTTCCGAGTTAAAATAATAATAAACTATTTCAAGGCGTGGTTTGAAAAAGCAATTTAACTTCAGCCCAGTTGTGAGTTTTAAAAACTACTATGCATTTATGAAAATTAAAAATAAAACTTTTTGCGGTACTGTGCATCGGAATACCAAGCAAATTCAAAATATTATTAAACGAGCTCAAATACTTTGAATCGGATTATTAGGGTACGTTATCCATTAGTGGACCCCTTTCATATAGTGGACCCTCTGAAGGGTTTTTGATAAAAAAATCAATAAAACCACAATTTCAAGCGTGATGTTGTCTACAAATCTTTTATTTGGCATGTTCAGCATCATTTAAATCAATGTTGACTGATAATGAATTGTCCTTTTCATCAAAATAAGTGTTTTGAGTTCGACATCTGAAATCAGCCATGGCCACTAGCATTTTCACAAAAAAAAATGCATTTATATTTTATGATTGAATTACCTATCCAATTATTTTTTGACTGATTATTTAACTTCAGCAAGTCGAAATAATGTAAGTTTAAGTAACTTTACTTAAATAAAGCGAAGAACTGCTAATTTTCGAGCAAAAATTAGGGGGGTCCAATATAGGACAACGAAAATGCAAACTTTTCCAAAAGTGGACCCCTGTTAATTAAACCTTCAAAAATGAAGAAAACTGTGTATTTAAGCAAAAGTTTCTCTTAAACATACAATAAATGCTTGTTGTTATCAACCTAAACGCATATTATTTCAATTATTAGTTTAAATATAGCTGTTTCATGTTTAAAGTACCAAAAATACTGAAGCCGTAGAAAATTATAATTAATCAAAACTATAGTCAATTGTATATAACTGAAGCATCATTATTGCAGTTTGAAATGATATTTTATAATAATAAATCAAGAACAAAACATTTTTTTAAATAAACATGCGTGATTTTTATATTATATTTTAAACAACAGGAAACAAATCTATTGTTAAGTTTTGGTCAACCATTTATGTAATTAATATGAAAAAATGTGCATCAAAGTTACTTTTTTTAAATTATTTTTATGTTTACAGTGGTTTTTGAAACGTTTTCTCTGATCTTTTTCGAAAATAAATGTGTTTAAATGTCTGTTAGGTTTTTTTGTTGTTTAAAGCCAAATTTGTTAACAAAACATATTTTTTTATGATGAAAAGTGAGCAATATCTATATCTTATTCATTATATCTATCATTTGACCTACACCATGTATCAAAACATCGAATATCGGTTAAATTTGATATAAAAATAACAGTTTGCCTATAGTGGACCCGGGTCCACAATCGGATTATGGATCCGGGTCCACTATAGGAAAAGGGGGTCCATAACAGGCAAAAAAAACTTATTTTCAAATGGCTATTTTTCTGCTCAAAAACAAATAAGCTGATGAAACAAATAGTCAAAATTGTTCAAAAGACTTCAGTTTTCATTGTTTTGTACAAAGGGTTATGGAAAAGTGCTTAAAATATTGAAAATTTGTGAAAAATGTGCTTCGGCTCTACTAGGGGGTCCACTAATGGTTAAAATACCCTAGTGCGGGAAAATGCATTTTAATTTGTTTTCAGGTTAACTTCTGTTTTCTCTAAAATTTTGAAGTTTTTTGACAACATATTTTTTAAGCCCCTAAACTTTGACAAATATTTGCAACGGTCTTACATTTTACAAAAATAAACCAAAGTTAAATAAATAAAAATAAACAACAAAAGTGCTCTGTAATCTTTAAGTATTGTTTCTTCTAACAATTTTGGTTATTTAAATTTCTGAATTGAATTCTTAACGTTTTTAAATTTTATGAATTTTTAATAAAATAACAACCAAAATGATAATCTGTTCATACGAATTTCTATGCTTTTCACAAACATCAAGTGATTTCCTGCTACAAAAATGATGAATGTGCTAGACACAACCCCATTCACCGCGGGATGACTTATCGCGATAGAGATACGGGGGACGAACCATTCCGTCTGACCAGCCCAGACCAGCATCCAGAGGGTGACGCGATCCCCCTCTGGCAAATGGAACCAGGCAGAGATAAATATCACTCAAAATGTTGCTGTGGTTACTCGAAGGGGACGATGGGTACTGGGTTCAGGAAGAAGTAGGTTGATTTTTTGTTTGTTTGAATTTTTAATTTATTTTTTCATGAAAACACTTAGTTTTTTTTTTAGAAATGATAAGACTTGTGAGAAATTTAATAAATTTTTAAACTTTTGTTCATCTGATTGTTTGTGAACCATTCAACTGTACGGGTCACCGTGTTGTTCAACCCAAGTGAAGAGGGTCAGTCTGGGTGTGCGGGTTTGTGAACGCTAGAGAGAGAGAGAGAGAGAGAGAGAGAGAGAGAGAGAGAGAGAGAGAGAGAGTCATGTTCGTGTGAGTTCTGTAAAAAGTGGAGCATAAATTATGAACGGCTGATAAGAGGGCAATAAAAATAAAAGGTAAATTTTATCGAGTGAGGTTGATCTATTGGCTTGCGAGTGTTTTGTATATAGTTTGGATGGGTTAGTAGCAGCGTCTGATTTATTTACCTGTTGGGTGGAAGGGTCCATTCCTTGTGGCCATTTCGCAGTGATTTCTGGCAGCGTGGTCTGGGCAACGAGGGGTTCGTGGGTCGTGTTCTAGAGGTTTTCCAGTCCGGGCACAAATTGACAGTAATGCCGGCTAATGGGGTGAAAATAAATGGAGAGGCTTTTGAATATTGAATAAAGTGAAGATTTCTACTTGATTGATTGTGTTCTGCAAGTGTTAATCGAAGATCTTTGAGTTGAAGATAAGGGGATTAAAATCAATTCTATTCAGTAGCTCACTGAATTCATCATAAAAGTAGTTTTTTTTAAGAAATGAATTCTCAACTTTGAAATGAAGTTGCCAACAAAATGAAATCAACTCTTAAAGCACCCTCGTTGAAATTCCAGCAAAACTCAATCCAATCGCATTTCCGCACAGTTATTTCAGGACTCGCCCGATTGATGTATCGATCATACTCAGTCATCGACTTTTGGGGCCAAACTCCGTCAATCATTTTCGGTGCGTACTCAGAGGCCACCAAGTCGCTGACGTCCTGCCTGGTTTCGCTTTCGGTTGTCTTACCGGATCGTATCGTACCGTGTGTACGGCGGAGGATGTCTTATTTGATATTGATAAAGCGTCCATCCATCATCGTCCTCGCTCAGTCTGATGCTGCCCGGCAGGTTCAATACTTTTAGGGTAGGTGGCGCTATTTTGTGCAAGTTTGATTTTTCAGTGGGAGTTTTTCTTTGTCGAAGCATGCTTTTTTTTCAAAGATATCCAAGAATGAAAAGTCTTCAGAAATTGGGTTCAAGACTTCGTCTTCTCCCCTTCTCAGTTCAACTTTTGATCGAATAAAGCGTTTATTCAATCCTCCCCAGCCTTGTGATGTGAAACAAAACGGAAAAAAAATAATAGGAATACACCAAGACATCCTGTTCTCCCGGCTCTCATCACTCGAGCCCCGGCAATTTTCCCTGGTTCGTCAGAAATGTATCCCCTCCCCTCATCGCTCCAACGGTCTCCGGATCCGATATCCGCAGAATTGGATAGCTTGGCTGCAGGCAAAGCCAAACCCCATCAGGCTGCCATGGATCCTGCTGCTGCTGTTGAACACATCATCTTTGTAGAACAACACAAGACGAACCAATTGAGAACAGTCGACCTCTCCGTTACACACACATACAAACTCTCCACGGGAGGAAAATTTGTAAAACACACACCGGGAGGGTGGATGGGGCTGTTTTGGGGTTTCCAAAGAATTCTTATAGAGATTGATCAGCGAAACAACTTTGTAGAATATTACGAAGCGATACGAGGTAATCTGGGAAAGATAAAGGATGATTCCTGGAGTTTGGTTTTTGACAACGTTGTTAAGGGGAATCGGACCACTTTGCAAAATTTTCAATTCGACGTTATTGATGAATCATAGTGCATAGTGTAAATTGTTTCGAAATTTGGCAAATCAATTAGATCAAACTAAAATCGAAACAATATGTTGAAAAAATGCTAACTGTACCGTTTCACCTTAACCAAAAAAAAAAAAAGAAAAAAAACATAAATCTTTATGGGATCATCTCGACGGTTTTACTCGAACGCGAATCAATTCAGCACGAAACGTCGGATCGAGGTGCTTTTTGTTGCGTTGGGTTTGTGTAAGTCCATGGAAGGTTCTTACGCCAAAAAGTTATAACGTTGGCCACTCTGGAACCGATTCCGGAAAATCTGCAGATTGTGTGGGAAAAGTTACGTAAAATAAAATTTTGATCACAGGAGACTGAATAAGCAAAAAAGTTAAAAACATCAACAAACGTTAAAAGGCAGAACGAAGTTTGTCGGGTGAGGCTTGTTTCTTACAAAAAAAAAAAAAAAAATAAAAAAAAAAAAAAAAAAAAAAAAAAATAAAAAAAAAAAAAAATACAAATATCAAATACAAAAAGTCAAACCAAGGTCACTCTACCCCTTTACCACCTCTGACACTGATCCACACACAAAATAACAGAAAAATGGGGGGGATACACATAACGAGCAGAATCTGACGGGATAATAAAAAAAAGGAAATATTCTTTTATCAACTTTTCGTCCCCTCCCCCCCCCCTCCCTCAACGAGATCCAACAACTGTTTCGAATCTATTTTCGCAGGACGGAGGAGCGCTCAACGACTCTGTTGATGAAGTTGATAGTTTTATAGCGCTACGGGATGATTCCGCACCGACTCTATCCGAGAGGGATCAAATTTACCAGGTAACCGGTGCAGCAAACCGAACGGGAGAACACTACAACTCTTCAAGCGGGCGATTCGTTTTGACGATGAAGAATTGCTGCTGCTCGGATGAGGTTCAGAAGTAAATTTGTTTTTATTGCCAATTTCATTCGGTGTTCTGTAGGTGGGTGGAATTAGGTTGCTGTAACTACTTTCAAGTGGGAGCTAAAGGTTACCACAAGATTTTGTTGTTGATACATTGATGTTTGATTAAATTGAGATTTGGCAGGCCTAATTAAAAGAAACTGGAATTTTGTTCCGGATGTAACTATTTTTTCCTGCCGAAAGAAGAAAAAAAAATGTGTCACTCGTTCTCCTTATTTTTTTGTTTTCATGTTTTTTGCATCATTTTACATCTTTCAAGAGACTTTAATGTTATTTCGGAAAAAAAATGCTTAAACTCCTTTCCTACCTCTACAAAAGCTAGATTTTAAATGATTTTTTGCCCCTTCCCTTCAAAAACGGTCCAAAAAATCAGGGGATAGAAAAACTCATTGAAGTGCATTCTTCTATGTTTATAACCATTTTAACATGTTTGAGTAAATGTAAACATATTTTCAGTTTTTTTGTGCATCTTAGCTGAACAGTAACGAAACAAGTTTTTTTAACCACAATTTTTGCCTTCCTCACCTTACTGAGGAAAGGCTATAAAATCACTCGAAAAATGAACTTTTTAATTTGACCTCGTAGACCCACCTTCACGTATACATATCGACTCAGAATCATGTCCTGAGTAAATGTCTGTGTGGATGTGTGTAGATGGGTGGACAAACAAATTGTCACTCGATTATCTCCGGACTGGATATACGGATTTTGACCGTATTAGTCTCATTCGATCCGTCTTGGGGTCCCATATGTCTCTATTTCACGGTGGGTAAGAAGGGGATTATTATGCAACTTGCATGCACCTCAAAAATTCTTTCTGGAGGTTGTTGAGGGGACTATTCTGAGTCAGAAAAATCAACTCCCAAAATATTCTGTCGGTGAAAACTGATTTTATCTCGATTTGAAGTTAAAAAACCTAATATATCACCTAAAAACTCAAAAATACGTTTAAAAACTCGGTCTATCTCTGGACAAAGATGTACATTTTCATCTAGATATCAACTTTTAGTTCACAAAATATATTCCTGAAGAGTACACCTAAAATCGATCCATTACTTGAGTCCCAGCGTCATCAGGAGGTGTAAAATAATGTTATTTCTAAAAAAATATTTTCAATTTGCTCTGGTAAATAAACTGACATGTCTGAATTCAAAAACTAATGTTGCATGATATATAACATTGCAGTTTTGAGCAAAATGAAATGGTGCGACGCTTATCTTTTCTGCTGAGACGTTTTTCTAAAAAAAAAAACAAAATTTTGAAGGCCTGTACAGTAGCGTGGTTCACGTTTCTATGAAAAAGACAAAAGTTGTTATTTTGTCTTGCATCAACCGGAATTTCTTTCTTTTATGTCCCCAGAAGCACTCCTGAAAATTTGAGCCCATTTGGTAAGGTCTAGGAGCTCCAGTTTTAATTTGAAATTTATATGGGATTTTGATTTATTTTCCATGGAAACTATCTTTTACATTGTATTAGGATTTTTTTATCGATGATGAAATGACTTGATTCTTATAGTAGGAGATAGGTTTTGAACTGGGGAACAACTTTGTAGAACATACCAACATGCTAGGAAGTGACCCTTTAAAGATACAGATACTTTTAGATGGTGGCTTTTGAAGGGCCAGCCACCATCTAAAAGTATCTGTATCTTTAAAGGGTCACTTCCTAGCATGTTGGTATGTTCTACAAAGTTGTTCCCAGTTCAAAACCTATCTCCTACTATAAGAATCAAGTCATTTAATCGATTTATAAAAAAATCCTAATACAATGTAAAAAGATAGTTTCCATGGAAAATAAATCAAAATCCCATATAAATTTCAAATTAAAACTGGAGCTCCTAGACCTTACCAAATGGGCTCAAATTTTCAGGAGTGCTTCTGGGGACATAAAAGAAAGAAATTCCGGTTGATGCAAGACAAAATAACAACTTTTGTCTTTTTCATAGAAACGTGAACCACGCTACTGTACAGAGCTCCAGAGTGCTTCAATTCAATGTTTTATATACCAAAACATCTGCAAGGATCTGTCCTACACGCCAATGATGTTGAAAATGAACGCTTCAGTGACCAAAGTTACTAAAACAACTACATTTAAAAAAAAGTGATTTCTACGGGTTAAATCTCATTAAAAATTCAAATGCAAACGCCAGCTCCTGTTAAGTTCAATCAAGCTCATATTTGGAATTTTAGCTCAGTATTCCCACCATAACCAGCCCCTGAATGACCGCCAAATTATATTTTTTGTTACATTCTCTTGAGTATGATCATAGTAGCTGTTTATAACAGGAATGAGTTAAATATCGAAGAATTTTGAAAATTGGCAGAAATTTTCCCACTAAAATAGACATAACTTTACTGTAAATGGATAAAATATCATACTTTTTTCTGCAAAATTGTTCTTCATTTCGTTTGCAACAATGATGCAACATTAGTTTTTGAATTCAGACATGTCAGTTTATTTACCAGAGCAAATTGAAAATATTTTTTTAGAAATAACATTATTTTACACCTCCTGATGACGCTGGGACTCAAGTAATGGATCGATTTAAGATGTACTCTTCAGGAATATATTTTGTGAACTAAAAATTGATATCTAGATGAAAATGTACATCTTTGTCTAGAGATAGACCGAGTTTTAAACGTATTTTTGAGTTTTTAGGTGGTATATTATGTTTTTTAACTTCAAATCGAGATAAAATCAGTTTTCACCGACAGAATATTTTGGGAGTTGATTTTTCTGACTCAGAATAATCCCCCCAACAACCTCCAGAAAGAATTTCCGAGGTGCATGCAAGTTGCATAATAATCCCCTTCTTACCCACCGTGTATTTAAAATCAGCAAGTTTAGTTAAGCACTTCAAAAGTTATGCTAAAAAAACGATTTTGACGTATGTCCGGAAGATTGTAAAAAGGGTGGTTTTTGCAAGAAAACCTATCATGTTATACATTTTCAGAAAGATATTAAAAAGACCTTTCCAATGAGCCCAAAACATCGTGGGTCTGACAACCCTATCAAAAGTTATTAGCACTTAAGTGTTATTCATACACTTTTTGGAGGCCGGATCTCACATATTTCAATGAAAATGATGTCCGGATCTCTTATGCAGTGTTAGATATTTGAAATACCTTTCAAATGAGTTTATAACATCAAATATCTGACAACCCTATCAAAAGTTATCAGCACTTAAGTGTTATTTATACACTTTTTGGAGGCTGGATCTCAGATATTTCAATAAAAATGATTTCCGGGTCCATCATGCGACCCATCGTTAGTTAGATAATCGAAAATCCTTTCAAATGAGCCTAAAACATCGAAGATCTGACTACCAAATCAAAAGTTATTAGCACTTATGTGTTATTCATACACATTGTGGAGGCCGGATTTCAGATATTGTGATAGAAATATTGTCTGAAACGTCCATGCGAACTATCGTTGAATAGTTTTTAATCAGATCTTGCCGATGAGCCAGAAATATTGAAGGTCAGCGAACCCTATCAAAAGAAATGAGTAATAAAGTTGATTTGTTAAACATGTTAAGGGGGAATGTTGCTATTTTTACTGAATGACTTGACTTTATGAATGTGAGGAAGGCACCAACCACCTAAATGTGGATTAAGTAACGTTTTTTTTCTTCAGAACTTAGAATTTATGAAAACTTATAATTGCAATTTTTCGATCTTTTCGAAGACTGCTGAAGACACTAAGTCGATCAAAAAATTTCTTCAAAAGATACAATTTTTTGAAATTTTTAAATATTTGCTTTTTTATTTCAAATTTCATATTTTTTAAATTTTGTTTTCTCAACTTGCTGACAATGCCTACGGGACGTTCATACGAACATTGTAAGTAACAGTTTTTCAAAATTGATTATTTTTGATAAAAAGTTATTTAAAGAACGAGTATTACTGTTCAATACAAGTGAGCAATTCTCTTCAAAATCGGTCTTTTTTGCATTTTTTAATCCGGCTGAAACTTTTTTGGTGCCTTCGGTATGCCCAAAAAAGCCATTTGGCATCATTAGTTTGCTCATATAATTTTCCATACAAATTTGGCAGCAGTCCATATAAAAATGCAATATATAAAAATTCAGAAATCTGTATCATTTAAAGGAATTTTTTGATCGAAATCGTAAATTTTTTTGGTGATTTTTTATTTTTTTGTCACTAATAAATGATTTGCAAGTTTTTTTTTATTTTCTGATATGTTTAAGGAGACTTCAAATGCCAACTGTTCAGAAATTTCCAGAATACGCAAATAATCTTTGAACGAGTTATGAATTTTTGAATCAATACTGGTTTTTTTCCAAAAAATCGAAAAAATGCCATGCAAAGAAAAACAGGAAAAATGATGTTTTCTAAGTCTCACCCAAACAACCCACCATTTTCTAATGTCGGTACATCTCAGTAACATATGGTCTGGTTTTCAATGTTAAAATATGAAACATTCGTACAATTTTCCGATCTTTTCGAAGACTGCTGAAGATACTGAGTCGATCAAAAAAATTCTTCAAAAGATACATTTTTTTTAATTTCATTTATATTTTTGTATGGACAGCTGCCAAATTTGTATGGAAAATTATATGGACAAACTAATGTTGCACATTGGTTTCTTTGGACGAAATGAAGGCACTACAAAGGTTTCAGCTGGATTTAAATAATACAAAAAAATAGTCAAATGACCGAAAGCTCAAATAATTGCTCAGTATACTAAGAAAAAAAACGTGTAATTTTCGGTCAAATAAGATGCACATAACTGGAGCTTCTAATCAGACCTAAATTTGTGTTAAATAAGACGTAAAATTACACGACCAACAATCATCACAGTTCGTGTAAAATTACATTAACATATTGTTTGGTGGATAATGATTCTAATAGGAATCTTGTTGGATAAAAAGAAGCGTTTGTTTATGTGAAGTTTATGATTTTATTGCAACACATTTCAATTCATCACACAATTTCACTCACAGCCACTAATTGTCTTATTTTTCTTCCTCGCATTTTCATCCAAACTTCATCTATGGCTTTGTTCCATTACATATTTTCCGGCATGCCGTTTGGAGTGTGTTGGCCACACAACTGGAGATGTTGCCATGCTTGAAGGTACTCACTTCTTGGGCACTACGGTTTTGGTCCACTCCGAGAACATCCTCTTCAGTGGACAGAACTGGAACTGGAACATCGCCGATTTTTTCTTTGAGCTCGATGATTTCGGCAACCTGCGACAAACCGCAATGAAACGGGAAACGTCAAAACTATTAATGTTCTATTTTGCCACCTCAAGAATGCTTAAACTTACCTTACTCATAGATTTGAGTGCCGAGAGCAGGTCCAGGCCAGTAAAAAAAAATAAGATAATCTTGACGAAAAACGCTGATGCAACAATATTTTTCGCGGCGTCAAACATTGACGTTTCGCCACTCAGACAAAAGTGTAACATCTAAAGCTCGTGAAATTAGGTTTCGTTTGATGTAAAATTACATCAAATTTGATGTTCCAGTTATGTGCATCAAATAAAACGTGAAGTTGGGTTATGAGTAATGTAACTTTAGGTTTCGCATGAGGTTATGGTATTCCAACGAGAATTTCATCATTTTACGTCAAAATAAACATAATTTTACATCGAATATACGGTTACATGTTTTGGTATTAGGTTTAATGTACGATCACGTCAAATGTAAAATTACAAAATTTTTAGTGTGTATATTTACAGTATTCCTATTTCCAGTCATAGCTCACCAAGACGCTATGGCAAAGTGGTTAGCATTTTTACTTACCAATTCATAAGACGGGGGATCGAACCCCGGCTCAAGCAACTTTGATTGTGCGTTCATATTCAAAATAAAATCGTGTAATCGAGATTATGATGTGAATTTACATTATATTAGACACAAAATGTCAAATTTGCTATTGAAAATGTGAAGTACAACTTTTGATGTGATAATAAATCTATTTTGACCTTATTTTACATTATATTTGATGCACATAACTGGAGCGTGTTTTAAGATGTAACGTTACATCAAATATCATGTAATACCACGTTTTTATTTCTTACACGCCTGAAGTTGAAACGTCAAATCGTTGTTGATGTTTGGCAACGAGATTTTTTTTTCCGCGGGGGGACCGCAATAATTCTTGGAATCTACTACAACAAGGCCTGGATGGCACAATTAAAACGCTGACAGAAGTAAGTTTCAATGTTCGCGGTCGGATCCCAACGTAAAGTGCATATTTTTTTGTTACTTTTTGTTGCAGTTCAGGTTGCAGTTGTAAATTTTTATCCGGGAGAGCAGCCGCGAAGTTGCTGCCAGGGAAACCAAACATTCGATGTTCCAAGCTGCCGACTCAAAACGGCTGGTGCTTCAAGAAAGTGACCCAGAATACAGAATATTTAGAAGGTAGCAAAAATTTAAGTAGTGAGATGGTTGTGGGCCACAACTTGTGGCGGAAGCCGATTGAAGGTGGTGAAAGGAACAAGCAGAAGAGAGGAAGAGTCAGTGTTTAGGAAGTTTGTTTTATTGGGTTAAATTGGGGACTAGATAAATGTGGAAGTGTGAATAACCGTGAAAACTCAATAAAATCATTCAAAACAACCAAATTTTGTTTTATTCCTAAAACTATCTAAAAAAAGGTTTTGCAGCATACGTTATCATTGATACCGATACATGTAAAATTACACTGTCATGGCTAGTTTTTAATATCGTGTAATTTTACAATCTGATGTATTTTTACGTCTTTTTTGACGCTCTAGTTATGTGCATCAAATAAGACGAAATATTACACGACTTTTTCTTAGTGTGCAGGACCATTCGCTTACAAAGCGAACACTGTAACCAGTCAGCCACGGCCGCTCACCCATGTCACCCCTGATGACGGTTGTGTATTAAAATTAAGTTAGTTGACTAAGAAACACTACCTTCCCTTCCCTCTACTAATCATCAAATCAAAGCCGGTATTTTAAAATTGATCTACCGCTTACAAGTCGGAAGCGTTACCACTAGGCTACGTGGCTCGGCCACGTTAGTCAATTAAAATTGGACAATTTAATATTCTGATTGTTGTTTGACTGGGATTGAATCTACATATGTATTTCAATATCATGATAAACATATTGTTTGTTTGAAAAACTTTTGCAATCAATACCATTTTTCTTCTTCGAAATGTGTAACCTGAACACGATTGTCACGCCCAGCGAACTTTCCTACTGAAAAGTAAATCCCAACAAAAAACAACCATGCAGAAAATGTACAAACCGTCAAAAATAAAATGCCCCTTCAGATGGCGTTGAAAAGCGAGCTGGTACAGCAAACAAAAAAATATCGCCCAAAGTTATTCCTTTCGGTGGGCTTCGCGAGCGCGAAAACACAATCCAAACTTTGATTGTTTTCGGATGAATTTATATATCGCCACAACCAGCAGCAGCAGCATCACGTATTGCACAAATGCCAGAGAGTTTTTTGAGAGGCTGATTAAAAATTTATTACGTACCGTGAGGAGGGAGAACAATTTTTCAGTTTTTCGGCGTGTATTTTTTTTTGTTCAGAAGAGCTTCACTTAACTTTTGGTGCCACCCACAACCCCTCCCACTGTTGTTGTTTTTTTTCATTGGATTTCACAACCAAAGTCGTTGAAAAATGGCAAAGAAAATCACAAAATTGTCGTCGTAAATTTGATGTCGTGAATTATTACTGTGGTCATGGGCGTCAGCAAGTTTGGTCCGGCCTGGCTCGGGCCAATATCGTGGCAGGCAATCTGGTATACCTTAAATGGGAGTAATCAATTTTATTGGAATTTATTCCGGTGGAAGCAAAACATCCCCGGCTGCTGCGCGGGAGGAAGGATGCTGCAACAAAATTAGGTTCGCCGATTAGGGGGGGTCGGTTTTATGGGGTTGGTGAAGACAGATTGAAAACTGGGATGGAATAAAAATGTTCATCCCTCATGTTGTGCTCTCTGATTAATTTTGTTTTATGCTCAATAAAGGGGCGATCTGGTTTGGAAATAAATATTGATACTTTGTAATTGAAATCTGCTAATTGCAATTGCATAGTGGGGGACTCAGCAAAAATGATTTTGTTCTTCACAGCTGGAAAGCTATTTTCTGTGAGGAGTTTCAACCGATTCATTTGATAATTAATATTGAAACTCTACTATTGTATATTGCACTTCGCAAAATGCTCTCTAAACATGGCACATTTAGTTCAGATAACAGCAGCATTCCCTGCGTTTATAATTATTTTTAACATGTTTTAGATAATTTTAAAATATTTTATGTTTGCGTTGATTTTTGATGTGCAGTACAGTCATCCCACATATTCGGAACACCCACAAATTCGGAACAATTTTGTGGTAATTTGTCAATAGAATGCAAAATACAACTTTTCTGCCGACCCTGTTATTTTAAGAGCCTTTATTTGGACATTCTCTTGTTGCTATTTTCTTGATTTTTCTTGATGTTTTCAGTTTCAGTTATCAGACCATTCATAAAACATTACTAAGCATGAGTTTTATTGGTTTCAGAGCGCGAAGTCATTATTTTGTAAAAAATATGTGCTTCTGGAGAGAGAAAAAAAAGTTTGTTTACATCGTAAGAAAAAAGTGTTCCGAATTTGTGGATTTCAAAGGTCAATGTTTTTCTTTGAAACCTTGATACAAAACGTAAAAATGTACAGCAAGTATAGACTTCAATCGAAAGATCGCAAGAAAAGCTTTTACATGAAGGTAAAAGCAAATCATTATGTTCAATTATCGATTTGGCCGATCTGTAAACTGTTCCGAATATGAGCGATGACTGTACCGCAATTCTTTTTTTGCAAAAAAAAATTTTTTTCGGTGAAAAATAGATTTTTTCAAAACTAATTATTCAAAACCGGCTGTATTACTGTATGTGTAATTAATTTCCTATGCCTTTTTGCATTGTAATGTTTAAATTGTGACTTACTGTTAAAATTTTTATACTTTTTTATTGTTTTGTTTTCAGAGTCGTTGACAGCAGCAATAGTGAAGAAAAGCAACTCCAAAAAAAAAAAAAAAAAAAAATAGACTAGCTCGCATGACTAACCTTGAGGGTTAATTTTTTTGATCAGGAATTTTTCTGGTACTTTTGTACCCGACCCTCTCCAATTTCAATGAAACTTTATAAACATGTTATCCTAGACCTATATAAGCCATTTTTGTGTATATGGAGCCAACAGTTCTCGAAAACAACATTTGAGAAGGGTGTAAGGTACTTAAGAGCGAGTCCACGAACAGGGCATACCCCTTTGTATGGGACGTCGTTTGGACCTCACCAATCTGCCTGAAATTTTCAGGGGTTGTTTGTACATATAAAACTAGCATCTGGCCAAAATATGAGCACTCTAGGTCAACGGGAAGTGGGGCAAATCGGGACACAAAGTTTGAAGGTTCAAAAACGTAAAAATCTTAAAAGGCTATAACTTAGGCAAAATTCAATTTAATTCCAAAATTCAAAATGCATCTTGAAGGGCTTCAAAATGCAACAAAATGCAGGGTAGAGCTTCCCAATTGGTTAATTCTAAAGGGAGTTATTGGCATTTCAGTGAAAAAATAGCATAATTTTCAAACTGAAATAAAAAAGTGTTCCATCCAGATATCAACTCGGATCGACCTGCAGCTTGTAGAGGACATCTGGGACTACCATCTGAGACTGATACCGCTTTAGGTAAGGCAGTTTAATATATTGAATAGACACTTTTACTTTTAGTGAATTTTTTGGTAGTAAATTTTTGCTCAGAGGACCCCTTAGATCCCATTTTATGGTAATAATTTTATCATAATCGTGTTCCTGAGACAATTTCACATTAGAAACATGCATAAAAATGTTTGTTTTCATCCATTTTAGCCCTTTAAAAAATGAAAGATAAAAAAAAACTTTGATTCACATTTATTGAAAATCAAGTTCGTTTCTAAGGATACTAGATGACACCAGAAAAAAAGCAGCTTCTTATTTTTTTTTATCTTTCATTTTTTAAAGGGTTCAAATGGATGATAATATACATTTTTATGCATGTTTCTATTGTGAAATTGTCTCAGGAACACGATCATGATAAAATTATCACCATAAAATGGGATCTAAGGGGTCCTCTGAGCAAAAATTTACTACCAAAAAATTCACTAAAAGTAAAAGTGTCAATTCAATATGTTAAACTGCCAAAGCGGTCTCAGTCTCAGATGGTAGTCCCAGATGTCCTCTACAAGCTGTAGGTCGATCCGAGTTGATATCTGGATGGAACACTTTTTTATTTCAGTTTGAAAATTATGCTATTTTTTCACTAAAATGCCAATAACTCCCTTTAGAATTAACCAATTGGGAAGCTCTACCATGCATTTTGTTGCATTTTTGAAACCCTTCAAGATGCATTTTGAATTTTGGAATTAAATTGAATTTTGCCTAAGTTATAGCCTTTTTAAGATTTTTTACGTTTTTGAACCTTCAAACTTTGTGTCCCGATTTGCCCCACTTCCCGTTGACCTAGAGTGCTCATATTTTGGCCAGATGCTAGTTTAATATGTACAAACAACCCCTGAAAATTTCAGGCAGATTGGTGAGGTCGATGCGAGATGGGTATGCTTTGCTCGTGGACTCGCTCTTAAATATTTTTGTATTTTGCAATTTAAAAATTACTGTATCTCGAAACAGTTGCGTCGTATCATACTCGTATTGGACGAGCTTTCTGAGAAAAATACACTGAAACAAAAATACACGCCACTTATATGAGATTTTTTGATTTTTAAGTCTAAAACTCAAATTTAAAGGTAATGTTACGACTTTTTTTTCTTTCAAAATTTTTGAGGAAATAGCCTAAGATGTTACCAAAAGACTGACGAAAAATGCAGGATGGTATGTCTCTCCTAAAAAAATACAAAAATCATTTACTAAATCTAAATCTAAACGTCGAAATTTTCAAAAACCGGTAGTGGGAATCAATTCCCCAGACAATTTTACATGAAAGTCTCCATATTGACCATTTTCCTATGTCTAATTCTTGGGAAGATACAGTGGTTTTAAAAATTAAAATTAAAAAAAATGGGTTTTTTGTGGTTTTTGGAAATTTCTATATGACAGACTTGGTTGATTCTTGCTCTACTGGAAAGTGATGTAATGTTAAGTTTAGATAGTGATTGATAGATTGAATTGAAACAATTGAAAGAAAAAAGTACTGTGCTTTTTCCAGAATCGGGACACATTAGAAGAATTATGACAGTAGATCAGGGAAGGGATTTAAGCACCTTGTTTTGCAAAATATCAAAGATGCTGTGCTACTGAGTAGATTCAACCATGATCGTTATTTTATTTTTCGAATGGTTCTATTTAAAGCGGAAGCAGTCCTAAAAAGTTTAAGATTTGATGCCATTAAATGCTCCAAAAACGACTGTGTTTATTGAGACTGTAGTCCCAGTTCACTCTAGTTGTATATATTATTCCCGAGCAGACGGAAATAACTTGGGAAGGTCAGTTTTTGATATTGTGAGAAGATCAAAATCCGTTATTGGGATGATCGGATTAGTTGTTAAAATAACAAATTTCCATAACAAAGATTTGTTCGAAAAATAACTCAAATTGTTATTGCTCTGTTATTTCAATAACATACTAATAACATAGAATCCAGAACAATAGAATAACAAGGTTAGTTATTCTGAGCGATGGATGGGGAGCACCCAAATAACAAAAACTGTTATTTATATGGATTGATTGCATAACAAAAAGTGTTATTATTTTATCACCCTGAGCAGATTTTTTTAACAGAAAAATAACAGAAATCTTACTGTATTATATTCTTTGGAAGTTGTAACAACACTGACTCACCAGACATTTGATAAGAAACTACCAAACTTCGGATTCAGGTCACTTTAGTCGGCTTTACATGTTTGGCTGATTATGCCTTCTCTCTGGCTACTCCTTTCTGAAAATATAGATAATTATCACAAAGTGTCTTATTCTATCGTGGAAAAAAAACTAAAGAACTTATCTGAAACTAGTCGAGCCGGTGATATTTATCGCCACAAAAAAAACTGACTAAATACGATGCATTTTGTTTCGATGATCACTAGTCTGAAAAAGAAAAAAAAAATCATTATTCTTATAAAACAATCTAACAATTAAAATTTTGAGAAATTATTTAAATTCTCTGGGTTGTTTTCAAAAAGAGTCAACAAACTTTGAATCTTTTGCGTTCAGAGCAGTTGTAGGACTTGAAGCTAAACAATTCGATTTTTTCATGTTTGCTGCGTCCTTTTGAAAAAAAAAACTAACAGAAACTAAAAACAAGTAAACAAACGAAACGTTTTAAATTATTAATTCATAAAAAGATAAATATTGTTTATAGAAAATTTGTTCACATTGCCATTCAATTGTACTGAACTTCGAAAGATTTTTGATCAAAATGAAACTAAAGGAGCAACATTTTTTAATTTAATAATTTTAAAGCATTTTGACAGCTGGAACTATTTTGCCATAATATTTAATATCAGGCTACATGTACAAATGAACAAACATTCGTCCTCCTCCTCTACCATTTAACATCTCGAGTTTAGTTAATAATTTACCTGTGAATTGAGAATTTCCAAAATTTCTCTCGCTGTCAAAATGCTTTTAAGAAGCTTTCCAAATTGCAAATGTTGCTCAAGAGACTTTTAATTAAACCCCCGCAAAGCACCCACGACAAAAAGAAATTTAATATTTTTCTAGCAAAATAATGGAAAACGGCCGTTGTGGGTAAACAAACCTTTCATGCCAGATATAAACATCCTCTACCATGTTTAAAAACCCACGATGGCGCTTTTGCATTGTTTTGCTAGATTAAAACACAAATCTACCGGATCTTACCTTTAACACTTGAAGCCCTCTTCCGGGAAGATGATCACCTGAAAGCTGTGTGGGAAGTCCTCGGCAGGTTCAGCTCGGCGAAACCTTTCATAATCCAGTGGTGGACTGCCGGATGACGAAGTCTATATTCCACAGGGCGAAAAACTTCTGCTGGGCGCCGGTGCAGGTGTCCTGCGCTTCCGTCTGTGGCAATTTTGACCACAATTTTGCTGCCAGTCACATCTTCTTGCGATCCGCAAACAATCACACACACGACGAACAACAAACCACTTTGATGGATTGCAATCTTCTTACCGCCCCTGTTTGTTTACTTCCTACAATCCTGTGGACACTTGCACCTACTTTATGAACCGCGAAACACTTATAAATACCGTAAACAAGCCGAAAAATAGACCCCGACATTCGCGAGTCGCAACGAACAAGACCACAACAAAACGATGGAAAATTTAATTTGACAGCTCTTCCAAGCAGGAGGAGGCGTTCGCGAATCGCGTAACGCGCGAGCCGTTCACGAACACCGTAATGCAAAAAATAAACTAAAAAGTTTTCTATGTTGACTGCAAACTCGATTATCAACTCGATTTTTAATTAGTATTAGTATTGTTAATTATTATGAATCAAAAAATTGCAATGGGGAGGTGCGAAAATTAAACTGCAAAGCTCGCCGCAAAATTTTCAGTTACATTGTGGGAGTAAAAAGGGCGGTTGGCGTCCAGCGCGTTTGGATCTGTCAAACATTTGCCAATCTGTTTCTCTTGACAATCTGTAATCTGCAGATGTAAACAATCCGACCTAGATCCCGACACACTAAAATCAAAATCAGTACAAAATAAAATTTACTCAAAAAATTACCCAAAACCTTTGAAAAATTCTATTTTTTTCACACATAAGTGATATTTTTTATCCTTTTTTCAATGTGTAGCGTTAGTTAAAGGTTCTCAGGATCGTTTGCAACAAAAAAGCTGTATGTTTACTTGTTTGACTTTGGTCCATTTACAATGTTTTGCTTGAATTTTAGAATAATCCTATCTGGCGTAATTTAGTTCACCCTCGGCTTGGCATCACTGAAACTGCTGCTGTCGCTCGCAACATTCCATGTCATCTTTTCAGGAAAACGCGATCAAAACAAAACAAAACTTTTCAGTCAATCAAACCGCGAGTTGCGAAATCAAACGAAATTTGCGGTTATTCTTCTATCCTAGACGGGTTTGTGCTGAAGTTTTTCGTGGCCTGGCGACGATTCTACAGGCAGATCGGACAAGTTAGCTAGCGCCGGATCACGGTGCGCTTCCGGTGATGATTACGTCGCTGCCGCTCATCCCGTTAGACACAAGCAGCGCGATGTTGACCTCCTCCAAACCTGAAGATGATGCTGCACAATGAGCGGAGAAAGCAGCCGCCGGCCGCCTCAGAACAAATCCTAGCACCCAAACCGTAACCAATTCTAGCAACAGAATTTCATTACCTGCTCCTCGTCCTCCTCCTCCAGCAGTTACGATTCATCAGAATCAAGGTGCCTGAGCTTGCCGGAAACGTTCTGCATGGAACTGTCGCAAGAAAAACCGGCCACCATCCTGCTTCTGTCCACCATGCACAACATTTCTAGATGTGACACCTGCAGCTGGCCAAACTAGAAGCCGAAGAGTAGCGCATGATTGCTCGGGTCAAACTCGGATCGAACAAAAGTTATCCGGCGGACCTGGTTTCAAACCAAGTCTGTCGGTGTGCTGCTGGAGTAAGGGGTAGGTGAGCATCAAATGTTCCGTCAATCCGGTCCAAACTTTCGCTAATAAAATGTTAATTTCCAACCCCCATTCACAGGTAGTCGTCGAGTTTTTCGTTGAAACGTTATCCAAGAAGGACAAAGCCAAGGATCTCGTGCGCGGAAATTCTCGAACAAACAAGAACGAGGAGATTCCCATTCCTGTTCTGGTCCTGGTCGGAATCCCGCAGAAATGTTGTTCAGCATAATTGTGCGAAGGTGCTGTTTTCGCTATGGCTCAACGGAACGCGGTCAGGGCGGCAGGTCGGCAGCATGATATCAGCACGATCGAGACATTCCACGTCGGGGATCATCTAAAGCTGATAGGTTTCGCTTTCAAAAAGAAGTTTTAAATACAATCCGATCTGATACACTCTACTTAGTTCCAAAGTTATATACGGTTATTAGTAAAAATAAAATAAAATATTCAAAAAAATGTACTAAAAATCTTGAGTTTTTTTTGATTAGGTCCTATAAACATATGAAAGACAATAGTTTATTGGTCCTTTTCAAAAAAAAACTCTGGAAATCATCTTGAATAATCTAGATTCGATTCATATACAAAAAAAAATGAAATAAATCAGATTCAGAAACTGATCTGAGCCGATTTTACCTTAAACTGTTCAATTGTATTTTCGAAAGAACACTGCTGGACGAATTCATCTTTTGGGAAATGTTGACATTTATTATCAAACAAAACAAATAAATTTGTGTTTGATCTTAGTTTGTAAATATTGCCATGTATTATGATGGTGACGGTCTTACCAATGCAAACGCACTGCAAATGATTGATGATTTTAATGATGATTATGAAGAAGAAGCCCAAATATATGTTGATCCGATTTCACCTTAATTTTATGTGTGTTTAAACTCGTTTGTTTTTTCCACTGTCTTGCCTCAAAACTGAGAGTACCCTCGGTGGTTGGTCACTTTTTCGTTTGACATTTTTTAGTTTTTACAGCGTTGAAAGTGACGAACTGTCACTTTTAACACGGAACTCACAGTTACTGTCAAACCAAATGTTTGGCAGTAAGTGTAAGCTTATGTAAAGAGGGTGTCAGACTAAAAGTGACCCCTTTTTTAACAACAAGTGGTGTCAAACCAACGGGTTTTCAGTGTATAGGGTTTAAAATACACGGTGCAGAATATTTGATAATCATTGGCAAATCATGTCCAAAGCACCTAATGGATGGAAAATTGGATCTCCAAATACCTAATTCTAAAATATTTTACTTAACTAGGCAGATTAAAAAAATGGGCAAAGTCCAAAAAAAGTTGTAAAATATGATTTTAATGTTATTGTACATCTTCTAATTCAATCTGATACTTCCCATTTTTTCATTAAACGGATTCAGTAATTATTTTGTTACAAATAACAAATTCATATTCCTGCTCGGGAATATGAAAAACATAACTTAATCTGTTATTATCGTCTAATTCCTCATTTCCAATGGAATATCAAACTAATAACAGTTCCTGTTATTATGCAATTAAATGAAGAAACATAACTTAAACTGTTATTATCATCTTATTTAACATTTGCAATGGAATATCATATCAATAACGGTTCTTGTTATCATGGAATAAAATGGAAAAACATAACTTAAACTGTTATTATTGTCTTATTCCACTTTTCCAATTGAATACCATCCCAATAACATTTTTTGTTAAAATAACAGAAACTGTTATTATTTTTTCTTCCAAAAATTATTTACAAGAATATTCAATAACAGTTTCTGTTATTTTAACAAAATTTGTTATTGAAATGACATGAATTTTGTTATTACCGTCTGCCCGGGTTATCATATATTGTAGCATGAATTTGTTCTGAAAACATTTTTTCACTGATGCTAAAAACAAATATTTTAATTATCTCGGATTCATGTCAATCTAGTTTTGTTTTTAACATCAAAAGCCCTTCTTTTTATTCGGAAATTGAATTCCAAAACCATGAGGACATAACAGTGAGTAAATTTAACTCCCTAAAAATTTGACAAAGGATCAAAAGCGATACGACCTGGTTCTAAAAAGTATGAAGTAAAATGTCAATTTAATTTTTAAATAGTAACCAAGTTAGCTTAAAAAAGCCCAACAAACAGTTTTCTTTTGTTAAGGATATGTTTTTTTCTGAACATCTCGATGAATATTTTTAAAATTCTGTATAATATTCAATAACTTCCCCTTGAATTTCGATAAGGATGGCAGAGCGATTGCTCTGTTTTTTCCACATTCCCCACGCTAATGATTAAGTCTTAAAAATACATTTCAACGAGATCAAAAAGTCTTAATTATAATTTTAATTAATTATTTGCATAAACAGAAAATTATAATAGTATAAAAATAATAAAACGTAAAAATAAAAGCCATTGGAAAGAAAAAACCTTGTAAAATATGTTTTAGCATTGAACAGGTACTTCATTCGGGCACGAGTCGCCTCTGCGTTCAACAAACACTATGATTTTGGGTCGCATCATCATCTTCTATGATGAATCCTGACCAAACACCCTAACCTACTAACAAGTTTTCAGGTTCCTGGCGCTCGTGGGGTGTAAGCACAGAGTAAATCAGCTGCCCTAGTAGCAACCTGCGCTAACTAACATTCCCGTCCCTTAAAATCGAGATCTACAAACTGACATGGCGGGCGCCGTTGGTGGCCAATGACTGTTACCTATTCGCAACTGATCTTGTTTTGGTAATCATGGTGTTTTATCTTTTCAGCGCATTCATACATGCTGTTGATAAGGGAAATACCACTTGATAGTCGAAGCCTATGATCAGTAGTGCTGAAAGGATATTACGGTTCTGTTCAGCAACGGAGAAGGACAACCATGGGTGATCTCTCATGCTCATGCTCATGCTCATTTCTATATGACAGACTTGGTTTTTCAGTCTGGTAAATATTTTTACCGGAAAGCTCGTCCAATTTCCCATAAGTTTGTCCTTGACAGCATTTCAATTGGATGTGAGAGCTTACAGATATAAGCTAATTTACTATCCAGGTTTCTACCACACTGAAAAAAATATTATATTTTCAGTTATTAACAATGTAATGAAGCTTATATCTGTAAGCTCTTACATCCAATTGAAATGCTGTCAAATACAAACTTATGGGAAATTGGACGAGCTTTCCGGTAAAAATATTTACCAGACTGAAAAACCAAGTCTGTCATATAGAAATTTCCAAAAACCACCAAAAAACCCATTTTCAACATTTTTATTTTTAAAACCGCTGTATCTTCCCAAGAATTGGACTTAGGACAATGGTCAATATGGACACTTTTATGACAAATTGTCTGGGGAATCGATTCCCACTACCGGTTTTTGAAAATTTCAACGTTTAGACCACTTTTCAAAAAAACAGCTTTAGTAAATGATTTTTGTATTTTTTAAGTGAGACATACCATCCTACATTTTTCATCAGTCTTTTGGTAACATCTTAGGCTATTTCCTCAAAAATTTTGAACGAAAAAAAAAGTGGCATCACCCTTAAATGTATGTTTAAGACTTTAAAATCAAAAAATCTCATATATGTGGCGTGTATTTTTGTTTCAGTGTATTTTTTTCAGAAAGCTCGTCCAATTTCCTACAAGTTAGTCTTTGGTCACTTTTTGATACGAAGCAACTGCTTCGAGATACAGTAATTTTTAAATTGCAAAATACAAAAGTATTTAAATACCTTACACCCTTCTCAAATGTTATTTTCGAGTACTATTGGCTCCATATACACAAAAATGGCTTATATAGGTTTAGGATAACATGTCTACAAAGTTTCATTGAAATCGGAGAGGGTCGGGTACAAAAGTACCAGAAACATTCCTGATTTGAGATAGAATTGCTCATTAACAAAATTCAAAAATGCAATATATAGAGAATTTGGCAGTGGCAGTGCGTGGCCGAATGGTTACGCTGTCCGCTTTGTAAGCGGATGATTCTGGGTTCGATTCCCATCTGCTGCAACCTTCCATCGGATGAGGAAGTAAAATGTCGGTCCCGGCCTTGGTTGTTAGGCCGTTAAGCCATTCCAGGTGTAGGAGTCGTCTCCATGCCATAAGTACAAACATCACACCAAACCAAGCCTACTCCGGTGGAATCGCTGGCGGCGGTTGGACTCGCAATCCAAAGGTCGTCAGTTCAAACACTGGGGTGGAAGGTTCCTTGGAGTAAAAAGAGGTTTGGGTGTTCTCCCCATTCAAGCCTTCGGACTCCTAGGTTCGAGCAGAAACTTGCAATAGAGACCACAAAAGACCCGGGGGTCGTTAATGTGGATGGTTTGATTGATTTTTTGAGAGAATTTTTAGTTCTAATCCCGGGGTGGATGGTGTAAAAAGAGGTTTGCAATTGCCTCAACAATCAAGCCTTCGGACATCTAGTTTCGAGTAGGAATCTCGAAATCGAGAATGCTATGGCAATGCTGTAGAGCAAATAATTGTTTTCACATATTTTCGGAAGTTGAATAAATGGCAGGAAATCTCACCAAATATCATCATGTTGAATATTTTTTGATATGATATCGAAAGACCTTTCTAACAAGTCCAAAACATTAAAAATCTGCATCCCTGTCTCGAGTTAAGAGCATTTAAGTGATATTTATGTACTTTTTTGTAGCCTGATCTCACTTAAATGTATGTAAATGAGTCAATGATTCCAAACTATTGAATCTGGCAATCCTGTCTCGAGTTATGGCCACTTGACTGATATTTATGTTCTTGTTATTCCGGATCTAGAAAAAAAATGAAATTTGTGTTCAAACCTTATTACCTTATCTTATTAGTTATTACCCATTGTTGGTAAAAAGTGAGGAAGGCATCAACCACATAGGTGGAATAAGTTATTTTTGCTATTGATATTCAAACAAAATATGGAGATGCTCAAAATTTACCGTTGTTCCAAATTTCAGAGAATTGACTATTTACAGAAATGCAAATTCAAAAGTACCTTTCCAATTTGGCTGCTGTCCATAATGGGTCATTCCTTGGAGCAGCTCTCGGCGACCGTCTCGCAGCACTTTCTGCTCCACGGCGTCACTGCGCTCCGCCGGAACGGCAAGTCCTGTCGAGGAAGAAAACGAAGATTTTAGAAACTCTGCCTGACCATCATCATCGTGGGTGGCTGTGGATTCAATCGACAATAAACAAAAACCCCCCTTGTCCCGCCTGCTAAGGTTGCATCATAAACATGAGCTCTTTTTTTTCGGTGTCACTTTGGCACCAGAAAAGAAACATAATACAGCTGTGCCGATTCCCCCCCAGTTGTTTCGATCCCGTGTAACTGAAAATAAACAGCAAATTTTTGAACCCACCGACGACACTGAAGCAATCAGAAAGAGATTGACGAAAGTTGGCAATAAAAGTTTTTTTTCTCTGCGTGTTTTTCTTTCACGACTTGACGCGGAACGAAATTTCTTGTTCGGCTTTCTGTCTTTTTTTTACAACTTTTGTGCAGGAAAATCGAACGAAAAAGAAGTTTTCCCACCAATTTTGGAAGGAACCCGTTTTTTGATCGTTTTCTCGACGGTTTTATTGCTCCGTGATGTTTCTTTTGGAGGGGAGGTGTCTTTTTTATTATTTTTTAGAGGAACACCTGGCTTTGGAAATTACAGTGCAACGTTGACATTCTTTAGTCAAGGTAATGTATTTTAATTTTGAAAACAATTTAAGTATTTATGCTTTGAAATTTTGAGCCTGTTTGAACTTGTTTAAAAATGTTTTGAATGTTGAAGAAATTTTAATTACAGTCCAGACTCGATTATCCGAAGCCTAAAGAAATCAACAATATTTTCTATGAATTTTATAATTTTTTTCTGCGTTTTTTTAAATTAAATTGGTATTTCAAAAATTTCAACCCACACTTTTCTTTGTTTGTGGTTTTGTAACCTTTCTCTGGCATCATAGAAAAGAGTCGAACAATGACAAACTGGATCGCACAATAACAAATAAAAAAAACAGTGAGAAAAGCTCAGCAAATAAGAGGAGAAAAAAGGGGAAAGGTTTTAGCGGCACTAACTTTTACACAAAAATAGCGGCACTTCGTAACGAGGCCCGATGAACGTTCGCCGCGAAATGGTTTCCGTGCCGGTGTAGTGAACGGAGTTGGAGCCCTGGTTGATTGCAGTCATCTTTTTTTGCAGTTGTTGTTGTTCTGCTGCTCGGGGAAGATGGATTCGAATCCTTGGTGCTGGAATTGACACAAAATAGGATCGTTAGTGTTTGCTGTTTTTTTATGTTTGCAGTGGCATATTTTCTGTTCTGAGTCACTTTTTTTTTCTTCTTCTGTTGTGTACTTTTCCAATTTCCAGCTCTTGGATGGTGTGCGATGCAATTTACGGGTGGAAATCGAAACCAATGATTGCTCTGTTATCTTTTCCGGAATGGCTTTGTGATTTGGGGAAGGATTGCTTTAATTTAAAAGTCAACGGAGCTGCGGGTCGTATGAGTTGCTTGGATTGTTTTGCTCAAGCAGTTCCAAATCTAGAGATTTTTTAAAGATCCTTTATGCTATTGTGTTTCATATGTTTATTAGGATGTAACAATAATGACTTTTTGGCGGGCATACTTAGCCCAAATCCCAAATATGAGCTTGATCGGACGTAACAGGAGCTGGCGCTTTGCTTTTGAATTTAAAATAGGATTTAACCCGTAAAAATCGATTTTTTTTTTTCAAAAATGTCAACTTTTGAGGCTTTTTGGCCACCAAAGCGTTTATTTTCAACATCAATGGCGTGTAGGCCAGATATTTCCGCATCTTTTGATATGCATAACATTGAAGTTTGGAGCAACCTGGAGCTCGGTAAAGATGTTGAAAATAAACGATTTAGTTGCCAAAATGCCTCAGAAATTGAGATTTTTGAAAAGAACTATTTTTACGGGTTAAATCCCCCCCGATCTTCTTAATTTTGCTTCATATCGACGTCGTCGTGCTATCTTGTCGCACCCGCCATTTTGACGTTCCGAGAAAAACGCGTTTTAATGTTTGACCTTGAATATTCAAAAACGAGAGCACGCAATGTAAACAATAACAAACACGTTTTGTTTGGCTCACCATTCTGTGCATTGTCCCAAAGTTTGGTTGAAGTTGGTTGCTGGAGTCCCGAGTTATAATTACAAATGTTTACGGTAGTTTAGCTTGTACGTGCGACAAACGCATCCTGACTTTCCTGGCCTGAAATCCCTTTGGCCTTTTGTCGCACTTACATCAATTTTCATGGAGTGACAAGATAGCACGACAAGATTGAAACTACTGTCATATGTAAAGTGACACAAATGCACGGAGTTTATTCGGTTTTTGTTGAATATCTCAGGATTGAAATCGAATTTTGGGGATCTGTGAAGGTCAAAAGGTGAGGCATTGTGAGCTGCACAAAATGGCGTTCTTAACTCAATTTGGCCCAAAATGCACGTACGACAAGTTAGCACGATGGCGACGATATGCTTGATATATCCCGCTTTCGACGGTCCCTTCAATATCGTAATAATAGTAATTTATATTATTTGGATTTTTTCTTATCCTTCGATCTCTCTCCAACGACTTCTCAACGACCATCAGAAGTTGCCAGAAAATCTATTAACAAATTCCATTCAATTAAAGAATTAAATAAAAATGTTTATGAATAATATCGTTTAAAGGAATTTAACTTTTTGTTACAACAAAGTTTATAAAAAATGAGGATATTTTCCTGCGTTGTATATTTATTGAATTTTCCACATCAACCCCTAAAACTTTTCTAAAGACACCAACTCGATCAGGATATCCCATTCTAAGAAACTGATTTTTGAAGCAATTTTGTATGGACTGGAGACCGAAACCAATGATCAATTCTCCAAAGAACTAGCAAACTCTTGGAAATGTATTTTTTGTATATTTGGATGAAACTTTGTTTGTACAATTTCTATATACAAAGAAGGCATTTTACAGCTGACCATACTAGAAGGCCGTAAAAATATTCAAAAATCTGTATTTTGAGAAAGGATCTCCGAGCTTAACATATTGAAGAAAAAAATAAACCCTAACATTTGAAAAGGCCAAAGAGCATCTGGGCAGTTCTCTCAGATTTCGGTCATTCGATTTTTTTTTGTATTTTTTATCCGACTGAAACTTTTTTGATGGCTTCGGTATGCCCAAAGAAGCCATTTTGCATCATTAGTTTTTCCATATAATTTTCCATACAAATTTGGCAGCTGTCCACACAAAAATGATGTATGAAAATTCAAAAATCTGTATCTTTTGAAGGAGTTTTTTAATCGATTTGGTGTCTTCGGCAAAGTTGTAGGTATGGATATGGACTACACTGAAAAAAATGATACACGGTAAAAAAACTTGATTTGCAATTAACACTATTTTTATTTATTTTTTATTTTTCGATGTGTTTTAGAGGACATAAAATGCCAACTTTTCAGAAACTTCCAGGTTGCGCGAAAAATCTTTGACCAAGTTATGAAATTTTGAATCAATACTGATTTTTCTAAAAATCGAAATATCGGTCACAAAAATGTTTCAACTTTATTTTTAGATTTAAAATTCAATTTGCACTCAAAAAGTACTTTAGTGAAATTTTGATAAAGTGCACCGTTTTCAAGTTAAATCCATTTTAGGTGACTTTTTTGAAAACAGTCGCAGTTTTTCATTTGTTTAAATTAGTGCTTTTTTGAACTTTGTTGATACGACCCTTAGTTGCTGAGATATTGCGATGCAAGAGTTAAAAAAAAGGAAAATTGATGTTTTCTAAGTCTCATCCAAACAATCCACCATTTTCTAATGTCGATATCTCAGCAACTAAAAAACATTCGTGAAATTTTTCGATCTTTTCGAAAACAATATTTAAAAAAAATTGGATCAAGACTATCATTACAAAAGGGTCAAACATTCAATATTACGCCCTTTTTAAAGTTTGTCTTGTTTTGAAAATTTGCTGCATGTTAGCAATCTACTATTTTCAACTTTATTCAAAAAATCAAGATTTTTTCTTGAAATGTTGACAACACTGCCAAATAAATTTTGACTTACTTGTGACTGAGAAAAGATGTCATTTGTTGTCATTTGAATCATTTCTACGGATGAGATTTTTCAGAAATAATTTATTCTGCGCAATCGATTTTTTGGTGTGAAAAGTCGAATATAAAAAGGATTGAAAACTGCAATTTTGATCAATTTGATTTAAAAATTGAAACAAAACAAATTTTGCAGAAAAAAAAAATCATCAATTTATGTAATGTTCCTCTGTTTTTCCGTGCTTTATTCAGTAAAAAAATCATGGTAATATTACATCTGGGAATGGGTACATCGTTTATGTCAGAAAAATGTATAATTTTACACCCAAAAAAGTGTAAATTTGCCACTTTTTTAGGCTAAATTGAAGAAATATTACATCATAAAATATCTAACGTCATTATTATTCCTGTGTTTGGAAACTTTTTCAGCTTGAATTGTGGTAATATTACATAATAATAATCACACCTTAAAATTTTACTCATTCGAAATTTACATATTTTTTACCATGAACAGCTACACACAAAAAATATTTCCGAATGTTACATCATTTATGATGTAACACTTTTGCACGTCATTAAACATTTAAATTTAAATGTAATTTGATGTAAATTTGCGACAAATTATACGTAAAAATATGATTTTACGTGTGATTCAACGGTTTACGTCGATTTTCAAGTTTACATCAACTGAGTATCACATGTAATGATTCATTTTTTCCGTGTCGAGTAAATTCACAAATTTTTTTCTGTGTATCAGAGCTTGAACTGCTCAATATTAAAATGCCTACTTTTCATTATAATTATATAGAAATTAAAATCAAGGTTATATATCACCCGGGAATGTGTGCATCTTTTATGTTTAAAAAAAATGGGTAGTTTTACATAAAAAAATGGGTAAATTCGCGACTTTTCAGAGTATATTGAAGTACACACAAAAAAATATTTCCGAATGTTACATCATTTATGATGTAACACTTTTGCATGTCATTAAACATTTAAATTTAAATGCAATTTGATGTAAATTTGCAACAAATTATATGTAAAAACATGGATTTACGTGTGATTCAACCGTTTACATCGAATCTCACGTTTACATCAACTGAGTTTACATGTAATTCATTTTTTACCGTGTCCAGTAAATTCACATGTTTTTTCTGTGTAGCATTACATCACAAAAGAGTTACACCTTCCAAATTTACATAAAAAAACAATTACTGTGGCTTAATGATTTTTCATGCTCAAATATAGTAAATTTCTTGGAGACCATTCCAAACATTAAAATTCACGAAACGTGAAAAATGTTCAAAGAATCAAGAAAACCTAATGTCAAAAGAGCAGCTAGCAGCATTTGAGCAATTCTCTCAGATTTCGGTCATTTGATTTCGCCCACATTCAATATTACGCCCTTTTGAAATGCTCGTATTGATTTGAAAATTTTGAAAATATTATTTTCGAAAAGATTGGAAAATTTCACGAATGTTTCATGTTTTAACATTGTAAATCGAACCATTATTTACTGAGATATCGACGTTAAAAAATAGTGGGTTGTTTGGGTGAGACTTAGAAATCATAAATTTTCTTGTTTTTAAACCTTTGCATGGCAATATTTCAGCAACTTAAGGTCGGATCAACAAAGTTAAAAAAAAAAACAAAACATAGAGAATTTTCTAAGCTTTTCCAAATTATTTTTTTAAGTGGGCAAACATGTGCACTTATTTTCAAAAATGAAAAACAGCGACTGTTTTAAAAAAACTTATCTCAAAATGACCTTAACTTGAAAACGGTGCACTTTATCAAAATTTCACTAGAGTTCTTTTTGATTGCAAATTTGATGAAGTTGAAAAATTTTGGCGACCTATATTTCGATTTTTTTAAAAAAATCTGTATTGATTCAAAAATTTATAACTCTTTCAATGATTTTTTGCACAACCTGGAAATTTCTGAAAAGTTGGCATTTGATGTCCTCTAAAACATATCAAAAAATAAAAAAAGTAAAAATAGTGTTTTTTTGCAAATCAAGTTTTAGTGACAAAAAGTGAAATTAAAAATCACCAAATTTTTTTTACCGTGTATCATTTTTTTTCAGTGTAGTCCATATCCATACCCAAGGGGTTTCCAGCATCGTGTTAGACTGGTCACTAATCCGGAATTACTTGGAATTTGAGCAAGTAATTCTGTAATTCCAGATTTACTGAGTAATTCCAGAGTAATCCTGGTAATTCCTAATAATCTCAGTAATCCTGGTAATTACATGATTCTTGTTTGTGAAAACTGCTTCAGAAAATAATAACATATTGAAAAAGAACTGTTTAAAAAATAATTTCGATAAACCTTTTATGATTCTATTTATTGCCTATTAATTTTCATGTAAGAATCCAAAGTTATAGCTAGTACGAAATCATTCGGATTTTGAGTAAGTAATTCAGTAATTCCTGTAATTCTGTAATTACCTAGTAATTCCGTAGTAATTCAAATAATTCCATAGTTACTCAGTAATTCGTGTATTTTCCATCAATTCAAGTAAATCGGCAGAATGCTTTTTGCTTTTCCTTGATGCCTTTTATGGTTGTAAGAAGTACAGAGCGGATTTGGAATGTCCGCAAATTTGGATGCTCTCTAATTCAAATGTATTCGGATGAAAAACAACTCAAACGTCAAAATCAGTTGTCAAACTGATGTTGATATTTACCCCATTATTCGACGATTTTCAAGTAGGGCGTCCAAGTTTCCCGGAAAACGGAAAAAATATATTATTTATTCGCGGGAAATTTTTGAAAACGTCATAAAATCTATGTTTTCATTATATTTGTTATGTTTTTAAAATCATACTTTTAGCTCAATACTATTAATAGGATAGCACTTTTAGTTGTGCTTTGAATTTTAAATGCACTCAAACGTCAAAATCAGTTGTCAAACAGATGTTGATATTTACCCAATTATTCGATGATTTTCAAGCAGGACTTCCAATTTCCCAAGTTTTGAGTTTCCCGGAAAACGGGAAAAATATTTATTTATTCCCGAGAAGATTTTGAAAAAGTCATAAAATCTATATTTTCTTCGATCCAATTCCAAAGACTTTTCTCAATATGCGGGAAGCTAGGCAGTAATTCCAAGTTATTTTTTATAAATTCGAGCAATTCTAAGTGATTTCTGGAAATCCCAAGTAATTCTGGGAAATCAAAGTAATTCATGACATATTGCCAGTAATCCTGGTAATTCCATTTAGACTGGTCAGTAATCCTTGATGCTGGAAACCCCTTGTCCATACCAACAACTTTGCTCAAGACACCAAATCGATCAAAAAATTCCTTCAAAAGTTACAGATTTTTTAATTTTCATGCATCATTTTTGTGTGGACAGCTGCCAAATTTGTATGGAAAGTTATTTGGACAAAATGGCTTCTTTGGGCATACCGAAGGCACCAAAAAGTTTTCTTAACTTATTTCAGTTTAATTTTAATTATTTTATTAATTGCTGAATATTTTGTGCAAAGTCCTTGTATATGGATAATAGAAAGAAGAGATTGATACTAGTAAAACTGTTCAGCAGCTCCAACGTCAATATCGTTTTTTTTTCTTTCGAGTATTATAACCGTGTTTCCTACAGAACTCGCGAAACGTATAGTTGAACCGTTCCAGCGAGAGATAAAGGGCGCAAAAATATCGATCCCTTTTCCCACAAATCAAACATGCCAATTGCGAAAAGATTGCGGAAAATGATAGAAGAGAAGAGTGAAGAAGAAGCTGCCGAAAAAAAAGTAGCGCTTTGCCAAAATCGCTTTCCCACACGCTTTTCGGTCGAATGATAAATTGAATAAATGATTAGATAATTTCAAACAATTCCATTTGTACGACGGGGCCAAATTAAATAAAATTTATTTAATTCGCTCGTTATGGAACGTGTTCCTTGTGGCGTAAAATCCTGCCACGATGGTGATAAAGGGGGGAGCCCGGAGGTTTGTGGTGCTGCAATTTTACTATCCGATTATATGTTGCCACCCTCTCCGCCTAACTCTAAAGTAGAATCAGAAAAGCTCCAGTGCGATAGAATCGAGCAAAAAATGAGATATTCACAACCCCCCTCGGGGGGGAAGTTTTGTACTATTTGTTCAGCTCGTGGGTGGCAATCACTGAAATCGTGGTTGGTGGCGGTGAAAATGTGGAAGGTATTGTTAGCTACGGTTAAATATGGAAAAAGCAATCGGATTTTCGAATTTGATCCTCCCTGGGTGGTGTCTGGTATCAAACAGGCGCGAACACACTGATGTAATGATGTTGGAAAGTGTTGCAATTTGGACGAGCATTTCGCATGTGGTTTTTCAGTTTAAATTGATTGGGCTTCAGTAATGGAATGTTTAGATCGCATATCATCAGTTTTAACACAGACTGTGCCTGTGGTTTTAATAATGAGCTTTTAATGATGAAAATTGTGTTTTCGAATTCACCGTTTATAAACCTTCCTGAAACTTTTTTTTTAACGATATCTGAACAAATGTATTCAACCAGGTTTTTATAATAGTAGTTTATGCAACAAGTTGCAAAAAGAGGATTTTTTCAGCACGAGTCGTACATTTATCCAACGAGGTTCACCGAGTTGGATAAATACGAAGAGTGCTGAAAAAATCAAGTTTTGCAACGAGTTCCATACAACATTTTTTGCAATTCCAAAAAACACACACTGAGTGAAATTTTATGTCAAATTTCATGTATTTTGTCAATAAATCGTTTAAATAAAAAAATGTTGAAAAGTGTTACTTTTCGAAACAAGTGCTGAAAAGTGTTACTTTTCGAAACAAGTGCTGAAAAGTGTTACTTTTCGAAACAAGTGCTGAAAAGTTCAACTTTTCAGCACTAATTTGAGTGCTGAAAAGTAGAACTTTTCAGCATTTATTTTGAAAAGTGTTGCTATTCGATTCTGTTATTTTTGGTACAGAAAAGTAGGCTATTTCGTCGTTCAAGAATGACAGGAAAAGTAAGTTGTTTCACGACGGAATTGCAAAAAAGAAGTTTTAATTTAGGCTCAAATGGCTTTTGTTTATGTTTAAATAGAGTTACAAAGTTCAAATTTGATTTTCAAAAACATTTAAGCAAAGAATAGTAGATTCCAAAAAATGTAAAATAACTACATATTCATGCAAATATGATTTTTTTCTTCTAATTTTTGATCCAAAAGTATTTTTTTTCAAAAAGTCTACGATTACCAATTTGAATAAACATGGATTTATAATTGTTTTAAAATGTATTGTGTAGCAGTATAAAATCAACTGTAAATTTTTTTTGGACAATACCAAAAAAAATATTATCAACTGATTTTATTTGAAAAATATTACCATTTAACGTACCTTTTTATTAAAAGCTATTTATTTAGTTTCTGGCAGCACTGCCACACCACCACAACCCTCCGCTAGAAATGCATCCCTCGTTCGATGATTCCTGTGACCGCGTGCAAATTCCGATAAAAAGATTGCAAAATAATTCCAAATCAACGGAATTTGGGGCCCCCTCCACCGACCTCCCAAGGTCCGCGGTTGGCGACCTTCCGTCGGAACGGATAATCTCCGCCGTCGTCCCGCGTTGCTGCCAGGGCAACCAGCAGCAGCATGTTTGTGTGTGTGTTCCCTTTCGTAGAATTTTGGAAGGGTAGGGAGACCAGCAGCATCCAACGATATTTTCAAAACGCGTTGCTCAAGGGTGGGGGGTGGTCCCGGCCAACCGTCGCCATTTTGAAACGGGGAGAGAGAGGGGATTAGAAGGGTGGCAGCAGTGAGTGGTTTCAGTTAATGCGGATAATCGTTTTCTTGTTATGCGGGTTGAGCAGATCTCGACGTCCTGATTATCGATTTTGGGGCGCTGGCACAGCGTGGTGCCTCCATATCGGTTTCAACGCTGGAATTTGCTGCCGCGTCTTTGATGGTAGAGTTCAGTGATCTGTATTGGGGCTACTTGAGCTTTAGGTTAAAACCAATGCAAAAACTTACTGGAAAAAAAATCTGTAGATTTTTTTTTGCGAGAAATCGTTGGAAGTTTCAAATTACTTTTCAAATTAGTAAAAATAATGATGAAATTTTTACCTATTTTAATAACAACGATGTATTTTTGAAACCAAATTTCATGTTTTATGAACATTCTTTATCGTTGAATAGATATTTGGAATATCATTTATAAAACATTTGAAATTGAAAATTAATAAATATTGTATTCAAAACAATCTTATGTAACTTTGACAACAATTAAAAAAATGTCATAATAATGATTGATTTTTTCCAACATTTTTGCTAAATTAAAGTCAAAATAAATATGCAGATTTGTTTTTTTGTAAAATCACAAAATATGACCAAAAATCAACATTTTGGATCAATTCGGAGGGTAGATTCAGATTGAGCGGGCAAAATTATATGAAAGACATATTGTTGGACAATTTTCGAATAACGTTAGGGTGGTCCCATACGCTTTTCCTGATTTTTTTTCGAATTTAAAGAAAATACCCCTGAGATTTGTTCAGCGTTAGTAGTGCTAGATCTCCTCTTTCAAATGCATCATGGTGCTTAAAATTTGGCCGGCACTTTTTAGATATTTTTAAATTTTTTAATTTGCATCTTGGCTGTAACTTTTAACCCTCAAGTCCAAAATTGACTTGAGGTCTAAATGATATTTTTTAAGGGTTCAACTTTGGCTGCAGTTTTTACCAACAATTCCAATGTTTTAAGTAAAAAGAAGTATGCAGTAATTTTCTAGTGTCCCAGTCTATTCCTCTACGTTTTCTTACAATTTAATTGATAATGAGCAGAAAATATGAAAACAAGCAAATAATTGAAAAGGTAACTGTAAAAACATGAAAAATTTAAAAGGCAAAATTTAATGATAGGAGATAGAAGAATAGGATTCATACTACCAAAACAAAGTAAAACTACAAGATAATTAAAATTGAAACACTACAATTAAATCTAGAAAAAGAGAAAACAAGAGAAGTTACGTTTATCGTAAAACAAAAGCTGCTCAAAATGACCTGAACACGGGAAAAATAAAAAAAACGAAAAAAATGAGCAGATGAGGGTTCCCAAATTTGATGAAAAACCCCTTATGTTTATATATCAATTTTTTTTTGTAAAATGTCTGCTTTACAACTTTGTAGAACATTGTTACACTCTAAAAAAATATGCCTGTAAAGTTAGAAAAAACACGAAATTTTAAAATGAAAAATTTTGTCCTAAATGAAAAAATGACCCTTCTGAGTCAATATAGATTCGAAAAGTAAATCAAATTTCCCTTAAAATGACATGTTCCATAATGTTTTACAGTCAAGTAACGGAAAATGGGAGAATTTTTTTAACTTTTTTAGTGTTTTTTCGATGAAAAATACGTTTTTTCGGAATTCTGAGTACGCCATTAAACCGGAAGTCTAATTTTACATAAATGTCCCTTTTGACACCAAATTTCTATCTCATCACCGTTTCAGGCTGCAAATTATTGAAAAACATGTTCAAAAATTGAATGGGTCGTACCGCCCCTCCGTCACCAGATATCAAAAAGCGGACCTCAGCTTCGTGATCAGGGACAAAAGTTACCCCTTTAAGACAAAGTTTCACGCAAATCGAAGAGGGGTCGAAGCAACTTTTCCCGATTTCGTGTGAGTTGGTAGAGAATTACCCATCTTCAAATTTCTATAGACAAATTTAAAAAAAAAAATTGAACTTTTCGAAAAAAGACTGATTTGGTCAACCATTTTTTGAAGTTCTTTTTGATTTAAAATTATTTGTTGTACAGTCATTAGAGGTTACATTGGGTCTGGGGGTGAGATTGCTGAAATTGGTATGACCCAATTTCACCCCCAGACCCAATGTCAGTTTGAAAGTTTTCATGTTTGATCTTCTTAAACATGCCAAGAAATACAAATTTAACAAAAATGAATTCCAAAAATCGATTTTTTGGTGTTAAAAAGTTATTGTTTTGAGTTTTTTTTATTTTCTCAAATTGTCCTTACATATACTAACAACTTTGCCGAAAAAACCAAATTTAGCAGATTCTAGAATATGATGATAGAATTTTTGTATGGACAGCTGTCAAATTTGTGTGGACACTTGTATGGACGAACCAACGCAAAATGGGAAATGCTCTCACAAAGTTTAGGGCGAATTCAAAAAGTACAACAGATATAATTCCCAAAAGTAGGTTTATTTGTAGAAAAATTGCTCAATCTTACAAATTATTATCAATTCTTGTTCTTGTTGAGATTTTCCACGTTTCAGAATAGGACAAACACTCCAATCTTCCGGGGCGATATTCGGTGCAAATGGTAATGAAAATCGGCTACAATAGCCGGTGGAGATGATGGCAGCGGTGGTGGTGGTGGCACTGGTAATAATGTTAAAAAATAATGGGCTCGATAACGCCAACCCGGCTGAATTAAAATTAATGGTCCGGAGGCGCAGCCACCGTGTTTTCGTTTATTCGATGGCTATATTCGATTATGATTGTTATGCTTTTCGTGTGCCCGATGACAACTGTTGTGTGATTTGGACTTTTTTTTCCATGTGTGATTGACTGATGCGGGAGTGCAGGAATGGATTCTTTCATGGGGAAAATTGGAGTTAATCCTTGGTATTTTATTTAATTTTATCAGCTAACTTTTTTTGTTATTTTTCTGATAATTTGATCAAAGAAATTCCAATTCTCATGAGGCATAATCTGTTGTCACACTCAGTCAGGAAATTTAGATCAAACCGATCGGAGTCATAAAAAACAATTCACCAAACTAAAATCTAACCCTTCCATTTCTTCCCAGTGGAATTTCTATCGACGTGGTTAGATCGGAGATAGTTTTTGGCACTGGGCATGACTAGTGGCTGACAGACAGGAACTCCGGGGGCTGCTGCTGCTGCTGCTGCTGCTGCCAAAACCCGAACCGATACTCGACCGAACAAGCACTATAATGACAATAATAATAAAGTGCCATATCGTAAAATAATAACAGTTATTTCCGAACGATTATGATTTCACCGTTCGTGCCGTGGTTTCTGATGGGAGGTACATGGGTGATATTACTTTGGATTTCTATAAATTTTAAGATTTTTTGGAATTTGAGCGCTCTTTCCTAATGATCAACTAATGCGCAATGAACAAATATTTCCCAACAAACAAGCATAAAAAAGAAAATCCCAACTTTTGAAGCATTCCGACTCTTCCGGCTTTGATTGTATGCCTCCAGGGAAAGCGGGCAAACTTTTCCAGTTCTCGTCAACAATCGAAAACGCAACTCTTTTTTTCCACCCTCAACCAACTCAAGCCAGCTGCAAGCAGTTGCTTTCTTTAATTTACATCGCTTTCAATGGTTGGCTAGGGGGGAGCAGTTTTAAGTGTAACATTGACTTCCTTTTAAGTTTTGGTTAAAGATTGTCAGGATTTTGTTTTAAACTTTTAACTTGTTAAAAAACGACAAATCTGGAGTTTTTTTAAAAGGTCTAATAAACCAAATTTACAGTTTTTGCTTTTTGAGTGTTTTTGAAACCGCCTTGAGTCAGGGGTATAAAAAACACCCAAAAAGCAAAAACTGAAAATTTGGTTTATTTGACCTTTAAAAAAACAGAAATTATTATTTATGATTGTGCATAAATAAAAGTTAACAAAATATTGATCACAACTTGAACTTTTTGAAATTTCTTGAATGACCCAATCTCTCAGAACCAAACCCATTTTCACCCCTGATGAGCGACCGCGAAACTGGTCTAAATCGTGATTTTCGAATAAAAAACTGTTATGAGTACAATTTTATGAGCATTTATGAACGAGATACGTATTTTTTTTTAAATATCAAATCTATAAACATGGTTTTCCCCACACAAATTCCCATGCAAATTTGAATCGCTTTGCGCAATGTGAAAACTTGACCAATCGTTCCCAATTTTTGGGGAGTTGATAGGACCCCAAAAGGGACTGAAAAATGTCTTTGTTGGAAAAACAATTTTGTTATTACACACTTATTGTCCTCCATAGCACAAAAAATGATATCTAGATAGTTTCCAAGATAACTATTTTTATCTGAAGTTTTTTTCCAAAAAAAAAATAATCATTTGAAAATTTGTTTTTTTTTTCGATTTATGTAGGTTTGGATCAACAAGTTAAATAGAAAGATCATTCCCTTTTGTATTTATAATTTTTTTCTCCCACACATAAAAGTTATCCTAAAAAATCAGGGGACAAACAATAATTTTACGCTGGGTGCAGAATAGTGGTTCGCAAAGCGGCCTCAATTTAGAACTGTCAAAGCGGAACCAATTTGCTGTTTGCAAAATGATACCAAGAAGTGGCAAGTATTGGAATCGATCTATAATTAATTTTGTCAGGATTAAAAAAATGACTCGAACTTTCGAAATATTCGAAGTCAACAAATCTTAAGATACAAAGATACATAATCTCGGAACTTCCATTCGGCTGTTCTTCTGGTTCACAAAATTCCAACCACTTCTGACGCAATTTTTCGTCACATGGAAAATTAAAAAAAGCTTCTTTTGGTCGGCCAATGTTTAGTCTACGAACAAAAAATGCGCGAAGCACTTAATTTTTCAACGAAAACATTAACATGAACAGATCCAAAATGTTTCAAAACAAGTCACTTCACCACAAAAAAAAAAAAAAAAATGTCACGCTTGAGCTTGAACAAAGCCTTCTGCTTTGTTTATGTTTACAGCAGTAGTGCACTTGTAGTAGTGAGGAGCAGTTGGGAGCATTCGAAAATCACGTTACGCATTCTGTCTTTTCAGCTCCCAGTTTTTACGTACATAAATTTAAAAAACTTGTACAATCAATCAATTCTTTTGAATAATATGAAATTTTAAGTTATTTTGGAATGAGATTTTTTTTTGACATATTAAGGAGCGTTCTTTTATTACGTAACGCAACATTTGGGATTCCCCCCCCCCCTCCTCCCCTTTCGTAACAAATCGTAACAAATGAGCGGACCAAACATGGAATATTACGCCCAATTAAAATGGGTTGTTTTTCATTTTTCGTGATTCTTTTTCTTAAAGCGGCTCTATCTCAGCAACCCGAGGTCCAATCTTCAATGTCTCTTAGACAATTTTATAGCAAATTTTCTGAACTTCTCAAAAAAAATATTTTTAGAAGTGGCCACTCATGGTCACTATTTTTAAAAAATGAAAAACTGCAAATATTTCACTAAATCAAACTTTCGGTGGCTTTATCTTGAAAACGGAGCCCTTTATCAAAAAATCTGTAAATTATTTTTCGATTGTAAATCAAATTTAAAAGTAATGTCTAACTTGTTTTTGCATGAGACTTTGATTTTTTTTCCAAAAATCAATATTTTTTCAAAAATTCATAACTCGGCGGCCGATTTTTTGACCATGTTTCTCTCTGGCTCAAAAGTTGCGGATTTTTGTCCCCTAAAACATAACAAAAAATCTCGAAAATCAAAAAATACGTATTTTGGGAAATTGAGTTTTAGTAAAAAAAAGTTGATTAAAAAATCTGCAATTTTTTTCCGTGTACCTATTTTTTTTCAAAAGTCCTAAACAATACTTACAACTCTGCCGAGACACCAAATTGATCAGAAAATTCTCTCAAAAGTTACAGTTGTTTGAATATTTACATACCATTTTTGTATGGACAGCAGCCAAAATTTTATGGAGACTTGTATGGGTGAACCAATGACGCAAAATAGCTTATTTGGTCATAGGGAAAGCCCCCACAAAGTTTGAGCCAAATAAAAAAATACAAATAAAATCCATTTCCGGTTTTGGTAGAGAATTGCTCATATACCTTCTAGCTTTATGTTTCTTCAAATAAAAATAATCTACTTAAATCCTTCAATATATTCGCTTTTTGGCTAAAAGATGGGCGTGTTTTTAAAAGGAATTGTACACAGAAAAAAAAATCATGGTAATATTACATCTGGGAAGGGGTACATCTTTTATGTCAGAAAAAAGGTGTAATTTTACCTCTGGAAATGTGTAATTCTACCACTTTTCCGGTGTAATGTCACTTTTTCAGTCTAAATTGAGGTAAAATTACATCATAAAAGAGGTAATATTCAACCTTCCAAAATTACAGCTTCCAAAATTTACATTATTTTTTTCTGTGTAAGATTAAATTTGGTTGAATTTCAATTTAAAGGGAACATAAATACAAACAAAAAAAGTCAGATAAGAATCATATTTTTTGAATATTTTTTAACATTTTTTATTAGACAACCACAAATCTCAATACAAATCTGAAAAATCACTAAAACAAAACAAAACTTAATGGACAATTTCAACGCAGTGCACGCGACCTAACAAAATAAATTAAAAATAATATTAAGTTTTGTGAATTGAACTGAAAATTATAAAATGTACATAATTTGCGTTAAATTTGTGATATCTTCGTCTCCAACTCCGACTCCAGATTATCAAAAATTTTTAACTCCGGCTCCGCTTTTAAAATTTAGCCGACTCCGACTTCAGCCATTCTAGATTTGGCGACTCCGACTCCAGGTTCCCAATAAGACCCAACTCCACCGACTCCGACTTCACAGCCCTGGTACACTGTTTGCGAGAAATAGCCACGTAAAGTTTTTTCTTGAAAAATAATCTTCAGTTTTCTGTTTTGCTTTGAATCGTGCTCGTCACCATTTATGTAAATTTTTTTCGAAGATCAGAGAGATATAAGCATCTTAAAAAATATTTGCACTGGGCTTATTAAAACCTACAAATTTTCCGAAAACACCAAATTGATCAAATATATTTTAATACTTTGCGATAAGAGATAAGATAAAGTTATAATAATATAATTATATTACGTGTCGGAAAATCAAATCTTCCCGTTTGTTTTTCTTTCAGTGACAGTATCTTAACATCCATAAATTTTCAAAAGCAGAAAAAAATGGAAATTTTTGGCCACCTATTGTTGTTGCTCAAAATGTGTCAATTTCGGTCATTTAAAAGATAATCCTAAATTTTTTTTGTTCCCGTTTTATCTGATTTCAAAATTGTTGTTGTTTATTTGATTTAGGTGACTTTAATTGAAATTCGATTTATCGTCACCAGATTTTGTGGCATAAATTCAATCAACCACAATTACCATGGCTTCTGTTTTACTGAAAATGCATGGAAAATTGAGGATTTTTTAAAGTTTACTTTATTTATTCATAAAAAAAACTAGATTAATATAAAAAATGAGCACGTCTCCCCTAAATCGAAACAATACTCCAAATTTCTTCCGAGGCATTTTCGAAGTACTGCTGCTGCTGCACTCGTCCAGATTTGAACTGAGATCGGTTTGGCTTGCTGTTCAAACATGCTCGCTCTCTCTGGCTGGTACACAACAACCACGATCTATCAAACTTCCGGCCCGGGGTAGAACTTTGCAACTTCCCGCTAACCCTTCATGTATGTACTATATGCCTGTTTGAGTTGGATTGTCGAGTTCCGTGTTTAACTTTGGAGTTCGCTTGTTTGAGTTCTTCTTTGCCCCCTCCGTTCAAATTGTCACCGAGTAACATCACAACAGCAGAATGTAGCGAAGCTGGCTGTAATGTTTGTCCTTTTAATTTTTTTTTGCTGTCATTCTCTACTTAAAAGTATTGCCTGGAGAGGGCTTTAGAGGGAATTTAAAAAATATATTAAAAAAAAAAAAAAAAGATGTTTGCCGAATGAATTGAAGCGGAAAAAGAATAAATTTGCAAACTACTCGTGTTCATTTGGAAAACAAAATATTTTCTTGCCAATGCGCGTTGGATGGAGTGCCTTCGTTCGAGGGTGGATGAAACTTGTTTGAGTAAAATAAAAAAAAAAAAAAATAGGAAAAAACTCCCAAAACAAAAAAAAGCTCTCTCTTATTGTATGTATGTGACCGTTTTCCATCAGACACACGACAGCACACATTGGGACTTGATAGAGGAAAGTTTGGCGTGTGATAGGGAATTTTTTTGTTAGTAGGAGAAAGCTGGGTATAAATTTATTGGTAGGAAATTTAGACATTTCTTACGTTCTTAAATTTGGTTAGTTTATTTATTTATTCCTCAAAAGTTTGAAAAAAAATATGATAATTTGGGTGAACGTTTATTAATATATTTTTATTTTTTTTCTATAAAATTAATGAAAAATCTACATATTTTCCCCATTTCTCCCTTAAAAATGGCATTAGTTGGAGTGCCCCAAATTAATGCAAAAAACACTCACACAGAAGTACGAACACAGATCGAGGGGAAGAGATGAAAATGGGTTAGTTTTTCGTTAGAGTCTCAAAATTTATAGTACTACAAAAACAGCTCGCTTTACTGTTAGAATTAAATGGAACGACACAACGTCGCTGCCTGGCGCATCAGGAAGAGCTGCTCGACCAACTGACGGATTTGGCAAAGTGTTATTGAGCTCCGGCGAATGATTCGTTTTTTTTTCTGAGAAGATGGTAATGGGTTGAATTGCGGAACCAGTTGTGTTCATTTGGAATGATGTTTGATTTCACGGAATTTAGTGAATGGTTTTAATTAATGAGGTTGAAACTTAATCATGAAGCCTCATTGTTTTGTTGATAACAAACAACTGTAGCGGCTTCGAGGCATTTAGTGTAATAATCTGATTGAAAGTTGTTTGTGTGTGAAACACAATACTCAACATGTTTTATTGTTTCTGCGTTAGCTTGGAATTCTGTTGATGTGTTTCTAACTTATACCGGTGCAAAAAATCGACGATGAGAGTCGTGTGGTGTTCGTCGGGGGGATCGGTGTGTGACGTCGCGCGCGAGAATCCGCGAGAAAGTGGTGGAAGATTCTGGAATCATTGAAAAGAAGTTCGCGTCAGGGCCTTGGAAGTTGGGCCATTAGTCGTGTGGTGTTCGTCGGGGATCGGTGTGTGACGTCGCGCGCGAGAATCCGCGAGAAAGTGGTGGAAGATTCTGGAATCATTGAAAAGAAGTTCGCGTCGAGGCCTTGGAAGTTGGGCCATCAGTCGTGTGGTGTTCGTCGGGGGGATCGGTGTGTGACGTCGCGCGCGAGAATCCGCGAGAAAGTGGTGGAAGATTCTGGAATCATTGAAAAGAAGTTCGCGTCAGGGCCTTGGAAGTTGGGCCATTAGTCGTGTGGTGTTCGTCGGGGGGATCGGTGTGTGACGTCGCGCGCGAGAATCCGCGAGAAAGTGGTGGAAGATTCTGGAATCATTGAAAAGAAGTTCACGTCAGGGCCTTGGAAGTTGGGCCATTAGTCGTGTGGTGTTCGTCGGGGGGATCGGTGTGTGACGTCGCGCGCGAGAATCCGCGAGAAAGTGGTGGAAGATTCTGGAATCATTGAAAAGAAGTTCGCGTCGAGGCCTTGGAAGTTGGGCCATCAGTCGTGTGGTGTTCGTCGGGGGGATCGGTGTGTGACGTCGCGCGCGAGAATCCGCGAGAAAGTGGTGGAAGATTCTGGAATCATTGAAAAGAAGTTCGCGTCAGGGCCTTGGAAGTTGGGCCATTAGTCGTGTGGTGTTCGTCGGGGGGATCGGTGTGTGACGTCGCGCGCGAGAATCCGCGAGAAAGTGGTGGAAGATTCTGGAATCATTGAAAAGAAGTTCGCGTCAGGGCCTTGGAAGTTGGGCCATTAGTCGTGTGGTGTTCGTCGGGGGGATCGGTGTGTGACGTCGCGCGCGAGAATCCGCGAGAAAGTGGTGGAAGATTCTGGAATCATTGAAAAGAAGTTCGCGTCGAGGCCTTGGAAGTTGGGCCATCAGTCGTGTGGTGTTCGTCGGGGGGATCGGTGTGTGACGTCGCGCGCGAGAATCCGCGAGAAAGTGGTGGAAGATTCTGGAATCATTGAAAAGAAGTTCGCGTCGAGGCCTTGGAAGTTGGGCCATCAGTCGTGTGGTGTTCGTCGGGGGGATCGGTGTGTGACGTCGCGCGCGAGAATCCGCGAGAAAGTGGTGGAAGATTCTGGAATCATTGAAAAGAAGTTCGCGTCAGGGCCTTGGAAGTTGGGCCATTAGTCGTGTGGTGTTCGTCGGGGGGATCGGTGTGTGACGTCGCGCGCGAGAATCCGCGAGAAAGTGGTGGAAGATTCTGGAATCATTGAAAAGAAGTTCGCGTCAGGGCCTTGGAAGTTGGGCCATTAGTCGTGTGGTGTTCGTCGGGGGGATCGGTGTGTGACGTCGCGCGCGAGAATCCGCGAGAAAGTGGTGGAAGATTCTGGAATCATTGAAAAGAAGTTCGCGTCGAGGCCTTGGAAGTTGGGCCATCAGTCGTGTGGTGTTCGTCGGGGGGATCGGTGTGTGACGTCGCGCGCGAGAATCCGCGAGAAAGTGGTGGAAGATTCTGGAATCATTGAAAAGAAGTTCGCGTCAGGGCCTTGGAAGTTGGGCCATTAGTCGTGTGGTGTTCGTCGGGGGGATCGGTGTGTGACGTCGCGCGCGAGAATCCGCGAGAAAGTGGTGGAAGATTCTGGAATCATTGAAAAGAAGTTCACGTCAGGGCCTTGGAAGTTGGGCCATTAGTCGTGTGGTGTTCGTCGGGGGGATCGGTGTGTGACGTCGCGCGCGAGAATCCGCGAGAAAGTGGTGGAAGATTCTGGAATCATTGAAAAGAAGTTCGCGTCGAGGCCTTGGAAGTTGGGCCATCAGTCGTGTGGTGTTCGTCGGGGGGATCGGTGTGTGACGTCGCGCGCGAGAATCCGCGAGAAAGTGGTGGAAGATTCTGGAATCATTGAAAAGAAGTTCGCGTCGAGGCCTTAGAAGTTGGGCCATCAGTCGTGTGGTGTTCGTCGGGGGGATCGGTGTGTGACGTCGCGCGCGAGAATCCGCGAGAAAGTGGTGGAAGATTCTGGAATAATTGAAAAGAAGTTCGGGTCAAGGCCTTGGAAGTTGGGCCATTAGTCGTGTGGTGTTCGTCGGGGGGATCGGTGTGTGACGTCGCGCGCGAGAATCCGCGAGAAAGTGATGGAGATTTCTGGATTTCATTGAAAAAGGGATTCACGTCGTCGTGTGTAAATTCACTTTCATTTAGTTTTGGAAGCCCTTCCCATAGCATCGTTGCTCGGATGGCACGACGGCGGTAGAAGTGAAAAATCGCGATTGAGGAATTGATAAGTCCTTCTCATAGCGTCGTAGCTCGGAAGGCAACGATTATGTTGCCCTGATCTATTTAAAATTGCACGTCGCCGAATAAATCGATAAATACAATAACATTTAATTTTGAAAGTCCTTCCCATAGCATCGTTGCTCGGATGGCACGCCGGCGGTAGAAGTGAAAAATCGCGATTGAGGAATTGATAAGTCCTTCTCATAGCGTCGTAGCTCGGAAGGCAACGATTATGTTTCCCTGATCTATTTAAAATTGCACGTCGCCGAATAAATCGATAAATACAATAACATTTAATTTTGAAAGTCCTTCCCATAGCATCGTTGCTCGGATGGCACGCCGGCGGTAGAAGTGAAAAATCGCGATTGAGGAATTGATAAGTCCTTCTCATAGCATCGTAGCTCGGAAGGCAACGATTATGTTTCCCTGATCTATTTAAAATTGCACGTCGCCGAATTAATCGATAAATACAATAACATTTAATTTTGAAAGTCCTTCCCATAGCATCGTTGCTCGGATGGCACGCCGGCGGTAAGATGTGAAAAGTCCTTCTTATAGCGTCGTAGCTCGGAAGGCAACGATTAGGTTTCACTTTCTGGTCATATCATCTACCAAGATGAATCCTGACCTTCCCTTTCCTTCCCCTACTAACACAATTCCCCCACTTCCCGTGATGCTTGAAGGAGATGCTGTGGATTCAACGGTCTCATGCGGTGTCAACAGGTATAGAGCGACAAACTCTGTGTCTGATGAGTCTGCAACTTCAACTATCGGACTAACATTCCTACCTTTGTTGAACTGCATCTCCTTGGGGGGGCGCCGGTATTGACTTGAAGCAGAGATCTTCAGGGGTTATACAGTGAGGATGATTAGCTCCCACTAATCATCTGTTGGTTCATTGTGTAACTTCAGCTGATCCGTCAATAACGGAGTAGCAGCTCATTGGCAGTCAACCATGCTCATGCTCATGCTATACCGGTGCAAAAAATCGACAATGAGTCCAATGAAATTTATATTTTAATTAAATGTTTTATTTGATTTGTTAACGTTGAGCTCTGGTTCAGATGGAATTGGATTTATTCTCAATTAATAATTTGATTTTATTGATATTTGTAATAAAAATTGCTGGATTTTTTTTATACATATTTAGTATTTCATATTTTTAAATCAAAAATATATTTTTTAGCCTGGAATTCACGCTTTAATAACTATAACTTCACAGTAAAAAAATATGATGGATGTTGTGTAAAACATTTTTTTAAGAAACTGGTAATATTTTTAGCACATTTTCTCACATTATTAGGTAAAATTACCTGAAAAAGAGGTTTCAACTAAACTAACTTTCAACCGTCCAAAATTTAACTCTTTTTTAACTGTGTCTACTGTGTTATGGCATAGTAATGATTTTTTGAAATATTTTATTTTATTTTATGAAAAAACTTGTTGGTCAGTGACTAACCTGGCCTTCTAAGGGCGATATTTTTATTTCACGAAAATACTTAATACCGATAAAGCCCGTAAATTAAAAAATCCAAGGTGATTGAAACAATTTGGGTAAATTAACAATCAGTCCCAATACTGAGCAAAGAAAATACTTAAGCACCTAAGCGCCCTCATAGGCCGTTTTTTCAATCGAGTATTCAAAATATTCAAAAGATCCAAAGTATTCAAAGTATTCAAAGTATTCAAAGTATTCAAAGTATTCAAAGTATTCAAAGTATTCAAAGTATTCAAAGTATTCAAAGTATTCAAAGTATTCAAAGTATTCAAAGTATTCAAAGTATTCAAAGTATTCAAAGTATTCAAAGTATTCAAAGTATTCAAAGTATTCAAAGTAATCAAAGTAATCAAAGTATTCAAAGTATTCAAAGTGTTCAAAGTATTCAAAGTATTCATAGTATTCAAAGTATTTAAAGTATTCAAAGTATTCAAAGTTTTCAAAGTGTTCAAAGTATTCAAAGTATTCAAAGTATTCAAAGTATTCAAAGTATTCAAAGTATTCAAAGTATTCAAAATATTCAAAGTATTCAAAGTATTCAAAGTATTCAAAGTATTCAAAGTATTCAAAGTATTCAAAGTATTCAAAGTATTCAAAGTATTCAAAGTATTCAAAGTATTCAAAGTATTCAAAGCATTCAAAGTATTCAAAGTATTCAAAGTATTCAAAGTATTCAAAGTATTCAAAGTATTCAAAGTATTTAAAGTATTCTAAGTATGCAAAGTATTAAAAGTATTCGTAATATTGAGAGAATTGAATAGTATTCTAAATATTCAAAGAATGCTATATATGCTTATTATTCCTGGCGTTATAACTTCTGGGACTCTACAAATAATAAAAAAAATACAGCGTTAAGCGATATTGCAGTTATCAAAATATCATTGATTTTTTTTTCTTACCTGTGGTACTAAAAAATATTTTCTAATGTGTAATGCCGTTGAAAATATTGTGCAAATATTATGTCACCAACCCCCCCCCCCCCGACTCTCTAATAAAAAAAAATCAAAATTTGAAAGGAAAAATAAGTCTTATCATCTTAAAACCATTTCAAATGTATTTTCCTGCATGGGAAAAAATATTTAGAAATTTTGTAAAATTATGATGAACAGTACTGAAAAAAATATTTTTCTTGCAAAAAAACAATTTCCCTAATACTTAGAAATTTTTAAAATTTATGAAAGCAAAACAACTGGGCAGGTGTAAAGTGCATTTTAAGACAGTTTATTTTCATTTTGATGTTAAAACCATGGCTTGTAAATCATTTTTTCTATAGTTTATAGCTTCTTAGTATTTTAGTATTTTAGTAGTTAAGTATTTTAGTATTTTATTATTTAAGTATTTTAGTATATTAGTATTTTAGTATTTTAGTATTTTAGTATTTTAGTATTTTAGTATTTTAGTATTTTAGTATTTTAGTATTTTAGTATTTTAGTATTTTAGTATTTTAGTATTTTAGTATTTTAGTATTTTAGTATTTTAGTATTTTAGTATTTTAGTATTTTAGTATTTTAGTATTTTAGTATTTTAGTATTTTAGTATTTTAGTATTTTAGTATTTTAGTATTTTAGTATTTTAGTATTTTAGTATTTTAGTATTTTAGTATTTTAGTATTTTAGTATTTTAGTATTTTAGTATTTTAGTATTTTAGTATTTTAGTATTTTAGTATTTTAGTATTTTAGTATTTTAGTATTTTAGCATTTTAGTATTTTAGTATTTTAGTATTTTAGCATTTTAGTATTTTAGTATTTTAGTATTTTAGTATTTTAGTATTTTAGTGTTTTAGTATTTTAGTATTTTAGCATTTTTATTTTAGCATTTTAGCATTTTAGTATTTTAGTATTTTAGTATTTTAGTATTTTAGTATTTTAGTATTTTAGTATTTTAGTATTTTAGTATTTTAGCATTTTAGCATTTTAGTATTTTAGTATTTTAGTATTTTAGTATTTTAGTATTTTAGTATTTTAGCATTTTAGTATTTTAGTATTTTAGTATTTTAGTATTTTAGTATTTTAGTATTTTAGTATTTTAGTATTTTAGTATTTTAGTATTTTAGTATTTTAGCATTTTAGTATTTTAGTATTTTAGTATTTTAGTATTTTAGTATTTTAGTATTTTAGTATTTTAGTATTTTAGTATTTTAGTATTTTAGTATTTTAGTATTTTAGTATTTTAGTATTTTAGTATTTTAGTATTTTAGTATTTTAGTATTTTAGTATTTTAGTATTTTAGTATTTTAGTATTTTAGTATTTTAGTATTTTAGTATTTTAGTATTTTAGTATTTTAGTATTTTTGTTTGGCTTTCGTTATAAACATGAATGTTTAGGTTTAGTAGCTACTTTCGATTAACAATTTTCCCTCCTACCTTAACTCAATATCAGTGTGGTGTCTATTGCAGCATCGCATTCCCTCGTCCTTTTCCGTTTCCGTACAGTGCAGCGCAGCATATCCGAGAGTATCGAATTAATGACATGCATTATTTATAGACTGGATAACTGATCTAGCGCCTGCCTGGGTCGTGCTTTTTCGTGCTGCATCAGAAGTTCAGCGCGCTAGTCTGGTGCCTTAGTCTATGTATTAGCCTGGAAGGTATAGATTTTTTTCGCGTTCTTCTGCCAGCAAAATCGTCTGCGAGAGTTCTATTTTGTTGGATATTATTTTATTTATCGGAGGCTGCGCGACCGAAAAACCGAGGGCGGGAAGCGCAATTTTATTGCATTTCGGATTAGGATGGAGATGAGCAATAAATTTAAAATTGTTTTCGATCGCTGATTTCGCTTCTGCTGCTCCTAGCCGGCAACCCCCGACAAATGCTCCGGATGATCCCGGAAGATGACGAGGACGACGACGACGACGGTTTCTGCTATTGGTTATATCGTCGCTGTCGTGCTCTCTTGTTGCACGTGCCTTTTTGGCAAATTGAGTTAAGAACGCCATTTTGTGCAGCTCACAATGATCCCCAAAATAAAAAGCGTTTTAAAACTTCGTGCATTGCTGTCACTTTTCATATGAAGAAGTTTCACACCCTGAAAATGATGTAAGTGCGACAACTGGCCAAAGGGATTTCAGGTCAGAACGCGTTTGACACACGTACATGACCGACTGCCGCAAACATGTGTTATTGTAACTTCGGGTCAATGGTCAACTAAACAAAACGTGTTTGTTATTGTTTACAAAAGCGACGTGCGGCCAGAAAGCACAACAGCGTCGATATGCTGCCAAGGGGCGTGGGTGGGAGGACGCCAACGGCAACGGAATGTCATTATTTTAATGGCGAATAAATCGCGGATGATGAGGAAAAGTTTTCTGACATAACAAAGTCATTTGGAGCGAGTTGGCGATTTGTTCGCGTTGCAAAGGAGATTTGCAGGATAAAGTTTTTTTTTGTTGCTGCAGATTGTTGAAGGTCATCGAGCAATTGCAACGGGAGGTGGTTTTTTTTGTCTTACGAAAGTTATTGATTTTGTTTTACAACATTTATAAAGCCAAAAAGGTTCGCTTGATATGCGCTTAGCTTTTTGGAATAGGAGTCCCACTGTATAATGTGAGTACCATCACACAAATCGTTGATTCACCAGGATTGAATTTAACAACGAGATAAGCTATGTCCCATTAATTCATTATCATATTGCTGATCCCACACAAGTGCTCCCTGCTGCTATAGCCTAATGAATTCCCTAGAAAGCGTAATCCTCCCCCGTACGACAAGAAACTATAAAATAATGATCCAAAGTTCATCATCCGGAGATCCCCCGTGAGTGCAGCACGCGTAATGCACCATTTGCCCTGGAATCCCTGTACTTCAGCAGCGACTTCTGGGAGAAAATCTATCTGCCGTCCCACACCCCCTCCCCGCCCCAACGTAATACCATGCCAAGGCCAGTCCCATTCGTCAGCTTTTGCCGAAGCTTACGGGCGCGGATGAAAAGAAAACTAAGTACGCGGCCATTAGTCTCTGTCCGCCGATCGTCGTCGTCGGATGAGTGGCCACCCGGGGGCGGAAGCGACAGCCACTCGACTCCGCCGGGGGGGACGGCATTATTCCCGACGATTTGTTTTCCTTCGGTTCGGAAAGATTAAACTTCAGAGGGAGCGTCAGAGATTGGTGGACATGTAACAAGGGTTTTGAAGTTCTGCCAAACAACATGGTTGGAAGGAGCGTGGTTAATTCGTCTGCTTGTCTATGTGCTGTCTTCACCAGTGTACGAACCGTCGTCCATGTCTGGGGAGTGCGCGAGTCGTAGTCGTCGTCTTGTGGTGAAGATAAACACAGCAACTAATGGCAGTGGTTCAGAGCTCGACTATGGTGGTGGTGGGAGGGCGATTTACCCAGTAATATTAGATTGGTTCTGTTGAAGAAGGAAATTGAATGGAATTGGCGTTTGTTGTCGTCTTGGTCGTAACTTTACAGCAATACATGCCCGAATCGCATAAGGGAGCAATCAACCGGACGGGACCGGTGATAAATAATAATGAGCGGACATTCCAGCGGAGCCCCGCCGAAAGGACAATCCGGTGGAAATCGCGTGGTAATTGCCCTTTCCCGATTTAAGCTGGCAGAGCGATAGTGAAGCCGAGATTGATTGTCGTCATTGTTATTGTGGGAAGTTGATATGTGGCGAGGTGTTTTACAGTCATCCCACATATTCGGAACACCCACAAATTCGGAACACTTTTATGATAATTTGTCAATAGCATGCCAAAGTAGCTTTTCTGTCGACCTTACTATTTTTAGAACCTTCATTTGGACATTATCTTGCTATTTCACTAGTAAAAGTAGTACTGTTTGAACAAAAAACTTCATTCCAAGACTATTTTGTCCAGAGCAGCAAAACACTGCATCCAAATGGCCTGTTTCATAATTGTGGGATGTTATTGTTCCTCCCACAATTGTGGAACACCTGAATTTAACTGATATTTTCACAAAAAAAGTTATCAAACTATGGATAAAACATCACTAAGCTTGAGTTTCATTGGTTTCAGTGTGTGAAGTCATTATTTGGTGATAAATATGTACTCCTGGAGAGATTCAAAGTTTGTTTACATTCGTAAGAAAAAAGTGTTCCGAATTTGTGGATTTCAAGGGTCAAAGTAATTCTTTAAAAACTTCATATAAAAGTTTAAATTTGCAGATGTTCCATACAGCATTCGAAAGATCGCAAGAAAAGCTTTCAAATGAAGGTAAAAACGAATCATTAAGCTCAATTATCGATTTGCTATGATTTTTTGAACATTGGCCAATCTGGAAACCGTTCCGAATAGGTGGGATGACTGTAACTGCACTTGAAAACTCTTGACACACTGATTTTTTATCGCATCTAATTTTCGTAGAACTTTGCCAAAAATCGGTCAGTTGTGTTTTGATCAAAAATTAAGAATTCAAAGCACGTGGTTATAGACGGTCTCTTTCATGCAAGTAACCAGTTTGACAAGTTTTAACTAATCTCCGAGCTCCTTTTTTCGTGATTGCCTGACGGAGGGGCGGTACGACCCCTTTTATTTTAGAACATGCGAAAAAAGAGGTTTTTTCAATAATTTGCAGCCCGAAAAAGTGATGAGATAGAACTTAGGTGTCAAAGGGACTTTTATGTAAAATTAGACGCCTGATTTCATGCTGCATTCAGAATTCTGAAAAAACGTATTTGTTTCAAAAACTCTGTCATTTGCATTTTTTTGAAAATTTGTCCCTTTAGATGGCCAATCTTTGGCAAAGTTGTAAGTTATGACCAGGTTTGCCTAGAAAACAATTCGTTATGTCCCTGAAAGAAAGATTTTGTCAAACCTTTGTTATTTTTTATGTTTAGCTTCAGCTACAAGCTGTAGCTACAGTGAATGACGAGTGAATTTATCTTGGCAAAGCTGTGATTCTAAAAAAATCGATTTAAAAAAAAGTATTAATTAATAATAATGAAGTTGGCTTTATACTGCCGTTTTACGGCGATATGATGTATACGCCATTTTGGAAATTTTCAATTTTATTGTACAGTCTGATAAAGAATCATAAAAGCTACCTCCTGACGAAAGAATTTTTCAAAAAACTGCTCTGGGGCCCATTTTATTAAGCAAACAAACAATGATGTATACGCCAATTTTACTCATCATGATGTATGTATACATTGAGAATTGATAGAATTCAAAATCATTACTGTTTGAATGTTGATTTGAGGTTTTGGGACCAAATCAAGACTAGGCAATATTTTAATATATTATTTGGATTTAATTCTTAAGGGGACGTCCATTAGGCATCATCCATAAAGTACGTCACGTTCTGAGGGAAGAGGGGGGTTTTGAGAAAGCGTGACGTTGCGTGTTAAAAGCATAGGGAAATCGTGACAAAGGGGGGTGGAGTAAATTTTGGCTGATTTCAATGTGACGTACCACATCCACGTAGACCCTTTTTTGAAAATTCTAGACCCACCCACCTCCCTTGCTGACAATTGTTCATGCAAAAAATGTATTTATGGAGCATAGACAATCGCTAAGGGAGCGTTCTTTTATTACGTAACGCAAAAAATCGGATTTTTAGACGCCCCCTCGTTACAAAATTTCGATACAAATTTTAAAAAAATTGTATGGAGCGTAACACGGCCTCCGACCCTCCTCCCCTCATCTGCGTTACGTAATAAAAGAACGCTCCCTAATACCTTCCCCCCCCCCCTTAAAGTATCCACGTGGACAATGCATTACGGGATCCACTCAGCTATCAAAATAGCTGGCACAAAAAATAAAGCCAGCTTTGATCGCTTTGATCGAGCAATGTATACATACATCATTGGGCAGGAAAAGTAGTGATTTTTTTTTGCTATTTTTTCGGCCAAATGATGTTTGTGGTTTAAAATCGTAGAGAATAGGAAAAAACAAGAAATTTTGTAGGGGCCACATTTTTATTGTACTTTTTAACAGTTTCTACAGAGCAGACCTCAAATTAGTCATTTAAAATTGAAAAAATGAACAAAAACAGAAAATCGTGTTTACAGCAAAATCACCTCAATGGCGTATACATCATATCGCCGTAAAACGGCAGTATAGCTATCGGCCACCATTGCTAGTACCAACCACTAATGTCTTCCTGTTATCTACAAGGACTTCGCCGCCCTGGGCTCCTAAGTGTATGAAAGTATGGCACGGAGCGACGGCGCCGAATACCCATATTTACACAAAAAAATTTAGAGCGCCCACCGCGGGATTCGAACCGGCGACCTATGGATTGCGAGTCCAGTGCGCGGTTCGATTGATCCACAGGGGCGGGATTAATTATTAATATTAATATTTATTAATACTTTAGTCAAAAAAAAAAATTTGTTCGTTGAGTAATTTTATGAATTTTAATAAAGTGCACCGTTTCACCGTATCTGAATTTAGGATGATATTTTGGAAATTATGGATCCTGTTTTGAATGTTACAAAAACAATAATTTAGTGAGTTTTTTTTTTAAATTTTAATAGCAAGACTTTTCTTCAAAACTATCAAACAAGATACTCTTCGTAAAAAAAAAACAAAATTTATAGCAGTCGTCTCTAAAATACTATTAACACATTCCGCCGTGACGTTGCAACGCTTTGACTTTTCTTTTTTCAGTATTTCGGCTGTAACTCAAAAATTACATTGAAAGGTACATATGTAATTACAGATTCGGAAAGTACATTAAATTTCCTATAAGAAACAATGTTGAAACATTATTTTAAGCGAATATTCTATTTTTGAGAGGGGGATATGTAGCGTGACGTTGCAATGCGTGACATTTTCTCAATCCAGACCCAATTCATGTTTCGCCATTAACTCTGCTCTGTTAAACGGCAAATTTGGAGTTCTTCTTTCATTATTAGTGTAAAATTGGCCAACAAATTGAATGCAATCATTAGTTTTTAGAAAAAATTAAACCTCGATTTTTGAAGACCGTTTACATTTCGTGACGTTGCAACGCTCTGTTTTTGAAAACAGGGTTTTTCGTTGCGTTGCAACGTCACGAAATTATAGTTTCAAAATAAATCATAGTTTTTGTTAGGCTGAACAACTGTAGGTTAAGATTTGATTATAAGACATTAATAGACAGTACAAGGACATGTGAATTGATTGGCCTGCCCATGTTAGACCCCCTCCCCTATTCTGCTTTCACAGTTGCAGTACGATTTACGAAGTTTTCCAAAGGGTTTTCAAAATATTTTTTTGTATTATTTCATTATCACGAAGGAAACCCCCCCCGTCCTCTATCCATGTAACGGGACGTCCATGCATTACGTAACGGCGTAATATCAAGGGGAGGGAGGAGGGTTCGAGGATTTATACAAAAAGTGTATCGGAAATGTATTTCCAGGGGGTGGAGGGTCTAAAAATATAAATGTTTTGTTACGTAATGCAAGAACGCTCCTTAATATTTTAATGGTTTTGGGCAACTTACAAAACACGTGGAAGTTTTAGAAGGGAGGTGAGGAGCTTCAAGTTTTCAGGAGGGCTTATTTTGAATTTATAAATAAAGTGCCCATATCGTTTGTTCATGGCCCCTAAGGGGTGATCTGCAAACAGCGTAACTTATTTTGTTGACTTTTGTGCTTTTTAAATTAAATTTGAGGAAATAATAAAACTGTTTAACTGCGCAACATAACATTTTTTATTGTGAACAACAAAACGTTGCATACAACTTATTTAAGTAAGGGTTCGTCCAACAACAGAGTGACATAAACTTTGAAAAATATTTGCAACGGCCTAATTTGGCGGCAGATTTTTAAGACCATACTTCTCTATGGCTCTCTGATGTTTGGTCCCCTAAAACATATCAAAAAATCTCGAAAATCAAAAAAATAAGTATTTTGGGAATCTGAATTTTCGTGAAAAAAAAAATAACAAAAAAAAATCGGCAATTTTTTACTCAATAAAAAGTAAATCTTTCCCTGTTCCTGAGGGGAACACCCGTGAAGAGTATCGGGGCCGGCATTTACAAAGCGGATTCAGTGACAGTTTATTACTCAACTTGATGTTAACAAGTTCAGGTTAATGTTAACATTCCATAGGTTGTCTTCCTAAGGTGTCTTGATAAAGTCCAGTTGTGACAAATCGTCACTGACGAGACAATACCTTCCCTTTACTAAGCAATCGAATCCAGAACGCAAATTATCACCAGTTGTGTTGGTCCGAGCCGGGATATGAACCCCGATCTACCGCTTACGAGGCGTAAGCGTTACCACTGGGCTACGTGGCTCGGTCGGTTTTTTTCTCAATAGTCCTCACTTATACCTACAACTTTGCCGAAGACACCAAATCAATCAAAACATTTCTTGAAAGGTTACAGTTCGAATATTTACAAACCATTTTTGTATGGACAGCTGTCAAAATTGTATGGAGACTTGTATGTGTGAATCAATGACACAAAATATTTCCAAACTTGTTTAGTAGCTCAAACTTTCATTAGATAACTCTGAGAAATACATTGTTCAAAACTTGTTTCAATGTCAAATTAAACAGAAATTTTTAAATAAAATCAGTTTCGGACGATTTGTTTTTGCAAGTTACGGTTACGGCAAAACATATAACAATTTATTATTATTTTATTCTTAATTTTAGTCGAAATTTGGAGCGTAAAAAAATTGTGTAAACGAAAACATTCATGTATTGCAGCTAAAGTAAACTGAAAATGGGTACTCAGCCAAAAAAAGGTTGAACATTGAAATTCACTGTTTTCTATAAAAGTTGTGTCAAATTTAAGGTGACCATAACAAGAAAAAAATATTATTTAAATCACAGGAGTTTTGTTTAAGTTGAAACGGGACACCAGTATTTGGACAATTTCTGTTCAATTTGAATCAGTTGCTGTACTCGACAGATGTTCAGATTTTTTTTCGTTGTCTTATTTTTGATTGTAGAGCCTTAGTATAACCCCTGAACTACTCTAAAGTGATCTAAAAATTTTAAATCCAAGATGGTGGCCAAAATGACGGTGAAATTTGAATAAAACTCGGATTTTGATGTATATAGTAAGAAAATGAGCAATTCCAGCTTTTTTCCAGAATTTTTCTGATTTTTCCCTCTCCGATTTCAAAGGAACTTTGTAGACATGTTATCCTAGGCTTTTATAAGCCATTTTTGTGTATATGGAGTCAATAGTACTCGAAAATAATATTTGAGAAGGGCGTAAGGTATTTAAATATTTTTGTAATTTGTAATTTGAAAATTGCTGTTTCTCGAAGTCGTTGCGTCGTATCAAAAAGTGGTCAAAGACAAACTTGTAGGAAATTGGACACTGAAACAAAAATACACGCCACATCTATGTGATTTTATGATTTTTAAGCCAAAAACATAAATTTCAGGGTGATGTCACGATTTTTTTTCGTTCAAAATTTTTGAGGAAATAGCTTAAAATTTTACCAAAAGACTGACGAAAAATGCAGGATGGTATGTCTCTCCTAAAAAAATACAAAAATCATTTGCTAAAACTGTTTTTATAAAGTGGTCTTATCGTAAAATTTTTTGAAAACCGGTAGTGAGAATCGATTATACAGACAATTTTACATATAAGTCTCCATATTGACCATTGTCCTATGTCCAATCCTTGGGAAGATACAGAGGTTTTAAAAATAAAAATGTTGAAAAAACGGGATTTTTGGTGGTTTTTGACAATTTCTTTATGACAGACTTGGTTTTTCAGTCTCGTTAATATTTCTAACGGAAAGCTCGTCCAATTTCCCATATGTTTGCCTTTGACAGCATTTCAATTGGATGTAAGGGCTTACAGATATAAGCTTAATTACATTGCTTATAGCTGAAAATAGAATATTTTTTTCAGTGTGGTTGAAACCAGCCCGATCAGATGGTAATAACTAAATTCATGCCATTTCATTAACAAATACTGTTAAAATAACAGAAAATGTTATGGAATCTTCTTGAAAAATCCATTTTTGCATAAGGGTTAAATAACAGTTTATGTTATCATAACAAAATTTGTTATTGGTCTGATATTGATTGAAAGCCAAAACAACTTTGGAATAACATTTTTTGTTATGGAAGAATACCGCCAACTGTTATTGGGATGATCGGATTAGTTGTTAAAATAACAAAAAATAATAACAAAGATTTGTTCGAAGAATAACTTGAAATGTTATTCGTCTGTTATTACAATAACAATCCAATAACAAAAAAATCATAACGACGAATAACAAATCTTGTTATTAATCACATAAAATGTTATTGGCCTAGTATTTTAAAACATCAAAAAATGTTATTCCCAAGTTATTTCCGGCTGCTCGGGAGGATAGTAAAAGTATAGTCTTAAAAGGATGCATTTTTTAGGAAAATTAATTGATGAAATGATCTTTAGGTAAATTTAAACTTTGAATGTAACTTGAAAATAAAACTATTTCCCAACTAAGATAGGTGCCAAACGCCATTAGCCTCAAAAGGTTGCCCTTTTTTTTCGTCCGTGGACACATCCCAGACAGCTTTAATTGCCCCGGTATTTATTTGTATCACCAGACAGCAGCGTCGTGGCGTTCTTAATTTCGTTTGTGTGGCTCCATAATTAACAGCTCCAAAACACGGACTGGCTGGTATCTCTGGCTTTGCCAGCCAGCCAAGTCAGTGTCAAAACCGTGTTCCATTGCCAGGTGCCAGCCCAAGATTCTCGACACATTCTCGTGAAAAGCGCACCACCACCGCCGCAACGTCTTAAGCCAAATCAATTATTCAGTTCGAGAAAACCTTTTGCCCGAACCAGATTTGGCACCCAGACAGTTTCACCATTGGAACTGGAACTGCGGTAAAGTCAACACGCTAGAGAGGAATGCGGTCCGAAAGACGCTGGCAACACTGCACGGGATTTGGGAGCTGTAAGCTGACGAATGAGGGCGAAAAGTTGGAGCACGTGTAGCAAAAGTTGATACGAGCTGACTGAGTACGAGACGAAAAAAAGCTCGAAACTATTTGACCTGTTCTGGGGGAAAGTAAGTGCTTGTGGCTTTTGCATCAGGATCGGTTTAAGGGACGATGGTGTGAAAACGACCTGGGGCGACCTCCCTTTCTCTCTGTCTGGGTTGGGGTTGAACAACTTTGTCGAGGAGGATTGCCACAAAATCGTGTTTGTCTGTATGCATGTATCAACTGTATCGGGGGTAACTTCGATGAACACAACAAATTTGGATGGCATCTTGACGCAAACTGGATTTGAGCTGCTTGAGAGAGATCTGAAGGAGCAGCAATCCAGCAGACAGAGAAAACTGATGGAAAAGTTTTTTTTTTAGGTTATGCTTGCTGCATATCATTCTGGTGATTGCTTCGAATTTGCATTTTCGTTTGAGATGGACAGAAGTAGATCGAAGTTAAGTATCTTGAAGTTGAATTTGTTCTCCGCAACGTTTACCTCGTAGAACAGCGTGAAATATGATTTGCTTTCTTTGTGATGCTCGCTGAAGCGAGAAAACTTTTTGATTACTTCGTGTATTGCATTCTCTCGTTACGGAGCAATAAATTTCGGTATCGGATCCAATCCTGTCTATACCTGATTTCAAGTTGAGTTGACAACCGATCTCCGTCTCTAGCTGTAGCAACACTGCTTCAAACGATGTTCATCTGAGGAATCGAGAATGTCGTTCACTGTTCTTTTGAACTCGAGACTTCCATTTCTTCCCCGGAGTCGTCAATGTGTGCAAAAAGTTTTACACTCAACGCTCAGTGTGGTTTTCAGTTACAGAACAAATCGGCACAGTTGAAAAATCAAACAAGTTTTGCTTTTTAAATAAAAAATGTGTATAGGAAATTGTTTCAAATTTCGATTTAGTTGAAAAATGTACCCATAAATAAAAAAAAAATAAGTAAATATATTTTTCACTGACTCAACTTAAAAAGTAAGATCAAACGAATGGCGCAAAAAATCTTACGTCAAAGAGAATCCTGGCGAACTACTCGACTGAGCTACGACTGCTGCTGCCGGTCTGTTGAGTGACATTTTCTCTGCTTTGCGGCAGCGCTTCTTTTTAGTCCGAGGAAATTGGTTACGATGGCTTCCCATGCTACAAGAAAGAGCTCGAATTTCCCAGACCAAATCGAATCAAATGGCTACTGAACGGTTTTGCTAAACTATTGAGTCACCAGATTCTTAGAAATAAAGAGAGAAGGTAGTTTTTTTTTATATTTTTAAACGTTTTCACCATACAAAAATCATCACACAAACCGCAATGGATTTAAATTTTATTTTCGTGGTGTTCAATTTAGGGTTTTAAACTATTTCAGCGACGATTGGTCTGACTGTTTTTATTTTTCAAAGCTGTACAAATGAGTTTTAAGCAGGGTTATTCTCTACAAACTCAAACGAAACTTTTTTCCCTGATCACGAATCTAAGGTCGATCTTTTGTATCTCATGACGGTGGTCCGGTATGACCATTTTTTTGAACATGCTAAAAATGACATGTGAGCAATTCTCTGAGATTTCGGACATTCGATTTTTTTTGTATTTTTTAATCCGACTGAAACTTTTTTGGTGCCATCGGTTTGCCCAAAGAAGCCATTTTGCATCATTAGTTTGTCCATATAATTTTCCATACAAAAACGATGCATGAAAATTCAAAAATCTGTATCTTTTGAAGGAATTTTTTGGTGTCTTCAGCAAAGTTGTAGGTATGGATGAAGACTACACTGGAAAAAAGTGATACACGGTAAAAAAATGATGATTTAATTTTTCACTTTTTGTCACTTAAACTTGATTTGCAAAAAAGCTTTTTTTTATTTCTTTCATTTTCCGATATGTTTTTGGGGACATCAAATGCCAACTTTTCAGAAATTTCTAGAATGTGCAAAAAATCTTTGACCGAGTTATGATTTATTGTATCAATACTGATTTTTTCAAAAAATCGAATTACAGGTCCCAAAAATTTGTCAACTTAGTTTTTCGATATAAAATCGAATTTGCAATCAAAAAGTAATGTAATGAAACTTTGATAAAATGCACTGTTTTCAAGTTATAGCCACTTTTAGGTTTTTTTTTTGAAAATAGTCGCAGTGTTTGACCACTTTTGAAAAATAAAAATAAAAATTGAAAAGCTGAGAAAATTTTCTATATATTGCTTTTTTGAACTTGATACGACCTTTAGTTGCTGAGACATTGCCGATATCTTAGCAACCAATGATCCGATTTTCAATGTTAAAATATGAAACATTTGTGAAATTTTCAGATCTTTTTGAAAACACAAACACAAAACATACAGTATTGCTTCAAAAATTCAAAACTTAGTCAAAGATTTTTTGCACATTCTGAAAATTTCTGGAAAGGATGCATTTCAAATATCAGAAAAAGAAAAAAAATATTTTTTGCAAATCTAGTTTTAGTGGTAAAATGTGAGTTTAAAAATCACCAATTTTTTCAATCGAGCATCAATTTGTTCAGTGTACACGGAGAAAAAAGAGTTCCCAAAATCGTGAACACCCGTTCATGAAATTGGGAACCAAGAACAAAGTGTTCAAATTCCATGGTACGTTTTTGAAAATCGTACCATGGCATTTGAACACTTTGTTCGTGGTTCTCAACAAGGGTCCTGATTGCTCAAAATCAACCACTCCATTCGCGAGCACAAATAGCAGGCGACGCGATACTGCCCTGATGAATTCCTACTGTTTGACACTTTGAAACCATTCGCTCCCGAACACTCTCTTTTCTACTCTCCTTCTCTCTCTGATCGGCTCAGTCTCCGAACGGCTCAGGCAGGCCGAACGTCGCCGATCACTCTGAACTGAAAACATTTTTTCTCTGATGCGCTGCGTTATACTCATTGATTTGGGTTGCCTAAAATCAATGTTATCAATTGAATTGTGCATTTATTTTGATTTCATAACATTATAGACACCATTCAAAGAAACATCCACCAAGAAAAAATCAAATTGATGGCAAACTGAGGGCGGGAAAACAAAACGACTGCCGCGCTGGCGTTTTGTGAGAATGGCTATTCGCTGAGCATGGTAGTGTGTGAGTGTCGTCGAGCGACGGAGTAGGCAAACAATTTCACCATGTATTTGTTCGCTGAGTGAACAGTTCGGGCCACTCGCTGACTGCTTGCAAATATCATTGGCTCGTGAATGCTAGCGGGTTAGAATAGGCGACGAATAGATAGGCGATGAGTGAGTGGTTTCTGTTCATTGAACCGATAAACAGGACCCTTAGTTCTCAATTTCATGAACGGATGTTCACGATTTTCGGAACTCTTTTTTCTCCGTGTAGTCCTTATCCGTACATAGCAAAATAAAGACTTTTATGATTTTTTCATAAATTCATTGATATTCTGTTTATTTTTTAAACTTGATTTTTTTCATTAGTTTTTTTAAATAGCTATGTATTGTTAAAGAAAATCTTCCCGAGAAAATATTTTTTGCGGGACTGTACATTGGAATTCCTCTAAAAATCAAAGTATTTTTAATCGAGCCTAAGCAATGAAAATTGTTGTTTTTCCCATACACTTGGGTTCGAATTTCAATACGAAATTTGAACCAAATCTGCTCAAGAGAGCTTCTGTGGATGCCAAACTATGGTTTGCTGCCCTCCTATCCGAATTGCTCAACTTTTGCCATTTTGATGCACCCTACCAAGCATGTTAAATGTGATTATGAATGTAGGAAAATGCATTTGGGTAATTCTCTACCAACTCACACGAAATCGGGAAAAGTTGCCCCGACCCCTCTTCGATTTGCGTGAAACTTTGTCCTAAGGGGTAACTTTTGTCCCTGATCACGAATCCGTGGTCCGTTTTTTGATATCTCGTGACGGAGGGGCGGTACGACCCCTTCCATTTTTGAACATGCGAAAAAAGAGGTGTTTTTCAACAATTTGCAGCCTGAAACGGTGATGAGATAGAAATTTGGTGTCAAAGAACTTTTATGTAAAATTAGACGCCCGATTTGATGGCGTACTCAGAATTCCGAAAAAACGTATTTTTCATCGAAAAAAACACTAAAAAAGTTTTAAAAATTCTCCCATTTTCCGTTACTCGACTGTAAAAAATTTTGGAACATGTCATTTTATGGGAAATTTAATGTACTTTTCGAATCTACATTGTCCCAGAAGGGTCATTTTTCATTTAGAACAAAATTTTTCATTTTAAAATTTCGTGTTTTTCTAACTTTGCAGGGTTATTTTTTAGAGTGTAACAATGTTCTACAAAGTTGTAGAGCAGACAATTACAAAAATTTTGATGTATAGACATAAGGGGTTTGCTTATAAACATCACGAGTTATCACGATTTTACGAAAAAAAGTTTTGAAAAAGTTAATTTTTGCGTTTCTCTTTGTTTCGTCGTCCGTGTCTGTCGCGGGTGACCATGAATGGCCATGATCGATGACGACCAACTTTTTCAAAACTTTTTTTCGTAAAATCGCGATAACTCGTGATGGTTATAAGCAAACCCCTTATGTCTATATATCAAAATTTTTGCAATTGTCTGCTCTACAACTTTGTGGAACATTGTTACACTCTAAAAAATAACCCTGCAAAGTTAGAAAAAACACGAAATTTTAAAATGAAAAATTTTGTTCTAAATGAAAAAATGACCCTTCTGGGACAATGTAGATTCGAAAAGTACATTAAATTTCCCATAAAATGACATGTTCCAAAATTTTTACAGTCGAGTAACGGAAAATGGGAGAATTTTTAAAACTTTTTAGTGTTTTTTCGATAAAAATACGTTTATTCGAATTCTGAGTACGCCATCAAATCGGGCGTCTAATTTTACACAAAAGTCCCTTTGACACCAAATTTCTATCTCATCACCGTTTCAGGCTGCAAATTATTGAAAAACACCTCTTTTTTCACATGTTCAAAAATGGAAGGGGTCGTACCGCCCCTCCGTCACGAGATATCAAAAAACGGACCTCGGATTCGTGATCAGGGACAAAAGTTACCCCTTAGGACAAAGTTTCACGCAAATCGAAGAGGGGTCGGGGCAACTGCTGTGTGAGTTGGCGGAGAATTACCCATTTAAAATTGTGAAGTTTTTCAGAATAAAATGTCTGCCCCTTTATTTTCGGGTCGTTTAAAAATATTTGCAGTGGCTTAAGGGGTTACATACATGTAGAAAATCTTAAAATTTCATATCACAGAAAATTTACTAAATCCATTTAAAAGTTCGTTACTGAAAGTTTTATGAATATAATTCATTATTTAAGTGAGTAAAACCGAGTTGGTTAACGGGTGCCACGATGTCTCGAGATGGGATCGACCAAATTGACTAAAATTTGGGATGAAGACTCTCAGGATTTATCCCGTGTGCATGGTTAGGCCTGATTTTAAATTCTGCTTCTTAAAAAAACAGAAATCAAAAACTGAGGATTTTTATATGAAAACAGTAAAAATAAAATATTTTTTTTCGGTCTTCGTCATGCACACGGGACCAGTTTAACGAGTTCAGATATCATGGCACCCGGTTTTTGAAACTGGATACTTCATATAGCTATAACTCAGTAATGATACAACCGAATGTTTTCAAATTCATTTTGTTAATAGATGAAAATTTATTTTTCGATGCCCTGAAAACAAATTTTAAGAAAGTTTAATAGTGTGCCCTTACCAGACTCTGACATGCCATGTGTCCCCTTAAATGCATTTTTTTAATTTTGAAGGGACCCACTCCCAGTAAACCTTCCTAAAAACAGGGAGCAAAAACAATAATGAAAAATCTTTTGCAATTGATTGCAAGCTATTCATATGCATTATATTTGTTAGCAAATGGTTTATTTTTGTATTTTAAATCAAGCAGAACAATTTAATTTTTTTATAAACTTTCAAATTTCGGACAACATTTGTTCAAACAATATTTGATTTTTTGCAATATTATGACAGTAGTAAAACTGTAATAATGCATAAAGTATTTTGATACATACCCCCGGGTCTTTTGTGGTCTCTATTGCAAGTTTTTGCTTATTTCTAGGCGTCCGAAGGTTATGTGTGGTGCATCACCCAAAACCTCTTTTATGCCTCTTTTCTGATAAGCTATCATTAAATTTGCTGAATATTTTAAAATTAGGATTTTTTTATTATATTTGATCTACAAATTTGTTTTGTTACAGCGATTTGATAATAAGGATTTTTAAATTTTTTCAGATTTTGCAAGTTTTTTTTGGCAAATTAACAAAATTTATATATTCCATGATGCATTTTAATCCAATTTTGAGAAATTCCGTTGATCTACTGACTTGATAGGAATATCTCAAGTTCGTACCATTTCCCCAAAGCAAACATTCTCGGTTCCCATAACCTGCAAAACGCTACAATTCTGCACTATAAATATTTATAATGCAGCTGGGGGTGCGGGCTTCCGGGATTCACGTCCGCGTCGCTGGCTGGCTGGCCAAGATGTTCGTGTCCTAGGTGGGGACGCGCTTTCGTGGAAAACGCCGGATGAATTTCCAACTGCGTTTGTGCCCCGTTCTGGAAAATTTTCCCAACGCAAACAGCGCGTTACTGCGAGAGCTTTTTGAGATTCACTTTGCGCAAACGTAAAGTAATCTCTGCTGTGTTGATTTAATTCGCGATGGGAAATGGTGTTTGGCGATGGATTATTAAAAAGTATTTTCTGATTTCCATGCAAGTTACACGTCACCATCATTTAATTTTCAACAAAGCCTTCCCGTCGTGTTTGGGGGTTAATCGATTTGAGTGGTTTACAAACACTTTGCAAGAGAAGAGGGGAAAAAATGTCCAAATTTCCATCGTCGTTCCCATTACCAGGGCTCGGGCATAATTTATGGTCAATAACGAACCGTTGTTGTGGCAGCCTGGACAAACAGAGAGCGCACCAGAGTTAGTAGAGCCCAAACCAACAGGACCAGGGTTGTTTATGGCCATGGCTCTCGATCATCCGGCCACCCCCGAACTGTAGTATAGCCCGATATGTTGCGGTTCAGGTCCAAAAACTAATGTTGATGTGTGTTTACTTCCTTTTTCCACACACTTCCGATTACGAGTGGGGTGAGGTCAAACGAACGAACTTCTCACAAATAGCAGCCTCCCGGAGAAACTCCGAATAAATTCATCACCCAGACAGAACTTTTACCACATTTTCGTCCGACGTGTTGTGCTGCTCTCCGTATGAACGTTGAAAGTTCTCGACAAGAGTTTGCCAAACTATACCTTTCATACCTGCTTTTTTGTGGTTTGCAGGGATCTCGTGGATATGAGTCATGGAGTTTTTTTTGATGATCAATTCTTGAAATAATTGTTTTTAAATCCAATTTTTCGAGATGTTTTCCATCTAAAACATTATATCCAATACTTTACGATTTCATAACAACGGGACTACTGTACTTCCGTTCATCAAAATACTTCTATTGGTGCATGGTTACCTTCTATCGAAATCTTTGCCAAAACTCCGGATGGTCTTTGCTATTCCACTCTCGTCCAACTTCAGCTCTAAAAAAAACCAACAACATTTCAAACCGTTTCCCCAAAGGTAACCTTCTTCCCCCATAAAATGGACGATGATAAATTTCCCCAAAAATTGGATCAAAGCACCGAAGCCCGGATGTTTCGACGAATTGCATAACGTGAGGGACCAAAGTTAGCACCCTCTTCCCGTTATGGTCTTCAGCACCAACCAAAAAAATAAAAAGGCATCAGGAAGCACTCAACCCCACCACCACCCTGAAACTCCCCACCTCCACCCACGTCAGGCACAAAAAAATAAATTCACCGCAAAAATAAGAATCGACTCGTCGATAAAAGATCGAACCCACCACCAACTGACTGACTGGCTGCTGTGGAATGGAATATTCCAGTTAATCATGGAACTTCTTTAAACATTCAACAATATCGTATTTCAACTTGATGGAGAGCCTTTCCCCTCCCCAACGTGCTTTGCGAAAGTGGAGGGAAAAGCCAACAAACAGCTGCACACACACACATTTCGTGCGGAAAAGCGTGCGGTTTCCCCTTTCAGGAGCCACCCACCAACTAAGGTGGAGTTTGGGGTAGGTTGAAATTTGATTTTTTTAAACGGTCATTTACTTCCTTTTTTGAGAAATTCTGTTTTTTACCATTTAATTATCAATATCTTTTAGAATCTTTTAATGTATTGCCGTATTGCCGTATTGTAAAATATTTGGAACAATCTCTCAATTAGAAACGTAATTCAGATGTAAATAGTGAAATAGAGAATAATTTGTAATGCGTAATATTATTAGATCTCAGAAGTCAAACATAAATTTATTGTGAAATCCTTTTGCAGTTCAAATTGAATTTGACCTCTTTTTTGAAAGTTGTGCATAAACTGAATAAAATTGTATTAGTAGGGGAAATATACCCATTTTAATCACACTAAGCCGTTCGACCAATTCTCATCACTTTTGCCGTTTCTGCTATTAAATCAACATTTTCAGATGTTTCAACAATGGAGAGTGGCTTGCTCACTTTTATTTGAGCTATTTATTACTAGGCTTAGTGATTTTTCACGCTCGAAAATTGCAAATTTCACGGAGACCTCAATTTCAAAACACAAAATTTCACGCAGATTTCGCGGAACGTGAAAAATGTTAAAATAACTCTGAAAATCTTATGTTTGAATCACAGAAACTACTTTTCATGCTTCATTATATATTGTTCTTCAATAAACAAAAAAATCTTTCATAAATTTGAACGTGACACAAAAAAAATCTCCTTATTTTCAAAAAGATTCCACCTAGTTTATGGATAGACTCTAAATATATTTTGAAATAATATGTAGGGCATGTTAAAAAGCTTTCGCTGATTTGCTTCATTTTATTGAATTTCATATCAAAGCAAGATTAAACAATCTTGTCCAACAAAAATGAGTGAAATAATTTGATTAACATTTTTTATTATCTCCCTTTTCAAAATTTTCATTTTAAATCAAAAGTAAAACATAATATAATTTGTAACGAAATCAAAATTTTTATACAACAATAAAAACAAAAAAGTAGTATTTTTTTACTTTCACGGGAATTATCCACCCAAATAATTAAATATCGCTAAAATTCAATAGGACTCAGAAAAAATCTGTTAAGTTTTTAAAAGTTGATTTCAAAGCTTTCATTTTATTATTAATAAAACAAATCACGATTCTTTTAATTTTTTTTTCAAACTAAACCTTTCAAAAAATAGCAGTAAAATTGTTATTCAGTGAATGAAAATATTACTAAACTTAGTATATTTCTAAAAACACTGAAAAATCTGAACAATTCTTCAAATATATAAAACACAAGTTTTTCAATTGAAAACTAATAAAATTTACCTAAATAGTCTGTATGGATGAAATATTTAAAAACAAACATGATTTGAGAAAATTGATAAATTTTACGAATTTCACGCCGACCACGAAATCATCAAAAATCACTTACCCTATGTTAATAATTGAACAAGGGTATTAACTCACT